>NW_028261384.1:75046669-75371419 GCF_051295495.1 Thamnophis sirtalis | reverse complement strand
GAGGATGCTCAGCCAAAATTCCCAGGAAATACAAAGCTGTTTCAGCAACCACCTGTCATTACCTTTGGTCAGTGGCTACTGTTCTTAATCTTTGAACACGAGTTATGTATTTCTGTTTAGTGGCCTTATATTGTAAATTTCCAAAAACATATATCATTTAATATGCACATCCATATTTTCTTAATAATATCTGTGGAAACCTCTCTTCCCTTCAGATATTGTTGATTTATGTTAAAATTGAGACACACAATTTATCTTATCTGTTATCTCAGGTCCTGTTCTGAGAATAAGAAATAAAAATATTTCTTTAAATCTTGTAATAAAAATAGTATTGAATTCTGTTTCATGAGAATGGAAAAGAGAACAGATTATTTAAAACCACTAACTTTTAATTAGAAAAAAAAACACATTACTGTTAGAAATCAGTTAATTCATTTCACATCAAATAAGCAGAAAATGATTTTTTCCTTCCTTCCTTCCTTCCTTCCTTCCTTCCTTCCTTCCTTCCTTCCTTCCTTCCTTCCTTCCTTCCTTCCTTCCTTCCTTCTTGTGTCTCTCTCCATTCTTTCTTTCTCTTTTTTTCTCTCTTTCTCTCTTTGTCTCTTTTTTCTCTCTCTCTCTTCCTTCCTTCCTTTTCTCTTTCTCTCTTACTCTTTCTCTTTCTTTCTCTCTTCCCCCCCCCCCCCCACATCTCTGTCACACACACACATCCCTTCCAGTTAGCAATAATTTATGTTTTGCCAGCTGGGAGGCTGGCAAAGAAGCCTCACTATCCATTTAAAACAAACCCTATCACTCTACACACATTTAACTGGAGTGAGTGGAATGGGAGTGATTTTCATGGGGGCAGAAGAGGGACTCGGCACTTGGCATCAAAGGCTTCACTCCTGAGACATCCCCATCTTCCTACCTGTATTCGTAGGCATTGAAAGTCTGAAAATACCAACCCCCGCATTTTCATGAGGGCAAGTAGCTCCACAAATTGCATCAGGGAATCGGGCCAACGGGCAGTGATGACTGGAAAGGAGAGACATTTCGCTTTCAGGGCTCCTTATTTGCTCAGCTCCCAGGAGGGTTAGATGGTGGCGGTGGTAGTTCCTGGGGAGTGAAATCATTGTGGTCATTGTCTCCCCTGAGCTCCCTGCCAAGTCTCTGAGGTACCTCTCGCTTACAGGAGGAGGAGGAGGGGCGGCGTAAAGCAGCGCTACCTTAAACCAAAGCCTCTGAGTAACTGGGAAAGAAAGCCGTGCTTGGAACCTGCTGAAAACTGCTGCTTGAAAAGCACGGCTTTCTTTCCCAGTTACTCAGAGGCTTTGGTTTAAGGTGGCGCTTCTTTATGCTGCCCCTCCTCCTGCTGCTGCATTAGATTTCTTTTCTTCCAGAATAGCAGGAGGGAAAAAATCCCACCTCACCTCCAAGGTCCAATACTACAGCTCTGCAAGAAGAGTGGGGGGAGATGGGGGACTTCTGCTTGCCAGCGGGGATTACTGGGTCTTGACTGCCTCATGCAAGTACTGTAGGTGTGTCATTCCTCTCTCAAACACACACAAACCATTTCCCTCATGTCTGCCACTGAAAGTTCTCAAAGAGAAGAAAGTGTAAGGACTCCTGCCTTGGGAAGGGGTTGGATAGATTACCTCCATGTTCCCTTGCATCACTCTATGTTCTCTGTCCCATTTAGTCACAAACAGCCCCATTCACTTTGAAGTTGGTCGCAAACTCTACTCTTCCCACCTACACTCTGGCCCCACCCAAGGAGGCGAGCTATGGGGTGGGGGAAAGAGGGAGTCTTTGGCTCCGTGTCTCTCAATCTTCCCTGCTTCAGACCTGCGCATCCAGCACAACCAACCTCCCTGCCTCACCTGGGACTTTGCCTTTCTTGGGTGGGTGGGCGGGGGCTGCACCAGGGAGGCAGCAGTTGTCTGTCCTGGAGCTGAGGGTGAAGGAGCAGCCAGTGCTCGGACCAGCCAAGATTGGTGGACTTGGCTCCCCCCGCGCCCTGACTTTTGATGCTGAACCTTCGGTCCTCCCCCCCCCCCCGCAGGCTTTGGGCACCAAAGGTGCCAGGTGAGGTTGTGCAGGTGCCTGCTGCCCTGCCCGGCTCCTGCGACAGAGGGCGAGAGAGAAGTGGCGGCCGGAATGAGGTCCACCATGGTCCCTGGCTCTTCCCCAGAGGATCCCATGACAGGGATCCTCCTTCGGGTCCGCTGTTTCTGAGGATGCACAGCTCTGGGTGAGCCAGGCGGAGTGGACTTCTTCCAACCGCAGAGTCCTCCACTCCTGTTCCTTCCTCTGCTGTGGAAGAAGCCCATGTTTCCTTCTCTTTGTCAGCTGCCTCGTTTCCAATGGGGGGAGAAATCCATACATGTGAGGGAAGAGAAAGCCAAGCTTCTGCTACAGACTGCCTTTCCTCCCTCCCCCCCCCATTGAAAACAAGGCAGCTGTCAAAGAGAAGGAAGCGGGGACTTCTTCCACAGCCGAGGAAGGAACAGGAATGGAGGACTCAGCGGTTGGAAGAAGCCCGCTCTACGAGACTCTCCCAGGGCTCTGTGCCCTCCAGAAACAGCAGGGCTGAAGGAGTGTCCCTGTCACGGGATCCTTTGGGGAAGGGCCAGGGACCTTGTTCCAGCTGCCACTTCTCTCTCGCCCTGTTGTTGCTTCAAGCCCCTGGTAAATTCTTGCCTGTCCTGTGCCACTTGGCACGCCTGCCTGTTTAGTTGTATACTCTTGTTAGTGCGCTGATTGCATTCTAAATACCCCATCAATCTTCCGATGTAACATTTAACCATTCCTGCTGCTAATGAGATGAGTTCTGGTATTGATGGGAGGGGGAATTTAATTTCTAAAACAACAAATGCTATGTATTGGATACAGAAACGACCCTCATACTGATGGTCTTGTCTGCATCCAATACTCAATCTTACACAGGAAAAGACCCGAATACAACAAGATCAGCATGCATACATACACACACACACACACACACACACACACACATACATATATACACACAAACACACACACACACACACAGACATATTTTTTCATTCATAGGCATATTGTTTTCCAAAGGTGGAGCTTGTCTTCTTTTACTATCAATAATAGTAATAGTACTAATAGCAGTTTAAGGAAGCAAACCTTAATAAAGGCAATTGACAAGGGAATAAAGATCTTGCATACCTATTGTACAATATCTAACAGCACACTTTTGTGCTTGCAACAATTAGCTGGGTTAATTAAGGCAGAAGGATCTTTTCTGACCACTTACTAGTTAAGCTTCGAAAAGCATTTTTTGTTAAATTATCAGGTTCCTGAAAAAAATACTGGGGAGCAGATGCAAAGAAATAGTGAGATATGGATTAGCAGCTGATATTATGTATATATTCTGCAGTGATGTATGACATTCCTGTTTTCTTTAGCCTCTGGTCATCCTGGAAATGCATAGCAGAAGCGCCTGTAGAAGCAAACAGGGGAGAAAGTGTCCACAGTATGCTAGCCTTGTAACATTCACATGGCTGACAGGAATAGCTCTGTATGCCACAATATAGAATATGAATTCTGTACTCTGTATTCCAAATTCATGAGTTTTGTTAGTAGGACTAATCTTCTGCTCACTTAGTTAAAACAATTCCCATTGAGTCCATTGAGGTTTATTTTTCTTTATTAGAATATCATACATTTCTGCCTTGCTTGATTAGTTGGGGATCATTTCAATTTCAAAAAATATGAAACAAAGTTTTCAACAAACTTGCTATGAAACTACAGCCACGGATACCTTAGTGTTGATAAACAGTTTATAAAGAGATTTTCAGGAGCAATATATCTTTAGAACAGTACCTAAAATCCTATTTCTGTTCATTATATTTAATTACATGTTTTGAAGACTATTTCCCCTCAGGATAGCGTAATTCAAAACAAAAGAGAACTGGCAGAACATTCAAACCTTTTGCGACTAATCCCAAGAGGTTATCTTTTAGACTCAAGGTACTTTTCTCCTCTTGAAAATGCTTGTTTAATTGCTTTTTGCGCTTATCTATAGATAGGTATGATAAGTTAATGAGTATTATTTATTTATTTATTAAATTTATATGCCACTCATCTTACTATCCAAAGTGATAGCGAGAAGCTTACAATACAATAAAACAGCAATATAAAACCATTAAAATTAACAGGAACTTAGATAAAATTAGGAACCCAGTATATGAGTGACAATAGGTAGATATTTCACTTTTACAATGCTATATGTATATGATATACTATGTACGTATGTATACACATACACACACACACACACATACACGATTGTAAATCAATTTGAATTCAATATGTAATTGTATCCACCTAATTTCTTTATATTAACATGAAGTAGGGTTGTGGGGAGTCAGAATAGTCAAGATGCTGGTTCCAGCCTATAATTGAAAACTATCTTTTTTGATCTCCTATTGCAGATGTCCCCATCTTGAAGGCTGTGATATATGTTACAAGGGCTGATCAGACTAATGGTTATGGGGTTATATGGTTACAGGTTTTTTGTTTAAAACAGTACAGGTAGTCCTTGACTTACAACAGTTCATTTAATGACTAATCAATTTACAATAGCACTAAAAAAGTGACTTAGGACCAGTGGTGAATCCTACAGGTTCACAAATGTGAGCATGCACACGTGCTCACTTTGCTCATATGCACCATGTCTGTGAATGCGCAGTGCTCACGCATTATGTCGGGGTGGGTAGATGGAGCCTACTGCAGCTGCCGCTACTGGTTTGCCCGAAGCAGAGAGAACTGGCTGAATACTACCTCTGCTTATGACTGTTTTTCACAGTTAAGACCTCTGCAGCATCCACATAATCATGTGATCAATATTTGGAAACTTGGCTCATATTTATGACCGCTGCTGTGTCCCAAGGACATGTGATCCCCTTTTGCTAAGGTGACCAGATGTCCCGCTTTTGGCGGGACAGTCCCGCTTTTGAACAATTTGTCCCACGTCCTGCGGCATTTTTTTTTTTTTAATTTTAATCAAGAAACACACATACCCCGGTCAATGGTGTCCCTCTTTACCAATGTTAAAATCTGGTCACCTGCTTATCCCATTAAATAGTGCTCGGTTCTCAAATCCCGGCTGTCTGCTTCCCAGCTGACAAGCTCAGCTCTAACTGCTGAACCATTATGCTCTCTAGTATTATAGCATTATATTTAAAAAAAATCAATGGAATTTCCTATTCTTAGCCATTTTATTATGGGCATCTGCTAAAACCAAAATATAGAGCAACAAATATATTCAACTGCCCCTGTATTTGAAGGAAGAAAATTTGACTATTCTAGTTGGGTATCACAAATAGTCCTTATACAATCATAGCAAACTCTTGATAGCAAAGCTATATCTAAAATATTGTTCATGCAATTATGTCAAAGTCTATTTGCATATATTTTTGAACAATAATTTCATTTTTGAACAATAAAAACAATTTTCTATAAGATAACCAGAACTGATAACAATGTATTGTACACACAGATACATTGTTTGTACAACTGTTCATAATCTTTCTCTCTCCTTCCCCCCTCCCCCTTGAAAAATGAAATAAATATGATTTGGGTAAAATTTTGAGTAATTTCCTTTCAAACTGCAGGCAGAAGAACTACATAATAAAAAAATCTATCAATTTAGAAGTTTAGAAGAAGGGAGAAAGATATTTGTTAATTCATGTATTCACATGTTTTACTAATTCATGTCTTTACATAAAATACTTTTTAGAGATATTACGAACTGGGATCTGGAATATTTAGAAGAAGGACTGAGATCTCTTTTCCTTCTCATAGCTCCAGATATTAGTGGGTTACCTACATATAATGGGGCTAATGATGAAAATAGTGTTTTCAGTTTCTCAAATCAGATCTGAGAATTTGACATTGTAATTCTTTTATATATTTTCAGAAGAAATTATATAGTTAAATTACTGAATATTGATTTAATTTTTATGCACATAAGCCATTTGGCTTACTAGAATTGGCAGAATAGAATTATCCCATTTTTATTGTATCATCATATTGCAAACATTAAAAAGTTACAAACTCTTGAGGCATAGTGTGTACCATAGGCTTACACACTGGAATCTCACCAATGAGAATTTTCAGAGGAATCAAATGTAAACCCATTAATTTCCAAGAGAGATTAAAAATGCAAAAATAATCTTGGAATTTTAATTTTCATGACTCATATGCTTTTTCAAAATATTAATTAAAAAGTAGGTGACTTATAGAGGCTTCTCATTAATTGAAGGAATTGTGTGCAGGTTTGATACAAGAAATAAATGGAATTTTCAATGGTGCAATAGAATTATGTGACTATAACATTAGAACAGATATTTGACTTACTATCAGCTATATTCTGAAGAAAATAATTAAAGCAAGAAAATAAGTAAAGCAATTACTGGCCGAGGTTCTTAAGAAACCAATATATTTAGTTTATTTAGTTATTTGCATTTGTTATACCTTTTGAGGTGAGATCAATGTAGTAGTGAAAATACCAACCTCTGAAAAACATGAATATGGTAGTTTTAATCCCAAATTATATTAAAAAGATAATAATTCTTTACAGAGTTGTTTAAAGGAAATAAAAAGTCGTATAGATCAAATCACCACCAATCATTGCTAAAAAGTTTCCTCTTCAAGAATTCCTGTGAAATTCATTTAAGCCAACACAATTTTTTAGAAATTTCCTGATAATTATTTCATAATCTAAAAATTAATTCCTCTACTTCAGAAAAATACCTTCTGTGTTTTATGTTAGCCCTTTATGTGACTGTAACATTAAAGGGTATCTTCTGACAAATATAATCTTCATTGTTATCTCTTCCATGTTGATGGAATTGTATATATGAACATGATTACTTTCAATTGGTAAATAAATGACTTGAAAAAAGAATGGCATTTTGTCCCATTTTCATAAACAATGAAAATGTTTAGAAAGTTAGATACACATTTACATTTTAAATTTTTAACTTTAATTCCTCAAGTCCTTTTTATGTTACAAAGCTAAATAAATATTTTTCAAATAAGTTCTAGTATTACTGAATGAAGAATTAAAAATAACTTTATGTTATGAATCTAAGCAATTCTTTAGATGCAATTATTTAGATAAAACCATCAAAGTCCAGGTAAATGAGCCAATTTATCTTGTCTGACTTTACCTAGTTGCCGATATAAACAATAATCTTATGACATGGAGGCTAGCACCCCACTACCTGTTTACAATTCCTTACCTATAGAGTACTATTATCTAAATTATTGTATGCTGCCAAAACCTCCAATTTGTTTTGTTTGATTTCTCATTTGTAGCAGTTAGGTCAGGAATAATATAATATGGAATATGAAAGAATGATTAAATCAGTCAGAAATATTAATTGGAAATACAGTGAGGATAATATTAATATCAGTTATAATATGAATAGTTTATAATTTAAGAATAAACACTACTAAAAACTTTGGAAATTATATGCAATATTTGTGTTATTACTATCATAAAATATTTATTTTAAAAGGTTTTTAAATTGTAGAAAACAGTTGGTTACGGCACATTATCAATCCTAATCAATGCACTGACTAAAATGTATTTGCTATATGAAAGTTGAAGTCATCTAAAGTCACTTTAAGTTTACTTGAAAACACAAGTAATAGCTACTGGGAACATCACACGTTTTGCTTCATTTAATAAACACATTAGTATAAAGTTTGCTGAAATGTCAGTGTTTCTCTGCTTAACCTTCACACCTCTGTCACCTCAAATTAATGGAATTAAGCTCCCTGTGAATCTGTCAACATGCTTGTATTCAAATGTCAGCAAGTTTATGTAAATATTATACAGTAGTTCCTTTTAATCCATAATCATTTGACAAGAGGATAAATGATATCAATTTGATTTCTCTTGATGTCTGATTATCTTTCTTGAATAAAAGGTGAAAGTATCAGACTGAAAAAGAAAACCTGCTTAAGAATGAAAATTAATGGCATGTTAATTACTTGCAGAGATAATATAGTATGTTTTACATTTACTTTGCATTCATTGAAAGTTTTTATGGATGTAGATATTGGAAGAAGTTTAGAAGTACTTATGAAGAAGCTTCTGTTGTAACAATATTCCAAGAAATATTTATGTATTTCAACTGCAATATAAACAAGTATTTGTAACATCTTAAGTGTCAGGTTTACAAATTTTAACAGTCTGATTTAGCAAACTCTTGATAAGCTCAATCTCCTAGGTCCCCGTCCCCCCCAATGTACTTATTATCCACGAACAAACAGGAGTCACACTTCTGTTCAATGTGGAATAGCAAATGAGTGATGGTAATACCACTTAGCTTCCCATGGTAAACATAACAGCACTAGTTATCTAAGTTACACACTAGAGGTGGGTTGCTTCTGGCATTACTGCCGGTTCAGTGTACATATAATTTTGTGCGGGCGCTCCGCATGGGTGTGCAGTTGTACAGTTGCCCATAAATAGGTCTGCGCATGCGCAGAACATTAAAAAATAAAAAAAGGATGCACACTGACCAGGGAACTTGTTTAGAAGCATAGCAAGCCTGGGTCGCTGCCGATTCCAGGCCAGCAAGCTACTACCGGTTCGGCTGAACTGGGCCAAACCGGTATGAACCCACCTCTGTTACACACCCCAAATAAGAGAAGGGCTTTTATCTTAGTCTGGTGTAATGCTCTGTCTTTAACTCTGCTGGCTGGAAAGAACAAAAAGATACAATATTGATTAAAAGTAGGCTCTTGTGAGGATAGGTAGAAAATATTGAACATGTTCTTCTTTATTGCTACATAGACTCTTGAAATCCTCTAAATACCCCATGTGACCAGCAAACTGGATACAATATTTAACAGTATATGCAATTGCTACTTTTTGATATCAAATAACATGTGAAGTTGCCAGTTTTTGCATGGGTGCATACAACATCAGGCAAAGAATAATGAAGAGTAATTGAACCTGCCTGAGCAAAAAGGTAAAAGTTTCCATGTTCAGTCATATCTGATTCCAAGGCACAGTGGTCATCTCTGTTTCTTGGTTGAGGAAACCAGCAGTGTCCAAAGATATTTTCTGTGGTCACATGGCTAGCGTGGCTATATGCCAAAGGCACACAGAACATTGTTACATTCTTACCAAAGTTGTACCTATTAATCTGCTTACATTTGCTTGCTTTCAGGCTGCTAGTGGGCAAGAGCTGAGGCAGGGACAGGAGCTCGCCCCTTTGCACAGTACTCAGCTCTTTAATTGGGGCTGTCAGCTTTCCTGTCTGAGTATGGATAGCCAAAAATGGCTTTGGCTCAGCATTTATCATAGGTTTTGGGGTGTACGTGCCATGTCATTATTGTACTATATTTTTCTCAGACTTGACAGGGCTGTGTAAGAGAGGTTACCATACTTAATTCCTTTTGGAGAATTTTATGGTTTTATTTTTGAATATATATATATATATACATACACACACACACACACACACACACACACACACACATATAATATGTACATGTACATGTACATATATTTGTTTACATTTGTACCTTAAACTGCTATTTCAAAATTTATATTATTCAGATTACTAATTTTAATTTCTATGTTGCATGTGTTTTGCATGAGCAACCTCTTAGCACAATGGTGGGTTCTGGATTCTGTTCCAACCGGCAGGGTTGGAACGGCCCTGGCATCACCCACATGGACGCGCACATGCATGCATCGTACTTGCCTGTGACGCTTCCGCAAGCCTCCATGACACTCCAACTGCTTGGTGGAGCATCACACAGACACCATACGTCCCATGTGTGTGCATAGAAGCGCCAAAAGCTTAAGCACAGGTAAGGAGCATGGGTGGATGTGCCCTCCGTAGCACCCGGTGCTCCGAGCAGGATCCAGTATGCCCATACCAAGGCGTACCACCTGCAACCCACCACTTTCTTAGCACCTCTTAAAGGTGTCTTTTAGCCAAGCTTTTTGTCTGTATGTTTTCTTAATCTTGCTGATATTGTTTGATTTAGTTTTGAATATCATGGATGTTTTATTGTACTGGTTGCTGACAGTAATAAAGTTAAGCTATATAAATTACCAAATGCTTCTATTATCATCAACAGTATACATTACTATAGGTTTTTTTCCCCTGCATTTCTTTTCCTTTAACTTTACATGTTACAACTGTTCCAGTTCCCAGACTTACAGACATAAATATGTATGTATATGTATGCCCACACAATCAGGAAAAGGTTTATGTTTCCAGTGAATTGAATGTGGTATAGTTATAATAGCAAAAGTTATTAAACAGTGTACCATGTTAACTGTCAGTAAATAATCTTTTCATGTTGCTGATCCCACAAGCCATTCTCAGTAAAATGTGAAATTTTTTCTAACAATGATCTCATTAAAATTCTGTGGTTGTTTTAGATTAATTGATATGATTCAAATACTCATAGGAAGCTACCTAATATGGAAATTGCATACAGGTATTCTCCTGTGTGCTGCTTGGAGAGTCAAAGCATGGTTAAATTCTGACCATGCCTCCTAGTCTCCTCTAGTTCAGTTTTTCAATTCATTCCAGCCCTTTCGGACATCTTTATAACAGCGGATCAGCAGCAGGAGCCTTTTCATCAGATCGCGAAAAGCCGCTAGCAATGAGCAGTGAGGCAGGCACATCAGAGGTCTTGACAGTAGCCACCCTCCATGAAGCGCCTCCTGCCACTTGAACTGTGGGCTGGAAGCCTTCCTGATTCTGACATTGTCATGATCACCATCAGCACACTCTTGCACTACACCGCCCCAGGCCTCGGTGAGTGGAGCCGACAGACACCACCTGCCTACAATTTCAGCTGTCGGTGGTCAAGCAGCTCACCCCCACTATGGCAGATGAGCATGTGCAGGGCAGGCAGCCATTTGGGGACAGGGCCCGACATTAGCCCTTTTCCTGACAGCCATTTCAAGGGAGGTCTGAGAACAGACCGTTCTGTTGAAATAAGTGACCACCATCCCAACCCTCCAATTGGGGGGCGGCTGTAACTCTTTGCCACCAGTTGGGAGGAGATCACATTGGATGCATGGGTCCTTCAAACAGTGCAACTGGGTCTCACTTTAGAATTTCTCTTCCCCTCTCCGAGACATTTCATTTGCTGCCCAATCCCCAGATGCTGCACCAAGAAAAGCCTCATGGAGGTCAAGATTCTTCATCTGAGGGAAATCATGGCCATAGAACCAGTCCCTTCTGGGCAGGAGCGCAGGGGGTTCTATTCCAGCCTGTTTCTGGTTCCCAAGAACTCGGGGGGGGGGGGCTGGAGAGCAATATTAGATTTAAAAAAGTTAAACGAACATCTGGCCTACAAGAAATTCAAATTAGAGATAATATGCGAATTATATTGAATGCATTAGAATATTACGAAGTACACCCTAGGAAACAAATGGCATTGTTATTTTTGGATGCACAGAAAGCTTTTGATAATGTAAATTGGCGATTCATGATAATACAACTGCAAATGATGGATTTGGGGGAGGGATTTATAAATATGGTTAAAACTATTTACAAAGAACAACAGGCTAAAGTGATGGTAAATGGAGATATGACAGAAAAAGTGCCGATTAGAAAAGGGACCAGGCAAGGGTGCCCACTATCTCCACTATTATTTATATTGGCACTAGAAGTTTTGAACAGAAAAATAAGACAAGATAAAGATATAAAAGAAATGAAAGTTAAAAAGGAAGAATATAAATTGCAAGCATTTGCAGATGACTTGGTATTTATTATTGAAGATCCAATAGAAACAGGTCCAAAACTACTAGAACAAATAGAAGAGTATGGAGGAGTGGCAGGATTGAAAATTAATAAAGATAAAACAAAAATGTTAGTGAAAAACATAACAGAAAAGAGAAATAATGGAGAAATTAGATATTCAAATAGTAAAAAAAGTGAAATATTTGGGAATACAGTTGACTTCGAGATGTGTAACTATTAAGGAAGATAATTATTATAAACTAAAAAATCAAATTGAAATCGATATAGAGAAATGGAAAATAATAGGAAGAATAGCGGTAATTAAGATGAATATGTTACCAAGAGTATTATTTTTATTTCAAACAATACTGATAAAACTGGAAAAAAGTACTTTAAAAAACTAAATAAAATAATAGGAAAATATATTTGGCAAGGAAAGAAAGTGAGAATTAATATAAGAATGCTACAAGATTCCAGGATTAGAGATGGATTTGGTGTACTTAATTGGGAATTATACTATCAAGCAGCAGCTCTAACGTGGATAAAAGAATGGATATTACTAAGAAATGCAAGGGACACGATATGCAACTGGGTTGGCATGCATTTTTATGGTATGGGAAAAATAGAATACATGGTTATTTTCAGAGACACTATGTAAGAAATGGTTTATATGCAGTATGGGAAAAAGTAAAAGAAAAGCACTGTATGGAAGTACCAATGTGGTTTTCAACAGTAGAGGCTTTGACACATCCGAATATTAGTAGTACGAAAAAGATTATTAGGTACAAAGATATATTAAAAGCCAGGGAGAACTAAAACAGAAGAAAGAATTAGAAGAACAAGGGATTGATATAGGATGGTTTAAACAAATGCAAATACAAACAAGATATGAGAAAGATGTTAAAGAGTATGGTTTTAATATGGAAAACTCAGAATTAGATAGGATACTCATAGAAACAGATGAAAAAAGATTAAAAATTGTACAGTTATTTACTTAGAATATACATAGAAGAAAAAGAGGTTAAAGAAACAATGATAAGGTGGGCAAAAACTTTGGATATACAATAGAACTAGAGAAATGGCAACAACTGTGGGAAATTATAAATTGACAATGGCGATAGCATATAAAGAGAATTTATGTAAAATATTTTATAGATGGCACAGCAAAAATGTTTAAGGATAAATCAGCTAAATGTTGGAAATGTCACCAATTGTCAGAAACGTATTATCATATGTGGTGGATGTGTAGGGATGCAAAAAGCTATTGGGTTAAAATACAAGCATGTTTATAGAAAATGATACATAAACCCGTGGAGTTTAAGCCAGAGATATTTTTATTGGGTATTCTACCAGAGAAATACAGTAAAGAAGATTCATATTTGATTGTACGAATAATAACAGCAGCTAGAATTGTATTTGCACAAAACTGGAAAGCGGACTAAATCCTATCGGAAGGGGAGGTAATAAAGAAGATATTAGACTGCAGAAACCAATAGGTTGACATTGAGAATAAATGACAAGGAGGAAACAAGATATAAATAAAAAGAAAAAGGAATAAAACATGAAATAAGTATCTCAGATTACACATGATAAATATAGGGGGAGGGGAAATAAAAAAATCTAAATGTAAATATACAGGCAGAAAAATGATAATTGACAAATGTTAAATAACAATTATAAGAATGTATATCTAATTTGAAAGGAAAAATAAAAAACATTTTTTTAAAAAAAGAAATTCAAAATGCAGTCCCTGCAGTCCATCCTGGGCTGCATTCTGGAGGTGGATTTCCTGATGTCAATCAACCTGAAGGAGGCGTATTTACACGTTCCCATCAGACAGTACCTGAGGTTTTTTTTGTGGGGTCCCACTTTCAGGACAGGGCCCTGCCACTTGACCTGTCATCGGCTCCAGGACCTTCACAAAGATTCTGTCAGCAGTAGCTGCTCATCTCCGGGTGTACCCGATTCGTGTCCAATGCTATCTGGACAATATCTTGATCCAGTCCTCACTGGTTCAAGTGGCACACGATCTTCGGATCACCATACGAACCCTGCAGAACTACAGGTTTACCATCAACCTCAAGAAGAGTCACCTGATTCCCATAACCAGACTGTTACCTCTGGGAGCAGTGATTGACACCTCTTCTTGCCAGGTCTCTCTTTCACAGGACCATATCGTCAGCCTCCAGGGCCTTGCCCAGCAAGTTCGCCAGTCTCCCAGCGTCCAGATTCTAATGCTCTCACAATTGCTAGGCAAAATGATTTCATGGTTGTCAATAGTGCCTTGGGCAAGGCTACACACAAGGGACTTGCAATGGTTTCTGCTCCCGATGCTTAGGGCCAGTGCCAGCAACTCCTCAGTCAGATTGTGTCTCCCACCCAAGGTTCTTCGCCCCCTCAGGTGGTGAAGGGAACCTTCAAGGAACCCATTTGACTGACCATCATGTCAGATGCTAGTCTATTTGGCTGGAGTGCCCACCTTTACAACCAAGTCGCACAGGACCAGTGGTCAGCTCAAGGACTGGTCCACAACATCAACTGGTTGGAGCTGAGGGTGGTGAGGCTTGTTCTTTGAAGCTTCCAGAAAGACATTCAGGGCCAACATATCCTGATACTCACAGACAACATAGCAACAAAGCCACACATCAATCGCCAGGGGGCTACCAGGTCCAAATCGTTTATGTCAGAGGCAGAGACGATCGGTTGCTAGGTGGAGAGGCTGCTAGAATCCATAAGGGCAGAGCACATCCCTGGGGTGAACAATGTTCAAGAAGATTGGATGACCAGGACCACTCTGGACCACTCAAAGTGGCATCTGCATCCATGCCTATTACATCAGCTGTCACGGATGTTCGACCATCCCCTGGTCAATCTGTTTGCCACTGGTCGATCTGTTTGCCACTATGGAGAATGCTCAGCTTCCTTGCTTCTTCAGTGGCTCCAGCTGACATCGGCACTTGAAGGGGACCTCCTGATAAGGACCAGATCTCCAGCAAGATCATCAGAACTATTCAAGCTTCCAGGCATCCTTCTAGCATCAAAATCTATGATGCCATCTGGTGCGCGGAACATCAGATTCAGCCTACTACAGCATCTCTACTGCAGATATTGGAGTTTTTCCAGGAAAATCACAACAAGGCCTCATATCTAACACACTGAGGTGCCAGGTAACAGCGTTGTCCATGGTTCTTCCATCTGACACACAGCAACCACTCAGGAGACATCCTAAGGTGTGTAGTTTCTTACGAGGGGCTTCCAGTCTAAGCCCCCAAGTTGTCCATCGCTAACCTACCTGGGAGCTACACACCATGCTCAGAGCACTTGCCAATGAGCTCTTTGAGTCCATCCACAATTCTTCCTTAAGACACTTGACTCTTAAGACTACCTTCCTTATCACCATTACATCAGCCCGTAGAATCTCGGAGATGACAGCCCTGTCAGTCTGGGAAAATTTGTGCATCATCCATCTGCACGGGGTCATTTTCCGCCTTGACCTGTCCTTCCTGCTGAAAGTCAACTCATATTTTCATCGAGCCCAGAAAGTGGTTCTTCCAGATTTTTGCCCTAGACCTAGCCATTCTAGAGCGTGTCGCTGGCACTCTCTAGATATTTGCAGAGTGCTTAAGAGGTATCTCAAGAGTACGGCCTCTTTTTGTCATTCTGAGGCCTTTTTTGTTTCTTTTCAACCGGCATCCATGGGCCGAAAGGTCACATCATCTACCATTGGGCGTTGGATCAAAGCTTGCATTTCTCTTGCCTACGAATACCAGGGCAAAACAGTTTCTTCACGCGTAGTGGCACACTCGACTAGAAGTGCAACCACGACAGTCGCCTGGGCTACCCAGGCCTCTGTTGAGGAGATCTGCAAGGCAGCGACTTGGGCGACTCCATCACTGTTTATAAGACATATAAGACATCATAAGTTGGACCAATTTGCTTCTGCAGATGCTGCTTTTGGCAGAAGAGTTTTGCAGATCATTATTTCTCCGTCATAAGTAGGGTTTGGGTTGGTTTTTCCCACCCTAGGACATTTTTTGCTTGGGTATGTCTCATGTTTGGACTCTCCAAGCAGCACACAGGAGAATAACCATTGGCTTACCTGAAGCGTCATTCTCTGTGCACTACAGGGGAGTCCAACCCCTGGGATATTTAAATTTTTTGTCTTCATCTGAACGGGCTTGCCCTAGTCGGTTGGATACTATGGAATTACTACAGTGGGTTTCTCTTCCACGGGACCATGCCTTCATTGAAAAATTGAATTCAGAGGAGACTAGGAGGCGTGGCCAGACAATTCAATCCATTGGACAGAGGGACAGAGTTTAACCATGCTTGGACTATCCCGAAGCGTACAGAGAACAACCCTTCATGTAAGCCAATAGTCATTTCTCCACTATAACAACAATTACGACTTCTTTCTTAATTGAACTCTGTTGCTAAACAATGGTGTCATTAAATGAATCCATTTTTATGAGCTTTAAGCTTTAAGTGGTTAAGTGAACCATAGTGTTGTTAAACAAATCCAGTTTCCCTCATTGTCTTTGTATATTGGAAGCTTCCCGGGAAGGTCTCACAAATGACAATAATCTGACCTCAGATTGCAACTGCCATAAATACATGCCAGTTGCCAAGCGCTCAATTTTTTATCACAAAACTATGGGGAATCTATGATTGTAGGTGAAAGAACTGGTTCCAAGTCACCTTTTCACTATATGTCCAGAATTGTATATATTAAATACAATTGTATTGTATATGAACAAGTATAAAAAATTATATTAGCCTCGGTGGCGCAATAGGTGGCCTGCAGAGTACAGTACTGCAGGCTACTTCTGCTGACTGCCAGCTGCCTTCAATTTGGCAGATCGAATCTCACCAGGCTCAAGGTTGACTCATCCTTCCATTCTTCCGAGATAGGTAAAATTAGGACCCAGATTGTTGGGAGCAATATGCTGACTCTGTAAACCACTTAGAGATGGCTGTAAAGCACAGTAAAGTGGTATATAAATCTAAGTGCTAATGCTATACAGATTTATGAAGTTAGAAAAACCATTCAAAATAGTGTTTATGTTAAAGTGGGAATTCAGATATAAATATTCCAATGTAATGTTTATAGTACAGCCTCTATGAATTGTTAGGATATTTTTCCTAACATTGAGTTGGAATCTGCCTAATTGCAACATATAATCATCATTATGTATCCTTGCTCAGTTTTTAACCATCTTCTCTGTGAGAATCCTTCAAGTTCTTAAAAATTGCTATGTTGGTTCACTCATCTTTTCCCTAAGTTAAATATATCCATTACTACCAGTTGCTAATACAGTTTCCATATTTCTCTGCATTTGTTCTTTTTTATGAACTTTTGTGATCACTAGTACTGGAGATAGTATTAAAGAAGAAGTCTGACGTCTGCAGAATATAATGGAATTATTTCCCATTAATTAATAATTGCTCTTCTGTTAGTGCTGATAAAATTGTGTTTGCCTTTTTAGAAAACATGTCACAGATATTAGTTATATTTGTTTATAATTCTGATCCTTTTCTGCTGCTAGTCCCTTGGAAAACTTGAACATGTTCTTGAGTGAAGAATGTTGCATTGACACTTATTCAATTTTATTCCATTACTTTTAGCCAACATTTCTATAATTTTGAAATTTGTTTCTTTTCCTATCCCCTGAATCTGAAACTTGATCAATATTTCTCCACCTCTTAATCCAAAGTCATAAATGATTAGTGTGGAAGTGTACTTGAGTCATCATTGAAATTGTGGTATTTCATTTGATATAGATTTGCAATTTGGTGAGGAGCTCTTTGAATGTAATTGCCAAACTCCTCTAGAAAGTTACCTGTACAAATATGAAATTTGCATAGGGATGATGCGTTCTTGACAAATCCAGGGTGACTTATATTAATTCCTGCACTGACATGGATATACCTACAGTGATCTCTTCCCATTTTGCTGGATTTCTTAGATAAGCTATAGCATTTCATCTAGACCACAATCAAAACTGTTCAATATTCTCTGCAATTTGTATCAACCTGGACAACATTTACTTTTATAACTCCACATCAGATTTCAACATTATACTTTATTTGGAGCATCTCAAAAAAGATTTCTTATATGACAGTGAACATGAGGAAAGAGATAATTTGGTAAGTTTTCAATATCATTGAGATTTGTTGATTTCCAGAGATGGGAAAACAGCACAGTCTAACTGACAGCTTGTTGAATGGAGGCTTGTAGTTAAGAAGCAAAACATGACAAAAATATTAAATAAATTGGATATGCTGTAATTGAAAGTAAATAAATATCTTTGAAGTCCTACCCTTTAATTTGTATGGCAGTGTTTTAGCATATAAAATAAAGTGCCATTTCAGGTTAATTTCTGCCCTGCAGAACTTCATGAAACAGTTTGATGTTGACTAATAACAGCAATTTATCATATGAACCTATCAGAATAATTGGCTTGCTTAATTGGTGATAGCTGAGCAGTCTGCATAGCAATACCTTCTGTCAGCAAGATGATCTACAGTAAGTGCACAGATGTTATTTATGGCATCTCACTAATTCTTCTTGTATTATGGACTGTATTTCTTCCTATGCACAATCAACTTGCTATTTTTAAAAGAGTTCTGTTCAACCTACTCAAATCAATGAGAAACAATGGATATTCAGATAATGTTTTAAATCATATTTCCTTTTGAACTGCATAAGTATTAGCAAAGTTTTGAATACTGTTTGAACAAAGGGAAGAAATAAGAAAATAACCTTAAAATATTATAAAAAATTCTTTTTTAATTAGAAGAAACTTAATATATATTGAACTAAACTACTAAAATAAACAATTACAATAAACCAATTGTTGAACTCAAGGACCATATCAAATTTATATCAGATAGTTAGATAAACTTATATCATTCCAACAGTCTTCATAGGAATTTGTAGGGCATTAAATGATGTAAGACAAGCATACAATGTTTTTGAAGTAAACAAAGTTCAATTCTAAGCTTATGCTAATATGTTCTTTTTTTAAACAGTTTTCCCTTTTTTAGTTTATGCATCATATAGTATTTTTATTAGGGTTGTTTATGCTTCAAACATTCCAAACAAGTGAACCTAGTTGGACCTTACTCAAATTAAGCACTTTTCTGATATATATTAAAATAACCCAAATATATTTAAGCTAATTTGAGAGCTTGAAAAAAATATATCAGCCATATTAGCTTTAGTGATTCCTTCTTAATATTTTTTAAAACTAAATTTTACAATGATACAGCATTCCACACTTCAGGTAGAGGATACCTTTTTTATTGTTTTCCTACTTTAAAAAAATTAGTAGAAAAGTAGCATTTTTTAGCTTGTTAATATTTGCAATCCCGATTTTCCACAAATAGGATATTTTGCAGCAAACATAATACTTTATTGCTAGATAACTTTATTAAAAAAATACAGATCTGATAACTATGACTTGGAGCATTCTAAGTTGCTATCCTTACTTTAATACAATGGGGCCTATAAATCATGTACAATAGAACCTGTGGTCATGGAACGCTTCTGACCACGACCAAATTGGGTTCCGACCAAAAAATTCACAACTTTTTTTTTTTGCTGCCGATTTCCCCTTCTGAGCCATTGTTTTTTGTGAGTGCCAAATTTCCAAAATTAGGTTCAGATTACGACCAAATTGGTTTGTGACCAAAGTTATGAAACAAATTATGGTCGTGACCAAAGGTTCTATTATACCTTTTTTAGTTCATACTTTTGTCACATTCATATATTTGAATATTTGATATTTCAAAGTTGTAATGGTAAAACTCACATTTTTTCTTCAACTAACTGCAGACCTGTTTCATCCTGTTGAGGTTATTCAAAGAAATGTAAGTAGCATATACGGAATGTATGTCAGGATCCTATCTTGCACAAACTTTCCATTTTTGAAAAACACAAACCTATGAAATGTCAAGTTTCATGGCAATTTTGAGTGATCCATTAATTCTCTGTAATCTTTTCATCAATCTTTCTCACATGAAATTTCTCAGGTGCTATTACAGATCATGCACTTTATTCTTTTTTTTACAATTTTATTGAATGTTTTAATGTTTAAAAACAGAAAGAAAAACACCATAAGAACAAACAAAACACAAAACATACATAACAATATAAAATAATTGTACAGTCTTCTGCATCAGATTTCCTGTTTAGCTTATAATTCTCAATTCTGCATTGCCTTCCTATTGCTTTAACCTTGTCCTATAATATAACAACAGAAGTGCTAACACTTATAATAATATTGATTATTTATATCACCATATATTTGCATTCTCTATTTTCTGTTTTGGCTTCTGTTTTCTAGCCACTTATAAATTTTATTCCATATTTTATAAAAATCTGATTCTTCTTTTTTTTTTTACTTCTATTGTCATTTTGTCCATCTCTGCACGTTCGAGTACTTTTCTAATTATCATTTCATCTGTGGGTGTATTAATTTTTTTTCCAGTTTTGTGCGAAAGCAATCCTGGCTGCAGTGAATATGTGTATTATTATGTATTGAGATTGTTTATCCATTTTTTGGTCTAGTAGTCCTAATAAGAATGCTTCTGGTTTTAGTTCTATTTTTCGCTCTGTAATTTTTTCCAACCATTTCCGAATTTTGCACCAGTATTTCCTTGTGATGGGGCACGTCCACCACATATGGTAAAATGTTTCAGACTTTTGGCTACATCTTCAACTCCATATTTATTTATCTCTCTCCATCGCTCCCTCTATCCCTTTAATACAGTTAAGTTAAGTTAGACACTCTATAATAATTAATTACAAATATAATAATTTTTAATTGTGATTTACATATATCTGTCTATATAATTGTCTATAGAAAATTGATATTAAAAATTGGATTTAATCAGTGATTTATATTACATTACCATTGTTAACTATCAAATTAAAAAAGAGAGATAGGAGAAGGGACAGTGACTAGGGAAAGACCTAGAGTGAAAGATTGAAAACTTATGGTATTGTGGAATATTTTTTTCCAAAAGTTAAAGATGGCAAACACATCTACAGCTACCAAAACTGTAAAGAAAATGCTGCCAATGATAGCTTCTCCAGCAGGACAGAAGTTAACAACAGACATGATGAGCAGTGAAAAACCAGGATCTGCACCAACCCTACAAAGCCTACAAGCTTCATTAAACATGATTCAGGAATTTATGATAAAAACACAAGAATCAATAAACAAAAATCATGAGGAAATGAAAGGTGATCTAGGGGAAGTGAAAGATGATATAAAGAAGTTGGATGATAGAATGGGGAAGATACAAGAAACAATAGCCAAAAATGAGCAGAAAATAAAACTGGTAGAAGCAAGGACAGAACAAACTGAAAAGAAATTGGAAGCAACAGAAGAAAGACTCACAGCAGAGAACTCTGGGAGGCAATAGTCCATTTAGAGTTAGAAAGATCCTCTTTCTATTTAAGATAACAGAACACAGTAGAGACAAAAGATGAGGACCTACCAAAAATCATGAGGGATCTTCTAGCTGACCAATTGCAAATGGACAAAAGTGAACTGAGGAATAATATTGATGAAATCTACAGAGTGCATACTAATTATGCACGAAGACATAGGTTGCCCTGTGAAATACATATAAGATTTGCAAAAAAAAGCTGTCAGAGATGAAATCTATAAAAGAATGAGGGATGTTGGTCTAAAAGGGTCATAACCCTTATAGAAGTCATAACCCTCAAACAGATACCAAAGAGAATCAGAGAGCAAAGAAAGAACTACCAATTTTTCTCTGCACAATTGTTAAAATATAAAATAATGTTCCGCTGGTTGATACCGGAAGGCATGTTAATATCCTGGCAAGATAAGAAAATAAGGATTGACACCATAGAAAAAGCCAAGGAATTCTATGAACATTACATAGAGGGAGAATCAGACAGCAGAGAGGAGTTGGAACCCAAAACCCAAGAGGAGCAGCAGATGGAGAAAAAAGGATTAGGCCAAGAAGTGTGAGAGAAGACTGATACAGAATTTCAAGAAAGAGAAGGAGCGAGGACAAGAAACCAAAGGGAAACAAAACCAAGTAGAGGAACAAAGGCGACAAATAAGTAACAGAATGGAGGAAGAAGTGAAATTAATATTGGTCAATATAAATGGACTAAATTCACCTATAAAAAGAAGACAAACAATTTCTAAACCCCAAAAACAAAACATCGACATCACATGCCTACAGGAAATTCATATTAAAAAAGGAAATGGTAGTATCCTGGAGTCTCCAAAGTTAGGGAAATTACATCTGGTCTTGGCCAAAACAAAGAAAAGGGGAATTGCAGTATATATAAAGGACTGGCTAAAATCTAAATAGGTATATGCAGATGAAGAGGGAAGAACATTACTAATTGAAGTATCAATAAAACAAAAAAGAGTACTAATTGCAGTCATATATGCACCAAACACGAACCAGAAAGAATACTACAGTAAATTACATAAGCGGATTGCAGAACTGGAACTGGACAACATAAGTTTATTAGGGGATTTCAATAAACCCAAAGAAAGACTATAAAACTGATAATTAAAAAAAATTATGAAAGGAGAACACTACCAAATGCATTCTTTGAAATGGCCCAGGAATTAAATCTAAAAGATGTCTGGAGAGAAATCAACCCACAGAAGTGTCAATAAACATCATTTTCAAATCCCCATAATTCATGGTCCAGGATTGACATGGTGTGGATGGACCCGGAAATGGAGAAAGATGTAGAGGAAGTAGAAATAACACTGAACATGTGGGCGGACCATAACCCATTAACAATCAAATGGAAAGGAGAGGCAAAAAGGAAAAAGAGATGGACCATGAATCAGAGGGTTGTGAAAGAAGAAAAACTATGTTCAATATGTGGAAAAAGAATTATTTTTCCCATTAAATATTTATTTTTAGAAGAAAAAGGTTAGGAAATGTTAAACTATGGGATATAATGTCACTGGTATCAATAATATTCAAGAATGTCATTTGATGTCTATGTAAATACAAAATGGTAATATCTTCATTTATTGTCATCATGCTTGCTGCAATCAAAGCACATCATATCTAAGATTCTTGATGAATCTAAAGTAGTGTGAATTGTGGGTAGATTTTTCTAAACCTATTTGAAATGATTTAATTAAAAATGAAATGTTGAAACATGTTCTACTTATACTTTGCCTTGTAATTATTGAATCAAATTACAAATTGACTCCTTTTTCATATTTCTGAACTTAAAAAGGATTTCAGCATGAATTTGTTCAATTCTACGTTAGTGGGAACACTGCTCCCAAAAAACATTAGCCATCCCTCTTATCATCTGCTGTATAAATTCACATTTATTGAATGTGAGAAATACAATAATTATCATGAATCAATGGGATTTCAAACAAAATCCTATGTTGATGATTATACTATTTCACTTTTTCAAGCTGTCTAAACACACTACATTAAAACTAGTGTCAAAAGACAATGTATTTTGAGGGGTAGCACTACAGATGTTCTTCTACACATTGCAACAGACCATACTGTACATGACAAAGCTTTAAGATAACAAATTTGTTTGCTATTATTATGTCATGATTCCTCAACTTGTAGTGACATGCTTGTAGTTGAATTAATTAAAGTTGAAGCAAATCCTACTAAAAATAATTGTAATGTGCTGATATATTTGTAATGAAATTTGTTTATTTTCCCAACAGTTAAATATGTATCTGAATAGTCCACAATTAATTTGCTGCAATGTGCAAATTAATATTTTAGTTTAGTAACTGTGACTGCACAATTCAAAAGACGTATTTATGTTTGTGATATCTTGTCATCAGACATACAGTTGTTTAGCCATTAGATGTGTACCTTCCAAGCAGATTATGTTAGCTTGGAAGTTCATTTTGTTTTAAAATATAAATACTTCTTGATATGGTTCTTCATTCACATAAAAAATACCAGTAAGAGAATAAGCACTGTTGAACCTCCATATGAACATGGATTTTCACATCTGTTCTTATGAATCATTCACCAGTAATTCACTCATACAATGACAAGAATTGCTCAATATTAGTAAATACTTCAAAGTAATCCTGAGAAAAATTAATTATGAGGGATAAATTTCCTTAACATAGATTTCTCCTCTTTTCCTGATACTGTACATAGATTATTTGTTTGAATCTTTGAAATTTGTCCAATATTTATATTCCTGAAACTTTTCTCTTAGATTAAAAAGAAAAAGAAAAGTTTTTGCAGTTGTATAACTATCCTGCATAGTTTAAAGAATGATCTTCCATTCATGTGGAAGAGAACTATCATGATTCCAAGCACTTTAAAAACTGTAGGCATCAGCCCCCCTCCAAGCTGAAATGATGACTTAGTAGAGAAATTCATCTTATGTGGTGAAGGACCAAACTTCCCCATCAATCACTTTACGACTCTATAATGCCATTTATAGATGTGATACAGCAGTATCTCTCCCTCCCCTATTAATCAGGTTAAAATATTCCTTGGAAGTATGAATGTATGTATGACTTGGAATCTTACTATGGTTCTTACTGTTTCCTCTCTGCTATCGTTTCAGCAACATATCAATGAAAAGATTAATAGGTTCATAAACCAAAAAATATTATAGCTGAAAATACTTCCCACAATATTCCAACAAAATATTGCAATGAAGAATTTAACAGTAAGTTCTATGTGATGTAGCAATAATTCAATATCCAAAAGAAATAAGGTGTTTGTAAAATGTCAAAATACTCACAGAACAAAAGAAATTATGTCTTTACCTGGCTTAAATAGAAGGAACAAGAAATTTGTTTGATTTTAACAGGTCCTAATAATTGCTACCAATGTGCACACCTTGCTCCAGATCCCCATTGCACTTCAGTCAGGAAGTCAATTTAAGACAACACACAAAACCATCATGGGCAGCATATATTAAGATGCACTATCCCCATTGCTGTTCTGTATAAACTTGAACCCCCTTCAGCCAGATAATCACAAAGGCTAGATACAGATCTAAGTTCAAGAGTGGAATCACCATCAACCACCTCCTCTACATAGCCGACATTAATGTACGCTAAGAATGAATGCGACATCAACTTGGTGATGCACCTAACAGTAGATCTACAGTGTGGACATTGGGGTGTTACCTGACCTAGAGAATTGTGGCTGGCTGGTAGTAAAAAGAGAAGTGGTTAAGACTGACGGCTATGTAACTGCCAGCAAGTCACATAATAGATATACAGAGCAGGTACAAGTACCTTGGTATCCCACAGTGACATGGGCACCACAATATGGAAGCAAAAAAGACAGCAACATCACCTGAAGGAGAAATTAGACAGATGTGAAAAATAATGACCAATGTGTTCCCAGTGGTGGTGGGAGCACTGAAGGCTCAAGCTGGGAAATGTGTTCAACAGGTCCAAGAACAATACCAGATCTTTCTGTCCAGAAGAATGTTGAAATATTGCATAGAATCCTCAAAGTCCCAGGTTTCTGATAGAAGACCCAAAATTGAGGAACACACATAAAGTAGCACATAAAAAGGTTACATGAGGTAACTATGCATGCCTTGTTTGCACTGGTGAACAATAAATTTTGTGTTGAATCTTAAATGTTCAATCATACCCTATCAATAATCGCTTGTTTCAAATGCCGTCCTGCTGTTATAATCACAACTATTACATGATTAAAAACTTTTTCATGTAAAACAGAGTAAAAGAACTTTGGTTTTGAAGGTTTTTAAAATACTTGTCTATCAATGCATTGAAACCCAGTTTTGTTTTCATTTATCCAAAAATTTAATCTACCCTTCAAATCATGCCACCATCAATGGAAGGAAGGAAGGAAATCTAGTAGTGATGTTGAGTTTTTAAAATGTATTTATAAGATGTTTTTGGTCTCTGTTTCTGTTTTATCTGTTATTGTTGCTTCCTAAGATTTTTCTATAATTGTGACAGAATATAAATAAAATAAACTTCTTTATCATTGAATTCCAATTAATAAGAGCTGTTACTTAGAGTTAACTGTACATTGTCAAACATCATGTATGTATATACAGTTATACACTTTTATACAGTCAAGTATAAAAATGTATAATGTTTTCAGATGCCTTGATCCAGGGGTGGGTTCTGCCAGCATTACTGCCTGTTTGATGCACACACGTGCAATTTTGGTCCGGTTTGGTCTGCACGCGTGTGCAGTTGCCTATAAATAGGTCTGCACATGCACAGAACACAAAAAAAATGAAGAAAAAAAACATGCCACACCGATTGGGGAACCGATTTGGAGGCGTGTCAGGCCTGGCTCGCTGCTTGTTCCGGCAACCCAGGCTGGCATATCACTACCACTTTGGCAGACCCAGTCTGAAATGGTAGGAACCCACCTCTGCCTGGATCCCAAACTTTAAGAGAATGGAATGCAGTTTTTTCCACACCAGGTGTAAACTCAAAAGATAATGAGTACACCAAAATTAATTTTGAATTGTTTTTCTTTATACTTTACTTGAAATGAATATAGTAACCAAATTCTTCTCCGAAGGATTTAATGTTATCTGAGTCTGATCTCTCTTTTATATCTCTTTTTGAGGGAATTGTAGATCATATACTGCATAATGTGTAATATTCAAAGTCCTTAATTTATTTTTGTTTTAGTTTTAATAATATGAATCTCTCTTATAACCAAGTTTTCACAGCAGTGTAAACACTTCTTTTTCAATAACAAAAATAATTCCATATCAAATTAACCACAGAAGAAGCTAAATAGGCTTAATAAAATAAGTGTGTTAAAAAAACTTTTCATTTTTTAAAAATAAAATAAAAAAGAATACTTTATGCAAAAATAAATGAAGCAATGGAATTATTTTAGAAAAAATTCTAAAGTAGAATAAAATAGAATATATATGGCAGAGTAGAAATTGGTATAAATCAGATCAAATCACTTTCATGAAAAAAACTGTTAACAGGGAAATTATTTTCAATCCATCCAATTGCGTGGCTGATTTAACTGTTGTTGCCTGTATCTGGATATTTTCTTTAGGAAGCTGTCAGGCTGGTCATATCTTCTTCCCTAGGAAAGAACGATCCTTGACTACATAGAGGTTAGAGAAAATGTACTTTTACTAGAGATGCCGAGTGAGCAAGGCAAGCTTTGTTAAGAAAAAAACTGCATGAAAATCACACATTGAAAGCAATCCCCAATGTTCCAAACCTTCCTTCCTAGGAAAATAGTTCAATCAGGTCTTGTTCTGATGTTTTGGGAACCTGGCGCCTCAAGCTCCATAGTAATTCCTTTCCCAGGGCCATGTCCCTGAAGGCAGGAAGATAGCTGAGTTTGTCATCTCTGGTTCCTGTCAGTGTCCATACTCCCCAATTTCCCATAGCATTCCTTTTCCACCTTCAGCACTCTTCCCTTCCCAAATGCCCCCTCCGCTCCTGGTTATTGCAGTTGCCAACGAGCTTCAAAGAAAGCAAACATGACGCTGACAAATGATTTAAACCCATACTGTCTACTTTCTTGCAATGAAATAGAAAGTATTTTAAAATTCTAAAATAAGACAAAGTTTACATTTGTAACCAAGCAGAAGGGTGTAGGCAAATCAGCATGAAGCCAGGCTATTAACAATTAAGCTTCAAAAAGTGATATTAAAAATAGAGGCACACCTAAAAATGCTGCAGGTGAGTTGATTACCTCTCCAAGCAGCAGATGGAGGCAGAAGTAAGGGGTGGAGGCAGTCATCCAAATGCACCACACAGGCTGCTGGAAAACCAAGAATCGGTGAGCTGGAGTAGTGGATGGCCAGCTCATCTTTGTGTCTCACGCAGCACGTTGGAATTGCCTGCCTTCCACCCCATGCCTCTGCCTCCATCTGCTGCCAATGCAAACACTGCCAGTGCCACAGATGAGCGTCCCGCGGCTGGCCATTAACTCTCAGCTTTCCCATGGTGTATCCATATCACCTACCTCCCCCTGTGCCTCTGCATCAGTCTGCACCTTGGACAGAGAAGCAACTCACCTGTGCTGCACCGGTTGTATAGCCCCAGAGTTGACCAAGGGACCGCAGTTGCCGCCAGATACCATCGGTCCCCGCACACTTGCTGCCTCTTCTGCACACACCAGCAGATGGGACGCCCAGCTGGACTGATCACCCTGAAATCGTATTTCCCCCAAAATGAGCCCTAATGCTTATTTTGGAGCCACCAAAATATAAAACCAGGTCTTATTTTGGGGAAAACATGGTAATTACTCCTGTTCAAATCTGGAGAACACACTGCCAAAGACCTGGCTTTGGCAAAAGAATCAGTTGTTTTTCAGCAGGGAGGGGGGGAAAAGCTTCACCATTCAGCGTGCCATTTTCTGGGAAAGTCCTACTATTTCAGGAGGAAATCCTAAAGATTATACTTTCAATCTAAGCTCTGTCCTATACATAGTCTAATTTAAATGTGATTCCTAAATCATCTTCAAATGCTGCTCTAAATAATACTGGATTTTCTATATCGGCAATTATGGGAACCAGTTTCAGCTGTGTTTCAATAGATGCCACAGAATTTAGTAAAGCTATATGAACAATTATGCTTCATTCTAAAATTGTAAAGTAATACAGATTTTTCCTTTTTTAATTTCCTTCTCTGTAGGGATGTGAGCTCATACAGACACCAGATCAAGACTTAACAGATTTCACCAAGTGCCTTCAGATACTTCAACAGAAGATAGAAAAAAGTAGTTTGCAGGTAATTCTAGCAACTCTGTCGATACACATTTTGGCATATGACTCTTCCAGTTATGTTCACTCTGTGACATAATGGCAAATAAAAATATAGAGGAAGCAGGAACAAAAAAAAACACCATTAACTGCCAAGAAGATATATCTTATTGTTTCTGCTGGTGAAACTGTCTTCTGAAGAGTGATCAGAATTGAATCCGCATACTACTAAAACTACTAAAACTCGCATGAAGTTTACCTGGGTGAAATGGTGTATCATATGATTCATTCACAAGGGAATGAAACCTGGGAAAATTGTGGCTGCTTCAGTGCTACTGGCTGTTGCTGTGCTGCTACTTGCAATCATGTGATCATCATTTTCAATGTTTACTGACAGTTTCCCAACCAGTCCTGCATTCCATTGCTCTCTCCATATCCAGCAGCAAGAAATTGACTCATTGTGGCTCTTAAAGAAGCAACAACTTTAAGGTGCATGAAGAAAGGCCTGGATATTTGTATTGTTTTTGTGTCCCTTCTGTGATACACAATATGCATATGTATCTATTTGCCATCTTTGTTCAGGAATTCAAGACATAACAGTGTTCCAGTCTCCTATATTTCTTTACAACAATCCTGTGAACTAGGTTGGTCTGAAAGTTATCAAGTAAGCTACTGTGAGTGCAAATGGAGTAGAAACTGGATCTTTCTGATGTCAGGAAAATACATTAATCCATTTTTCAAATACTTTCATTCTGAAATTGAATGTAGACCACCACCACTACTTCAGCTGTTAGAGAGCAAGCAGACTAGTCCCACTCTAGCTCATAGGAAGTCACCTGTATCTATTTTTTAAACTGTCTCTGGTGGTTTTCAACAACTCAATAGAAAAATGGAGGAGAGGAAGGGAATTCTAAACTGTTCTGAGATGAGAGTAGCAACATACAATATTGTGATAAAATAAATTACCGTAAAATAAAATATTGTCAGCATAATTGTGCCATGTGGAAAGTGAAGGGGAACCTCATAGTCAAGATGACATTAAACATTGAGATGCAGCAAGGAAGAGTATAGATGAAGAAAGGGCTGTACATTTCCAGAATCACAAGGAAAGGTACAAAATAAGGAGACAAGATGCCAGAGGAAAGAGAAGGTCAACTCAAGAATACGTAGCAAACACTAATTATTGTGAGAGTTCTTCAACACAACAATACTCACCTTCATTGACAAAACCTCAGTAGAGAAAGAGCTAGGCAAAAGGCATGACTTGCACAATGTAATATTTATGTCAGTTGGTGCCATGGCCAAAGTCTACCCCACTATCATATGTTTCTATTCCCTGAGAAATTACCAGTTTGTGCTCTATGAAGAAAAAGGTCAAGATTGGCAACTTGCAACTTCTACCCTAATGAGTTTCTCAATTTATGTAGCAGCAATGAGCCTTTTGCAGACGAGTTCAGGAATAACATTAAACAATAGAACTGCCTCTTTCAAATGACGACAAGCTATAGAGAATGTGCTGATTTATTTGGAGAACTAGTATTCCAAAACTGTCCGCTGAATGTTGCTTTAAGCTGAGGAAAAAGAAGTGAAAATGTTAGATTCGTGGTAGATCAATTACATATTGTCATCAAAATTTGTTAAGCAAAAAGCATCTATATTTGTCTTGCTGTAGACCTCTCTTCTTTAATGAAATGATGTTTTCTTCTTGAATTTTAAAAGCAGACAATAATAGTCAGCTATGGTCATTCTACGTCTCTGTTTAGGTAAAAAAAATACCTCTGAAAGGACAATCAAAGGTGTACTTGTTATCTTGTAATAAATAATATTCTGTAATTCATTTATTCTACTTGTGCATGATCAAACATTGTCACTTAGTTCCTCTCTTCTGGGTTGGGTAGTAAATCAAAATCCTTGTTCTTCCAGACAGTTGGGAAAATGAACAAAGATTGACTCACTCTTTACTGTTTATGGATAATATCTATGCTTATTGAATCATAACTAGTTTCAGGTGGGACAGAAATATGATTGATCAGAATACATCTGCTTCTAGAATTTAATTGAGCTTTGAAAACAAATCCTATAATACTTCAAAACTGTTCTACTATCCAGTTTCAGTAATCCATCAGTAAAAGGCAATATCAAGCAATTCCCATTTTCCCATCCATTACATATTGGTCTGTCATTCATGCTGATGATAGTCCTGCATTTTTGTTGAACTCCATTCTTAAAGTAAACATTCATTAGACCACTTCCCACATAAAGCTGTCCATGAGTTTTCTTTGCAAAGAGCAATGGCTCATTAAACTCATTTCTGAAGTTGTGCAAGAATTTCTTAGTCCACTCTGTAGATGCACATGCCAGTTGCTTTTTTCCCACTCATTATATGCTATTCCTTCCCTGATGCTTAAAAATAATTTTATATATGTAGTACTGCTGGAGAAAAAATAGCGACCCTCTTTTCTTATGACTTCACTTGCATTCTCCTATAAGAAAATACAGTGAATTTTCTTATTAGGCTAGCATATTTGAACTCCAGGTAGAAAATATATTTACTAAGGTTCTGCTGTTTTGTTCATTGTAGCTTCTATGAAAGAATGGGTTGTTAGTTCAGATGGTGATCTCTCCAAAGAATTCTTAAAGCAAACACAGTGAGAACAATGCAAGCCATATGGGCTGTTATGGTGTTTCAATAATATATCTATCACCACGTGCTTTTCCTAATAATGCAATCCATTGTTGAGACTGTTGATGGATGTTGTTCTCCATAAATATCTGATCTTTGAAACTTAACAAGGCTAATTGTAATAGCATGGACAAAAGAGAGAAGCATCTCTTTTGGGAATTATAAATGATCTGAATGCATGTTACAATGCACAGTATAACTTTTCTCTTCAATTATATTGTGACACAACTTACATGTAATGTCAGGTAGCTTTTTTTTTTAAAGGATGGTTTTTATTTTTCATTTTCATAACATATAATCACATGTATACTATTACATGGCCAATATTGTGTTGTATTATTGAATATTTACATCAATTCATCTTACCATCAGCTCCCAAAAACAATTATTGGCTCTTCTGCTCTCCATACTTGTACCTTATTTGTACCTTATCCATCACTTTCTTCTCCCTCTTTCCTCCCCCTCCCTCCCTCCTTTCTTCCCTCTATCATCCTTTCCTTCTCTACTTCCCCTTCCTCTCTCCTTCTCCTCTCTCCCCTTTCCACTCCTCTTTATTCTCCTCCTCTCCCCCCCTGCCCTCTCTACTATCCCTCTCTTCCTCCCTTACCTCTCTCCTCTGCTTCCCACTCTTCATCTCATTCACGTAGTGTATTTCAGCTTCTGAGCAAGCTCCCTTTTATGTTGATGGTATTTATAATTCCTTTTCAATATACATATTAAATTTTAACATACCTTCCTCCTCCTTTGTTTAAAAAAATAGAACAAAAAGTATACATATATAGTCATTGTACTTTTAAACCCAAGACCCCCCCCACGCCTAATTTTGTTAATGAGAACTTTGAAAAACAAACTTTTACAAATATTTACTTCCCCCGCCCCCCCGCCCTCCCCACCACCCCCCCCCTTCCCCCACCAACTTTCCAGAACCAATACAAGGTATAAATCTTTAATAAAAGCAATCTAAAATATGTTTAGAAAGAAAAAAAAGTTAATAACGTCTTTCAATTGATCTTTAGCTCCTCCTTGCTAGTCTAACTCTAGACAATTTATATCATTCCTGGTCTTTAATCATAAGCTATCTGAAATTTCTTAGTCCCATATTTATTTTGAGTATAATCAATCCATGTTTTCCAGTCCAGTTTGTATCTCTCGTTTGAATGGTCCTTAAGATATGCAGATATTTTAGCCATCTCAGCTAGGTTTGTTACTTTCAGTGTCCATTCTTGAATAGTAGGCAAATCTTCCTTCTTCCAGTATTGCGCCACCAACAGTCTAGCTGTGGTTATTAAATGCAAAATCAGGTTAATCTCTACAACTGTACAATCAGTGATTATACCTAACAAAAATAATTGAGGATAAACTTTAACCTTTTTTTAAGAACATTTTGCATAATCCACCATATTTTTATCCAAAATGCTTTAACCTTTTTGCAAGTCCACCATATATGAAAATATGTAGCATCCACACAATCACATCTCCAGCATTTAGGTTGTAAGTTCGGAAGCCAGTTTTTTAGGATCTAAATGCCATCTATAAAACATCTTATAAAAGTTTTCTCTCAAATTTTGGGCTTGTGTAAATTTTACATTCCTTACCCAAATCTTTTCCCATGTGTTCCATGTGCCTAATCTTGATTCCCTGTAAGTCCTCTGAACCCCGTTGTCACTGCCCCTTCATTTAATAACCAAGAAAGAGACCACTCAAGTCCATATTTCAGAATTAAGTGTACTTTTACTGGCTACAAACGAAAAGAAGCAAAGCAAAGCTGAATCTGAATAAAAGGGCGCAAAAGCAATAGATATCAATGCAAGATTCAATCCCCTCCTCTTGGTACCCCAGTCCATAGTCCAATCATAATTCACCCAACTATCAGGTGGGAGACATCTTCGAAAATCATCATCAGGATGGAATGCTGGACAGTTGGCCTTGGCGGGAAACTTCCTTCCTTCGGCATGCGCAAAGAGATGGTGAGAATAACTCCCTAATTAAACAGTCCTCCAGCACAGAATGATTCCCCTCCCAAATACCATGCCCCCCCTCCCCGTTTCAATGGCAGCCGAAAAGCAGCAGCGAAGCAGAGGCTGACATCCAGCCCTCCTCCAGAAAAGGACGGTCACACCTGCAGAAACAAAAGAACACAGACAAACAAACGAACAACATGACATAGAAGAGAAAAGGAGAAGAGGGAAATTAGAAATCCGAAGTGAGGTCAGGGTTTGTCTGGGTAAGTAGAGTAGAACTTGCGGAGCAGACGAGGAGCCCGCACATGGGATTTGTCAACCCATTCAATGTGAGAAGGGGGAAAATGTTTCTAAGCCACAAGATACTGAATATGGTTTCTCCGTTTACGAGAGTCCAAAATCTCCCGAACTTCAAAATGTTGCTCACCCTCAACCAAAAGCGGAGCAGGTGGAGGCAGAAACGGAGCCCTCAATGGAGAAGTACGTTCCGGTTTCAGGAGATTAACATGAAAAACAGGATAAACGCGGTTGAGATACTTGGGCAATTGGAGACGGACAGAGACAGGGTTGATGACTTTGATAATTGGAAATGGGCCAACGTATTTGGGACCCAATTTTTTAGACTTGAGTTGTCTGAAGAAACTTAGTGGATAAATAGACACGATCACCAACTTTATAGTCATTAGGTATTGCCCTTTTCCTAATCTGCCTGTTTCTTGTGCGCGCGGTGTGCAGCATCCAGCTCCCGGTATGTCAAAGGCCACATCTCTCAAAGGCGATCACTCCACTCGGAGAGGGACGACACCTGTGGTTTCTCGCGAGGAATCTTGGGGATGGGCACAAAATCATGTCCGTAAACCACCCGGAAGGGGGTAAAGCCCGTGCTACTGTGCACTGAATTGTTGTATGCTACCTCAGCATGAGGCAACAATTCCACCCAATTATCTTGCTAGTAGTTGATGAAACAGCGAAGGTATTGTTCCAGCACAGAATTAGTCCTCTCGCAGGCCCCATTAGTCTGAGGATGGTGGGCGGAGCTTAACCCCTGGGCAGAGCCAATCAGTTTCAGGAATTATTTCCAAAATAGTGAGGTGAACTGGACCCCCCTATCCGAAATGATGCGGTCCGGAACCCCATGCAAGCGATAGATATGTGTGATGAACAACTTAGCCAGGGATTTGGCGGATGGGATCTTGGAGCAAGGAATAAAATGAACTTGCTTGGAGAATAAGTCAGTGACAACCCAGATCACTGTATTTCCCTGACTCTCCAGAAGTTCAACAATGAAATCCATAGAGATCTCCTTCAACGGGGCTTCCGGGTGGGCTACCGCCTGGAGCAACCCCTGGGGTTTACCCAGTGGGCGTTTTGCTGCAGCACAAGTGGGGCAACTAGCCACATAAGATTCAATGTCTTTTTTCAATGAAGGCCATCAAAACTGCCTCTTAACGAGGTGCAGGGTTTTGACAAACCCAAAGTGTCCGGCCATGCGAGAGTCATGAGCACATAGAAGGACCGTGGATCTAATGGATGTAGGCACGTACAATTTAGCACCAATCCAAGCCAGTCCATCTTTCATGGTGCACTCATTCTTATGTTGCTGGAACCACTCATCATTTGTAAGAGCCCCCTTGAGGTTAGTGACAAGATCTTGTGTGACCTCTAACTTAGAGGTCGCCTGACTCCTGGTGACAACAGGAGCGGCCAGACTTCTTGTGGGCATGACAGGCTGGACAACACTGAGTTTTGAACTGTTGTACTACGGAAGCCTAGACAAAGCATCAGCCATAAAAAATTTTCCACCCAGAATATATTTCAAAGTAAAATTGAATCTATTGAAATGTTGTGCCCACCGCATTTGTTTGGGAGATAGTTTTCTGGGGGTCTTCAACGCCTCTAAGTTCTTGTGGTCAGTCCACACATCAAAGGGGTGTTTTGCACCCTCTAGAAAATGACGCCAGGTCATCAAAGCCCAACGAACAGCAAAAGCTTCCTTCTCCCAAATAGCCCAGCATCTCTTAGTATCAGTTAGCTTACGAGAGGTGTAAGCGCAGGGTTGTAATTTCCCTTGTACATTTGCCTGAAGCAGTACTGCCCCCACTGCCACATCACTAGCATCAGCCTGGACCACAAAAGGTGCGTCCATGTCTGGGTGTTTGAGGACCGGTTCCTCTGGAAACAGGCGTTTCAATTTCTTGAAAGCAGCCTGACATTCCATAGTCCAGTTCAAAGGTTTGCTAGGTTTGGGCTTTGCCCCTCCTTTTGACTTCAGGAGGTTAGTGATTGGTAGAGCGATCTTAGCAAAAGAGGGAATAAATTGACGATAGAAATTAGCAAACCCCAAGAAGCTCTGTAACTGCTTACATGTGCGTGGGGCTTCCCATTCGGTGACAGCTTTAACCTTTGCCGGGTCCATCTCTATCCCTTTGCGGGAGATTCGATAGCCCAGGTAATCTACCTTCTCCTGATGAAATTCGCACTTGGATAATTTGGCATATAGTTCTTTTTTTTATATATAAATATTTTTATTTCCATTTCCATTTTCATAACACACATTCACATGTATACTATACATAGCCCATATCGTATAGTATTAAATAATAATTATTTAATTATTGGATTGCTGTTGATATCTATGTTACTGGATGGTCCTTTTGGACCTAAACTGTTCTGAAGGAACAGTGATAGAGAAGAGCATGTTCTGCTGATCTCAGGGACAGCGCAAAGTCCCTGATTGATCCAGAAAAAAGCTCTTTTTGCCAGCTACAAGAGAAGCAGCCAAAATGGCTGCAGAAAGTTGGGACAAGCCCCTAAAACAGAAGCAGTACAGAAGAGACAGTGTGTCGAAATGGTGAGAAAAAAATGTTATTATTAGAGAAGAGAACCCAAAAACTTGGAATTAAAATAAAACTAAAGATAGAAGAAAGCAGGTAGTGCATTAACCCTGGTTTAAAACTATCCTGTTATCTCTTTCACTTTAATTTTGTTTGTTTTCTATGGATGGACTTTTTAGAAATGCCTCTTACTTTTAAACTGGACTGGTCTTTTTTCCCTCTTCAAAGACGGTATCTTTGCCCCTGATAGGTGAGTGCAAGTCCAACTGGCGCGTCCCATCTGAACTGTAACTGACGATTTTTAAGCTCTTCAACTAAAAAGCATTTTCTCAGCATTTTAGGTGATATCTCCTTCAAAACAGTCACCTCCTGACCCCCAATTTGAAGCTTAGTTTTGTAAGACTTGCAGTATCATATTCCTCATGTCTCTTGTAGCAAAGTACATCACAATGTCTCTTGGTAGTTGCTTTTGTCTGGCAATCCAGGAGTTAACACAATAAACCTTTTCAATTTGCCATTCATAGTTCCCACCTGGCCTTCCCATCAATTGATCAAAGGCTTCTGAGAAAATCTGCTTCAAATTTTCTTGGTTATTCTCACGGAGGCCTCTTATTCTTAAGGCAAATTCCATTTGTCTATACTGTAACATTATAATTTCAATTTCAGCATCGCCAACTTTTTGTTGAACCACATCCATTTTCGTTGCCAGGTTGATATTAGAATCACTAAGATCTTCTAATCTGTCTTAAATTCCCGAGACGTATCCCGAGAGGCAGTTAAAAGCCACCAAAATATCGTCCCTAATCCCCTGGTTCCGAGTCACAAACTCTTTAGACAGTTCTTTATGAGCAGCAGATATCTCTTCCTTAATTTTAACTTCCATCGCAGCTGCATGATTTTTTAAAGCTTCAACCAATTCTTTCTGCAAAATTTCTCTGGTCAGGGGCTCCCCTGCAGAAGTGGGGGGGGAGTGGTGACTGTAATTTAGTAGTTGGAGCAGGTGAGCTGCCTGCACTTTTTGACATGTTGGGGGGGGGGGACTTTTGCTTAGAAGCCATTCCAAATTTAATCTTCTTTAGCCAATTAGTAAGTCTATGCAAGCTGATTATACAGCAACTGCTGTTTAGTTTGATAATAAATCACTTCCTGTTCTTTAAATGTTCTGAGCTCTGTAAAAATGTTTTCAAAGCCCGACCCCTGCTAAAAGCTGCTTGGCGCCATTTTGTGTGTCTTTCTGGCAAGTAAATTCGTAAGGAATTCTTTAAAAATGAAGCTAAAGATTTATACATACAATTAGGAGTTCACGAGTATAAGTTCTGCCCGTTCTGGAATCAGCAATAAATCAAACTTTGTGCTGAGGGTGGGCGGATGCCTTTGTTCTGCAGATAAAAGCAGAAGAAATTCTGGACGCAGAGAATACTATGCTGTCAGGTGCCCCCCCATCCTGACGCAGATCTATAGTCTGGGTGGGTTAGTTGGAGCACTGCCCAAACATAGTTAACTTGCCTTCTTCTCCTAAGCCCGAAGAAGAGGTAATAAAACTGCCAAATGGCTGATGAATTGCTGTTTAGACAGTTTAACGCAGCCAAGATTCCGGAGCTGTTAAAAACAACAAGCTCCCTCAGCCCCCCCCCCCCAAACCAGAAGTCCAGCAAATTTGAAATCAGTATGAACATGCTGCTTTTGCAAAGATACAAATAATAGAAAGGGAATATTGAACTGCTTCCTTATTTTTTTTAATCACGTTTCTTTTCTATCAGATTGTTTTCACTGAAAATACAGTCACATATAGTGTTTTGTTTGCTTTTGTTTACTTTTTACTTTTTTTACTTTTTCAGAGGGGCTCGATGAAAGTCTGTCACTTTTTATTTTTGATAATATTGCTCAGTTAGCCTGAGCATAGGTTAAGTGGCTTACTTTCAGAGTATGATGAAATAAATATTTCTTAGAAGAGAGCGACATCTTTTATTTTCATATATAGGCAGGAATTATTGCATACATTGCTTATGGCCAAGTCAAACCCACTATAAGCCTCGGGCTACAACATTATCTCTAACTGTGAGCCGCCCAGAGTCCCAATGGGAGTGGGCGGCATACAAATTTCATTAAACTAAACTAAACTTTTGAAATCTTTCTCCTTAAATTTTCTTGAAAAACATTGGGAAATAAATTAATTTGTGTTGACTAACATCACCTTTTGTATCACATATTGCATCAATTTCCCCTTGATATAATTTAGCAGCACAGCAATGCATCAAATTAATTTAAATTCTTAGATATTAGTTCATAAGAATGCAAAACAAATCTTTTATATATAAAATTGGAATGTTTTGTGTATGATTTCACAATCTTGTAGCACATAAACATACTGGAGGAAAGGGAAGGAATGAAATAGTGTTTCCTCACTACTTGTATCAACCAGTTATCTTAAATTTATATCATATTTACAAAACAGAGTCTTTAAGATGCTAGGAGCTACTTCAATAACCACAAAGAAGCAAAAATAGATCAATTTGTTTCCACTTCCAGAATTTTGAAAGGCAGCTAGTAGATTCTAAAACTTTTGTGAACAATACAGGAAAAAAACTTTTTCAATTTGAGATTTGTGATTTCAGAACTCTAACTGCTTTTCCAAGAGAATAATGTCACTGAAACCTTGCTGAAGCTATTTATAGAGTGCTGACCATTTAATTATACAGAATTCTTTCTGCATAATATTGGACTGGAACCTTACACATTTGGAGAGAAAATGCCATTAACACTGTGTATAAAGTAATAATAGAGATGTTTTACAATTTCTTTCTGCAATAGATTAACATAGCATAATTCAGGATTAAATTAAGAATATGGACAGCACAGTTAACATATGTAACTCCTGCTTCTTGTGCTATAAAACTTAAATGCTAGAATACAACCCCCTGTTCCATAATTTACCTACTATTTTATTCTCATATTATATTACTCATGGAATCCAAAGAGTTGATCTACAATGTTCACATATCCAGGCTGTTAATGAGTTTTATGGGCCAAACAAGTTGTTAATTGATCTTCTGTGGCCAAATAGCCTCTTTTATCTTTATCTTCTAGCATTCATTCACTTGCTGTCAATAGAGATTTAGTTCAACTAACTGATTTCATACCAATATCTTTCCTGGTAACCATACTTACAGGGGGGAAAAACAGACCTTTATGTATGTTACAATTCTATCCTTCACAGAGTTAATCAATTCATTTTGTATGTCAGGACTCAGTTACCTTGCTGTTCCATCCTTAACCTTGTCTAGCACAGAATTATATTTTCCCAGAAGATTGGTAATACAGAAAATGTCCATAGATTCACCTGAACTTTATTGTAAATTTACTTCCCTGTGAATTCTAAAGGGCAGTTTAGAGAGAGTGTCAGTGTAACTTTATCAAATATTTGTTTCTATCTTAGCAGCAGCTCCTGGATTCTATACCTGCGTAACAGTAGTATCTCCTGTGAGCAGCTCTTCTCAAAGATCACACTGATTACAGGCATCTAAAGTTTTACATTTTAAGTGAACCAGACCACACCATCAAGTGGAGCCCTATTCTTAAACATATGGGATTCATGCAGCATGTAAAACCACACACCCCAGTCCACAGAAAACTGCCCTGAAGAACTGGTCCCTGACACCCAAAGGTTGGGGGCTCTGTCATACAGTGTGATTGGCAGACTTATGTAGCAATAGCAATAGCAGTTAGACTTATATACCGCTTCATAGGGCTTTCAGCCCTCTCTAAGCGGTTTACAGAGTCAGCATATTGCCCCCAAAGTCTGGATCCTCATTTCACCCACCTCGGAAGGATGGAAGGCTGAGTCAACCTTGAGCCGGTGAGATTTGAACTGCCGAACTGTAGCTAACAGTCAGCTGAAGTGGCCTGCAGTACTGCACTCTAACCACTGCGCCACCTTGGCTCTCCACCACCATAACTACAAAATGGCTATGTCAGACTTTTAAGATAGACATTATTATTATTATCTTCATGCTATTATTAATCCATGAATTAGTGAAATAAAGCAGGCATACTACAACTCTACAATCCAGTCCAATATTATTATACCATAGTATAATGATATTATGATAATTCTATTTTAAAGGCAAATAAAGTGCACTTTAAAATAGTGTAGACAAGACCAAGCTGATCAGGAGTGGGTTTCAAAACTTTTTATTACCAATTCAGTGGGCATAGCTAGGTGGAGGTGCATGTAACTGAGTGTACATGGCCAACTTGATGTCACTCATGCACACTTAGTCACATGACCCACCACCACCAAGTTACGCCCACCAAAATGGTGATAAAATTTTTTAACAGGTGGGGGGCACCAGGCTGGGGCTCTTTGCTATCTCCTGAACTGCGCTGGGGGCGAGCTGAGCAGCCTGCTCTTGTAACTGGTAGCTGTGGCAGATGGGCTTGGCCATGGGCTCTCTGCCCGGGAGCCCAGGGAGGAAGGTAACGGCTGTTTGGAAGACAATGGACTCAGTGTCTTCCACTCGCACCTTCACAGCAGCGCCTGCCGCTCCCAGCTGCCTTTGGAGGCAACAGAGGCAACCGCTCCTCTTGGTTGGGCGACCATGCTCGCACGCTGCTGGCCTGAAGCCTTGTGCTCCCCTGCCAGGCCAACCGTGGCTCACCTGTGCTGGGAGGCCTCCCTGGTAATGGTTGGTGGGTTCCAGGCAGTCCTCCAGCCCAGACGAGTGCCTTCGAGCCAAGGCTTCGGGGCTCCTGGAGTGGCCCATATGGCTCCGGCTGCACCCGGGTAATGGAGCACCCGCAACCGCCTGCCCGTTATCAGGGACACACCAGCGCTGCCAGGCACCTCCAAGCGCAGGTGAGCTGCGATTGGCTGGGCAGGGTGGTCATGAGACTTTGGGTTCAGAGTGGGACAGCACGGCTGCCCAACCGAGAGAAGAGCTTGCTTCCGAAGGTGGTGGAGAGCATGAGGCACTGCTGCTGTGGGTGGAAGGCACTGGGAAGTGGGGGGCATGTCTGCCTCACAGAAGTTGCCTGGCTCCATCCAGTAGGTAAAGCGCAATGGCGGTGGCGGCAGTGAAGGTCAGGACGGGCTGGCTGGGCTGGCTGAGTCATCCTGGGCCGGCTATTTATACCTGCCAGCTGATGGCACCCATACATCTGCCTCCTCCCTGGTCCGACAGTTCCGCCCCGTCCCACCTCCAGCACCGCTTCCAGGCTGGCTGCCTGGAAAGGCCTTGGGAGCGGGCCATCCCTGCCAGTTTGCAGCGGTGCCGAGTAAACCACAAGCCTAAAGGCACACTTGCGTGCAAATCAGAATCTCTTCACCTCCTCGGCTAGGACCCGCTAGGTGCCAACTGTTCCAATGGAGCCCCTTGGCTCACTCTTCTGAAAGCCAGGTGGGGCATGAAGGCACTGGGGCCCTCCGCTGTGCCACAATGGAAAAACACTGCCCCGCGACTCCCAGATGGGATGCTTCAACTGGTCCTCAGTGCCATTCTCCAGCAGCTATCATTAAAACTTCTTCTCCTCTGATTAGCCTCCTTCAGCTGTCACATGGCATCCAAATGACGCCCTGCCTGGTTTGCTTCTCAGCCCCTGCGGACCCCCTACTTAAGTGTGCGACCCCTGGGAATGTAGGGGCAGGTGGGGACAGAAAGCTGCCGCCATCTTCATGCCTCCGCATGGCTTGGACTTGCAGTGGCTCTTTCTTCTTGTCAGAAAGAAGAAAGAAAGCAGCTGAAAAGTGCTTTGTCCTCATGTTGTTGCCCAGCTCCTGGAGAGCCACACTCATGTTGGTGATCCAGGAGGCAGGAGGAACCTGCCGCTGCCTCCTAGCTCGGGAGCCAGCCGGGGGTGAGCCAGGCAGAGGCAATGGCAACGGCGGAGTTCTATTCTAGAGATCGGGCCATCTATTCTAGAGGTCGGTGTTTGATGTCGCAATGACACGACATGCAGTCTTGGGGCTCCAGGATTGCTGTTGATATCTATGTTACTGGATGGTCCTTTTGGACCTAAACTGTTCTGAAGGAACAGTGATAGAGAAGAGCATGTTCTGCTGATCTCAGGGACAGCGCAAAGTCCCTGATTGATCCAGAAAAAAGCTCTTTTTGCCAGCTACAAGAGAAGCAGCCAAAATGGCTGCAGAAAGTTGGGACAAGCCCCTAAAACAGAAGCAGTACAGAAGAGACAGTGTGTCGAAATGGTGAGAAAAAAATGTTATTATTAGAGAAGAGAACCCAAAAACTTGGAATTAAAATAAAACTAAAGATAGAAGAAAGCAGGTAGTGCATTAACCCTGGTTTAAAACTATCCTGTTATCTCTTTCACTTTAATTTTGTTTGTTTTCTATGGATGGACTTTTTAGAAATGCCTCTTACTTTTAAACTGGACTGGTCTTTTTTCCCTCTTCCTCTATACTTTTTCCATTTTTTTGTATTTGTGGATTAAAAGTTTCTACCTTCGTAAGGCTCGGTCGGATCGTAATCTTTAAACATTTTTTCCTTCCCTCTTCAGGAGTGTGGAGCTTACAGAGAAGGGGAAAAAACAGAGGAAAAATGTGTAACACTGCCATCTAGGGGCTAGAGACTTGGCAACATCTGATAGTACAAAGCTATAGGCTTTGTTTACTGAAAGGGCCACTATAATTTAAACATCCCATCAGATTTTCCTTTTTTTAAGGAAACGCTGTATTAAAATGTTATGCCAGCATGGAAAAAATTACATCAATTTAATCAATTTTTGTTAAGTTGATTATGCAGTTATTATTTCTGATAAATACTTGAGATAATATTGTGCATTATTTATGTACAGTTATATTGATAAAATGAAATAGATATCCTATAATGCATGCAGGTTTTTATGTAATGTTTATGATTGTATTTGTGCTGATAAATAAATAAAGGGAGACTAGTATAGATCTATTTCAAGCTATTTAGCTCTCATCAGCTAGCCATACCCTTACTGGGATTCGAACCTGGGCTGTATTACATATTAGGCAGATGTGTTAACCACTAAGCCACAAGGTTCTCCTCCTTTATGAGCTGAGCCAGGGAAATAGGTATGTATTAACACATCTGGTTATACTAGTCTTTCTTTATTTATTTATCAGCACAAATACAACACAAATGTAACAGGCAACAGTAAAAATATTGGGTTTCTGTCTGGATGGTCTCTTGTGACGAGCCGATAGACAGAGAATGGAAGCAGTAAGCTTCCTCCCATATTTGGGCATACCAGGGGTTGTGACACTATATATATGTGTGTGTGTGTGTGTGTGTGTGTGTACGTGTGTACGTGTGTGTGTGTACGCATGCATACATACATACATACATTATTCTTCTAATTTTTTATCTAGTTTTTTAAAATGCTGAATTGATGGATACTTTTAATTTATACTATATTAATATTTCTTTGATTATATTATACACATCCTAAGAGGAAATTAAAACTAATTATCCCTTCCATTAGACCCAATAGGAAAGTTAACATGGGTTTCAAATTTTTTAGAACCTATTCTGTAGGTGGGGTCTGTTTTGTGGGAGTGGCTCAAGAGTCATATGACTGGGTGGGCATGGCCAACTTAGAAAACGTGGTGAAACTCACTTAACAATGCTCTTGTTTAGCAACCAAAATTTTGGGCTCAATTATGGTCATAAGTCTTCTTTCTTTTTTTCTTTTTTTCTTTCTTTCTTTCTTTCTTTTTTACTTTCTTTCTTTCCTTCCTTCCTTCCTTTTGTCTCTCCTTTTTTCCTTCCTTCCTTCCTTTCTTTCATCTCTTTCTCCCACTTTCTTTTTCTTTCTCTTTCTTTGACTTTCTTTCTTTGTCTCTCTCTTTTCTCTCACTCTCCCTCCATACTTTCCTTCCTTCCTTTCTCTCTTCCTTTCGCTCTTTTTCTCTCTCTCACTCCCCCCCCTCTCTCATACACACACATATCTCTTCCAGTTATATTTGTAGATATATTCTATGAACTAAAACCAGTGCCCAATAAATCCTATGATCACGGCATTCTGTGTCCTACAAGCCAATTCACAGAGCTCCCATTTCAGCATCTTATCGCTCTGAGGATTAAACAAATATGGTTAGCCGTCCTGTTATCTCTTGGCCTTGGTTCCCGCCTTTTTAGCAGAGTGGCAGAGAGGGCTTCAAATGGCTTTTTTTCCTTTTGCCGAAGCCCGATTTCTCTGCTGCTCGGCGGGTGACCTGGTGGGTATCCAAAGGTGTGGGGCACGCTACGTAAGGCACACACATCACGCACACACAAACAGAGGGAGAGACACACCATGCTTGCCACAATGCGAATATGTGTAAGGAGGATTGGATCAGCTGGGAGGCTGGCAAAAAGAAGCCTTTGTTTCTCCACTGCCGCAGCTTGTAGAGAAAGAAGACGGGGATGCTGGCCAGCGTTCTCTTAATTTACCGCTTGCCCCTGAGGCCACCAGCTGCTGGTGGCTGGCTGGAAGAAACAGAGGCTTCTTTTTTGCCAGCCTCCCAGCTGATCCAGTCCCCCTTATACATGTGGGGTGTGGGTGAGTGTGTGTGTGTGTGAGAGAGAGAGAGAGAGAGAGAGATAGCCGCCTTGTTTTCAATGAAGGGGGATAAATCCATGCAGAGGGAAGAAAAATGGAATTGAGGCGGCTGTCAAAGAGAAGGGAGCAGTGTGCACAACATGGGCTTATCCAACAGCCAAAGAAGGTTGTGAGAAGCCCATGTGGCGCGTGCTCCCTTCTGTTTGACAGCTGCCTGGTTAAAAAGCGGGAACTTGTTCTCACTTGCCCGGGCTTGTGCAGAGGCTTCCCTCCAAGAGCCTTTGGGGCTGTAATTCTGCATGGTATGCACATGCCTATGTTTTCCGTGGGGGCATGGCCAACTTTTGGGTCACTAGCTGCTACCTTTCAGGAAGCGCATAAAAAGAGGAACCGAGTGGGGAGAGAGTGGGAACAAAACCGCTGGCCTGAACTGCAGCACCGATAGCAGGGAGCTGGCAAGGCTCTGCGTAGCTGGCAATGACTCTGGAGCCAATCAGTGGGGGCAGGAAAACAAGGAACATGAGGGGAACTAGGGAGGCCTCGTCCTTCTGAAGAGGACCTGCCGGAGAGGGCCTATACCCGAAGAGGGCAGATTTGGTGGCATTGGTCTTGGGATGTTCCGCGGAGCCCCCCAGGGAAAAACACCGCTGCCAGGTACTTTTAAGCGGGGATGGCTTTTTAACCAGGCGGCTGTCAAAGAAAAGGGAGCATGTACCACGTGGGCTTGTCCAACAGCCGAAGCCTCACCTCCTGTTACTTCTTCAGCTATTGGACAAGCCTGCACATCATGCACAGACACACAGACACAGACACAGACACACCGCGCTTGCCACAATTCAAAGCACAGAGAAAGGAGGCGGGGATGCGGCCAGCGTTCTCTTCATTTTCTGCTCGCCCCTGAGGCCCACCTGCTGCAGCCCTGCCTGGCTGGAAAAGCAGTGAGGGGACAAGCGCCGGCCATCATCCCCGGCTCCTTCTTCTGTGAGCCACAGCAGAGGAGAAACATTTCTTTTTTGCTAGCCTCTCAGCTGATCCAGTCCCCCTGTGGTGTGTGTGTGTGTGTGAGAGAGAGAGAGAGAAACAGCTGCCTCGTTTCAAATAGGGGTGGGGAATCCATGCACAGGGAGGAAAATGCATGGATTCCCCCCATTGGAAACGAGGTGGCTGTCAAAGAGAAGGGAGCAGTGCACACCATGTGGGCTTGTCCAACAGTCAAAAAAGGAACAGGAGACAAGGATTTGGCTGTTGGACAAGTCCACATGTCGCACGCTGCTCCCTTCTCTTTGACAGCCGCTTTACTTCCAATGAAGGAGGGGGAAAATCCATGCAGAGGAAGGAAAAATGCATGGATTTCTTCCCCACCCCCATTGGAAACCAGGCTGCTGTCAAAGAGAAAGGAGTGTGCATCATGTGTGCTTCTCCCAATTCTCTGCTCCGACAAAGGAAGTGGGTGGGCAGGGCAAGCCTGACAGGCAGAGCGAGAGGGCGGTGACTTGGCAGATGAGGGGAGCGAGCAAGGGGAGGGCAGGGGAGAGAGCATTCTGGTATGGGAAGGCACACTAAATTTCACCATCCAGTATGGTGGTTCCAATCCGTACCAGTTGAAACCCACCCCTGCATACACACTATTTAATCCCACATATTTTTGACAAGCAGTTACCACTGTTAAAAACTCCTAAACCAAGTTTTTATCAAAACAATAAAATAAGTAGGGATAGCAATGTCTTTATAAATTGACATACTTCAATTCTCTTCACTCTCTTCTCATTCACATACAAATGTGCCAAAATCTTTAGACCCACCCTGTCTTGTGGGCTGTATCACTGGAAAACAACCTGTGCTCCATAAGCTAGTTTGAAAAGTCAGTAGTCCATTCCTTCTTGGATAATTGTGAATATAGAGAAAGTGTTTTTGCAAGAACAGCAATGTAACAGATACTACAGAGTTATTTTGGATCTTGCCAATACATTTAGACAATACAGGATAATGTAATAAAGAGAAATATTAATTCAAATAAGATTAAAGTACAATGTTATCATAGAACTGTGATGCTTTACATTTTTAAATGAAATTTAAATGTTAAAAAATAATGATATTTATGTAGTTACTTACCAAGCACATCTAAATTATATTAAAGTGATAAAAATATCTTTACAACCCCTGAGGCATGTCACAACTATTGAGCAGCCCTAATATTTGAAAATTGAAAGTTGAAAAATTTGATATGTCCATATGTAAAAATTAATAGTTATTTAAGAAATTCTTTATTTTAAACTGATTAAGCTAGTTGTGCCTGTCCATAGTTGTGGATGAATTATTAGCTTTTAAATAGATAGAAAGCAACAGATGAAGCTAAAGAAAGTTACATATAATAACTGCGCAATTAACATAAGCACCCCCCAAAGCTGAGTATTCTCAGCTTTTGCTAGGTAAGCAGCAACTCAAAGCTGTTCTTCACTCTCTATATATCAATGACTGCATCTCTAGGAATCCCTCTGTTAAAGTACTGAAGTTTGCAGATGATACAAAAGTCATGGTCTCATTTGAGACAATGATGAATCTGCAGATGGGAGGGTGAACAACTGACCCTGTGCTGTAGCCATAACAGTCTGGAGCTGAACATGCTTAAAATAGTAGAGATGAGAGTGGATTTTTAAAAGAGCCCTTCTATTCTACCACTTCTTACTATATTCAACAGCACAGTGTCCTCAGTAGAGTCCTTCACGTTTTTGGGTTCTATAATCTCCCAGGATTTGGAATGGACCCCCAACATTAGAACCATTATTAAAAAGGCACAGCAAAGAACATTCTTCCTACATCAACTCCAGAAGTTCAGACTGCCCAGGAGTTTTGATACAGTTTTATACAAAAATTATTGAGTCTGTCATTTGTACTTATATAACTGTCTGCTTCTGAAGCTTATAGCTATGGTGCAGGCAGATGACAGAAGAGACAAGGCCACCATTTTGTTATCAGCACCTCAGGGTGCAGCGGTAGAGCAGCAAAAGGCACAAAGCGCCATTTTGTACAGTGGGTGTAAAACAGAGGTGCGGCTGCCATTTTGACTCTCTGAGACTCTCCCCAATGGCGGACAGCAGCATGTCCGGGTCCTTCTTGTCAAGAAATGGGCCAAGGTTTCTTAGCAGCAGCGCAGGCTCCCCTCTCTCCAGAGAGACCCTCTACCTTACAGGGTGGAGAGGGAGCCAGAACCCACAATAAGGCCTCCAAGGCCAACAAGACCTCTAAGCCCAAGAAGAGCTTGAAGGTGACTGCTAAGGTCAAGCATACCAACACGGACCAGCAGCACCCCTCATCTTTTTCCCAGCCGGACTGGAGCCAGTCAGCAGGCTCCAAGCCAGGTCACAGATTGCCAGTCTGCCTGGACTCGGGCTCGGGACTATTCAGCCCGATGTTGGCCATTGATATGGCCAGCCTTTGGGGCAGTGGTCCAGTGGGTCCAAATCCCATCCCCTCCAGGGCCAGGATAATCAGACATCTTCAGGGCTCCCAAGGGTTCACCCACAGAGACGATTCCAGCAGTGGTGGAAGACCCATCCCCACTTCGGTCTCCCTGCAGCCCATCCCCTGTTTCTGAGGACAGAGAAATCAGGGAAGCGGACCCCTCTGAAGAGGAGAGTGCTGCCCCAGACAATCTCCCTGTATGGAGCTTTTTCCACCTGCCCTTTTCAAGACTTTGCTTGCCAAGACCAAAGCCACATCAGCCATGGGAGATCATGTGGCTCCCACAGCCCTGGCGCCATCCACATCTGCCAGCGCATGGTTCACAGAATGTAAGTGGGAGGCCGACACCATACCTGCCCCACAACTGTTCCTGGACATGGTCCAGAGACAATGGTCTTCACCCACGGCTGGTCTGGCCTCCTCCACAGCCAACAGGCACTACTACACTTTTGCAGAATGGCTTGATAAGTTGCTACAATGGCCATCAGTGGATGCCCCAATAGCAGCTCTCTACTCCAGCACCACATTGCCGGGTTCACAAGAGGAGGTTCTTAAGCCTGATGACAGAGCTGACCAAACCCTCCAACAAGGACACTAGGTGGCTGCATGGGCAGTCCGGGCTTCAACGGCCGCCTCATTTTTCTCTAGGTCCAGCCTCTTCTGGCTACCGCAGCTGCAAGAGAGGTTACCGGTCAGTGATTCCAGGGCGCACCAAGATCTTAGCAACATCATGGCCGTGTTTCTATTCTCTTCATATGCCACCCATAGTGCCATGAGGTTTGCGTCCACAGTAGCCTCCCGTCGGCTCCTTTGGTTGAGACAATGGCAGACTGATGTGAGACACAAGTGGCGATTGACCGTCGAAACCTACAAAGGAGGGATTTGTTCGGGGACACCCTCACACCATTACTAATGGAGGGAAAGGACAAACATAAGGTTTTGTTCTCAAATAGCAAGAAGGATTTCTCCTGTCACGGTCCCTATTCCAAAAGACAGCAGTATAGGCAGCAGGAGTATGGGGGCTCCTTTCGGGGCTATGACTATAACTCTCCAGGTTTCTGATCACAGGGCAGCTTTGGCCAGCGCCAATGTCAACAACCTTATAGGTAGCAGAGGGGCAACCAAAACAAATGGCCCTTTCGAGTGAGGGGGACAGGTACAATCGTAAGCCATAAGCAATTACAGGATCGGTTCCTCATTGGTGCGCGATTGCTACATTTTGCTGATAAGTAGGACTCCACTACTTCAGGCAGTTGGGTAAGGTCCACGGTTAGGGCTTGTTTAGTCCTGGAGTTCATCTCCTCCCCCACACAGTTTTTTATCTGTTCCCCAGTTTCCCACAACTCACAGATGCACTCCTGATGCGCTCGGCTGTCCAACACCTTTTGGATATTGAGGCCATCCAGTAGGTGCCAGAGGGCCAGCACCATCAGGGGTTTTACTCCATCCTGTTTGTTATCCCCAAGTCCTCTGGGGGATGGAGGGCTATTTTGGATTTAAAATTACTTAATATGTACTTAAAGTATAGAAAGCTCAAAATGCATACGATTCTAGAAGGGTTAAGACAAGATTTTCTTACTTCTATTGACTTAACAAGCGTACTTGCATGTACCTATCCTCCAAGGTCACTGTCATTTGTTATGCCAATGTTCATTATCAATATACCAAACCTTGCCCTTTGGTTTTTCTTCGGCTCCTCGAGCCTTTACTAAGATTTTAGTGACACTAGCGGCACATCTGAGAACCATTCCCATCTGGGTACACTGCTATCTCAATGACATTTTGGTGCAATCAGTCTCAAGAGAAAGGGCAGCCTTGATTTTTCCCTCACAGTTCAGGCCCTCCAGTCACATGGTTTCTCTATCAATGGGGCAAAGAGTCATCTTATTTCCACCACCAAGATTCTGCATCTGGGTGCTTGGATTGACATGCAGACAGAGCAGGTATTCCTCTCTTTTTTAAAAAAAGTTTTTTTTATTTTTAAAACAAACAAAAACAAAACAACACATACAAAAAACTTTCCTCAATTTCACCAAGCATGTTATTTGGTTACAAACTTTTGTGCATCAGTTTTTACAATTAAAAATAACATCACTGGTTATCCATCAAACATAACTAAATACATCATTATCATTGAACATTATGTGTTCAGATTACCGCTAATATTAATCATCCATAGAATATACAATACTTATAGTGTGGCATATTCAACTCCAGAATAGTTTTCCATTGTTAATCCAAGTAATTATTGAATATTTCAATTCATATATGTATCAATTATTCATTACATCATCATTGGTCCATTTAACATATAAAAATCTTACCAGTATAACATGATCAATACTTACAATTAAACATAGCGTTCAAATCATCCCACTCTTATACATTAAATACATTATTGTCCTTTATATGTCATATGATCAAGCACTCTATTTCATAGCAAAAAACCTTCATAACAATGACTATAACTTTCTGGTATTACATAAATAAACAATTTCAATTCTAATTTTTTTTGTCTAACCATTGGTAAAACAAATCCCATACCTTATAAAATTGCTCATCCTCCTGTTCTCTAATTTCAAATGTAAATTTACTCATTTCAGAACATTCCATTATTTTCTGAATAGTTTCCTCCTGTGTTGGTGTTTTCTCATTTTTCCAATTTTTTGCAAATACAATTCTAGCAGCTGTTAAGACATTTACAATCAAATATTTCAAGTCTTTATTGTATGATTCTGGTATGATTCCCAATAAAAAAGTTCTGGTTTTAAGTCTATGTGTTTATGTATCATTTTCTCCAACCACATGTACATTTTAGTCCAATATTTTTAGCTTCAGTACAAGGTTACTTTAGAAGACATTATATAAGAGAGACTTTGTTATTAAACTGGGAGAAGGTTAAGAAATTACATTATTTAAAAATTCCAGTCTGGATATCAACCATTGAAGCCTTTTCATATTCAATAATATACAAAAAGGAACAGTTAGATATGCTGAACTATTAAATACAGAGGGTGACCTTAAATCCATTCAAGACTTGAAACAGGAAGGAATTGAAATTAATTGGTATTCATATGTGCAAATACATTCTAGATACAACGAAGGAGGATTTCTATGATAAAATGACTGCATTAGATAAAATGTTAACAGGTACTGATGAAAAAGTAATTTAAAAACTTTATGGCTACCTATTAGAGGTGAAGCTACAGGAAGAATAAGTTAAAGAAACTATGTTAGCTTGGCAAAAATGGCAAAAACTGTGGTCTCAAAACTGTAAAATGGCAATGTCAACTTCATATAAAGAAAATTTGTATAAGATGTTTTACAGGTGGCACTTATCCCCAACGAGAATAGCAAGAATGTCTAACAACAAATCCGAAAAATGCTGGAAATGTCATCAGCTCATACTACCACATGTGGGGGGCTTGTACTTAGAGCAGGTATTCCTCTCTGAGGAGCGTCTGGTCAGCCTACGACAGCTGGTGACCCAGATGCAGGGAGAGAACAAAGTCTCCTTAGCTAAGCTCTTGAAACTGCTGGGGAAAATGGTGTCTACCATTGCAATTGTGTCCTGGGCTAGATTACACTCCAGGGACCTAAAATGGTTCCTTTTGCCTTTTCAAAAGAGACAAACAAGCACTCCCCTATCTAAGGTCACCATAATGAGGGGGGTCTGCAATTCCCTCCACTGGTGGAGGTCCCCAGTCATTGAGAAGGGATGTCACTTTAGGGTGGACCATAGGGTCACCATTATCACTGACGCTAGTCTCCAGGAGCTGGGGTGCACATCTTGGTAAACATATGGCACAAGGTCAGTGGAGCCTGGAGGAGACAACCCAGAGCATTAACTAGCTGGAGCTCAGAGCCATATGCCTGGCCCTCCAGTGGTTCACACACTACATCAGGGATCAGCATGTTTTAATTCTGACTGATAACATGATTGCTAAGTCATATGTGAATAGACAGGGGGGCACGAGATCGAAACATCTAATGAGGGAAGCCAGTCAACTAAGCGGCTGGGCAGAGGCTCACCTCCTATCCATCTCGGCCGAGCCCATCTCGGGGATGGAGAATGTTCAAGCCAATTGGCTAAGTAGGGCCATGGTTGACCAAGCGGAATAGCGAATGCACCCTTGTCTCTTCCAGGAGATCACGAATGCTTCGGGGTTCCAGTTATGGACCTATTTGCATCCCCAACCAATACACAGCTGCCTAGGTACCTTACCAGGTTCTGCCTGCCGGGTGCAGAGGTAGTGGATGCCCTTCATTATCCCTGGCCTCTGGCGCTCCTATATGCTTTTCCAACCCTGCTGATAGTCAGAGTCATACACAAGGTCATCTCCGTCAAAGCAGAAGTCATCTTCATGGCCCCACACTGGTTGCGTTGTTCGTGGTTCGCAGACCTCCAGGCATTGTCCGTGGAGAGACCCTGGAGGATCCCGCCAGACAAGGTGTCCCTCAGTCAGGGCTCCAGCTGACCACTAGCACTTGAGCGGGGTGTTCTGATGCAGGACATGTTCTCCCCCAGGGTCATAGACACTATTCAGGCCTCTAGAAGATCCCCCACAGACAGCATCTATAATGCAACCTGGCGGATCTTCTGTTCATGGTGTTCCATCAAAGGGATTGTTCCTACCTCTTCCTCTGTCCCTCAGGTCCTGGAATTCCTCCAAGGTGGTTTAGATAAGGGATTATTCCCCAATACACTAAGAAGACAGGTAGCTGCTCTCACTACTAGCACCCCACCATACAGCAGTTCTTAAAAAGAGCTTCCAATATCAGGCCACCTACAGTTCACAGGTACCCCACATGGGACTTATCAAAGGTGCTCACTTCTCTCACCAAACCACCATTCGAACCCCTCCGTACTACCTCACTGCAGTTCCTCACCTTGAAGGTGGCCTTCCTGGCAGCCATCACCTACACCAGGAGGATTTTGGAATTACAGGCCCTGTCAGTTAGAGAGGACTTGTGTACCTTCCACGAGGACAGAGCGATGCTCAGGTTAGACCATCGGAACATCGGAATTCCGACATTCAGAGACTCTTTTCGTATCTTTCCAACCCACGTTGGGATGTAAGGTCTCGATACCTACTATAGGTAGGTGGGTCAGGAAATGTATAGCTACAGCTTACCATTCTAATCAGGAAACGGTTCCTCAGGAGGTCACCACTCATTTAACGAGCACGGCCACTACTGTTGCTTGGGCAACGCGAGCCTCCCTAGAGGAAATTTGCAGGGCAGCCGCATGGGCATCACCTTCACCCTTTATAAATAATTATAAATTAGATAAATTTGCATCCGCAGATGCGGCATTTGGCCGTCGGGTCTTGCAATCAATACATTCTGACAGATGATTTCAACCAGTCTTGGTCCCTTCCATATGGACAGCCCAGGTTGGTTATGTCCCATGCATGGATGCTATCCCCACCTCTATTGAGAAAGGGCATTGGTACTTAGCTGATACGCCATTTCTAATAAGGTGGAGATAGCATCCAGCCCCTCCTGAGAGGTGACTGGTCCTCATCACTGTATTCAGGAAGTGGGGTTGCTAACTACATGTATAAGGACGGTTATATTCGTACTTCAGATTTTCATATGTTACTAAATTGACTTCCTTGGATTACTAAACTTTTAACTTCTTGCATAACACGATGAGTCTGTGTGTGTGTGTATTTTCTTTACCAAAAGCTGGGTGGAGCTACCCACAGGGTGGATTATAAAGGGTATTAATTAATTATTAATCAGACTCAGTCCAATCAGAGAGCGGACAGTGTTAACCGATGCATGGATGCTATCTCTACCTTATTAGAAGAGGCGTATCAGATAAGTACCAACACCCTCTCTCACACTACTGTTTATGTGTATTTACCCAGGTTATTTGACCATAATATTAGAATTAGCCTTCTTGTTTTTTTATTATTCCCTCTTTTTGGTATTATGATGATGATTACTCTATTGTTTTGCAAGTATACTTAGAGCTTCTGCACCAGAGACAAATTCCTTGAGCATCTAGCCACACTTGGCCAAATTATTCTATTCTATCCTATTCTATCCCATCCCATCTTTTGAAAAGTTCTATTGGTTCCAGGATGAAGTACTTAATCTAGTCGTTTCATTCCTCCTATTCATATTACTTAGCAACTGATTTTCAAAATCTACTGCCACTGTTATTAGAGATAATGCATGGCCATCACAACTCTGAGCTACTATTTGCTTTGACTTCCATGGATCTGTCATTAAGATGTATTCAGAAAACCAATGAAATGTTCCTATTTCTGTTCATTCCTATGTTATTACAACCTAGAAAATCAAGACCAATTTGTATCATCATCATCTATAAAAAAGAGGATCAAAATGAATGAGGCTAATATATTCAAATATGCTTATTTTAAAAATTCTCCCCATTGTAAATATATTATTGATATTTTTAAAATCTGTTCAACATCTCAAATATTTATGCTTTGTAAACATGTGTATTTATATTTTATAGGAAAGATGCAAAATGTATTTTTGGATCTTTCTTCAACATTATATTTATTTTTTTCTCTATGTGTGTTTTGTATTTCTGTTAGATGGACACGATTATAACTTTGGGTGGACTTGGAGGTCGCTTTGACCAAATCATGGCATCTGTGGAAACTCTCTTCCATGCAGTTAAGATAACCTCTTTTCCCATCATAATTATTCAAGAGTGTTCCTTAATATATCTACTTCAGCCTGTAAGTTAAATGAAACTTGTTTTTTAATCAATGCATCTTATACCTTCCATAGAAATTATTACACTTACAGCTGTGAAATCAATGTATGCAATCAAATACAGAAAAAAATGTTATGAAATAAAATATAACTGGCATCACCTAGCTAAGCTTATTTTAAATCACATTTGTTTCAGGGCAATAATTATAATAATAATTTCCTAGTAGCTAACTATAACTACCCGTGTTTCCCCGAAAATAAGACAGGGTCTTTATTTTCTTTTCACCCCCAAAATAAGTGCTTGGACTTGTTTTTGGGGAGGTCTTACTATTTTTGAGGTGCAAGAGGCGGCAAGTGTGGTCACCTCATGGCTGCTGCTGTGTTGCAATATTTTCAGGGAGGGCTTATTTTTGGGGAAGGGCTTATTTTAGCCCATGCGCTTAAAAGACCGATTGGGCTTATTATCCAGGGAGGTCTTATTTTCAGGGAAACAGGGTATGTTGCTTGTATCTTTAAAATTTATATTGTTTTATTTGTTTCCTAGTATAATGTGATTGCTTATGACTATTAACCTATGACTATCACTAAGTGTTGTATCTTATGATTCTTGATGAATTCTATTCTATTCTATTTTATTTTTTCTTTATGTACACTGAGAGCATATGCACCAAAGACAAATTCCTTGTATGTCCAATCACATTTGGCCAATAAAGAATTTTATTCTATTCTATTAGCTAACTCTCTGTTTAATACTATATTTAACTGACATTGTTGCGCTAAAATTATGTAATTATAGCCACAATGTAGTTTTTAGTTTTTACCTTACTTTGTTTTTATGCAGATGGTTGATTTGTAATTTGGTAGAGTTAAAAGTAGCATAAAGAGAATTCTTGTGTGTGTGTGAAAAAGAGACAGAGACAGAGACACTTTGCTTTGGCTGAAGCACAGAAATATAGTTTTTCTAGCCAAATAATTTTCTGCCATGGAAAGTTCCTCAGAAGTATTTAATTTCAGTACTCCATCCATCCACCCACTCACCCACCCATACATACATCTCTTAAACTTAATCTGAAACAGAATACTTTTCAGGATAATGAATTGAAATGTAGAAGTAAACACTGTTTTTTAAACTTACAAGATTTAAAAAGAGTGCTTCATGCAAAGTTCATTTGATATTGAAATAAGAAATTATAATACTGTACCTTTAGAGCCAAAAAACTAGAATATATTCACAATTGAGGTTAAATAATTGCTTACTGCAAGTTATTGTGAACATGTAAATAATTTTGCAAATGAGACAGAATAAATACTGTATTTACAAACTGTTTTTAAATGCAGCATTGGACATGTTTTATGGTAATATACAGGCAAGTCCATGTAATCTCCTAAAGTAAGAAAGAATGACTGGCTCAAAGTCATTCATTTGATTTCTATGCAGGATTAGAATCAGGTCTTTCTACTGTTAGTCCAGTGCCTTAATCCAATAGTCCAAACTAACTTGAGGTAAATTTAGAAATCTGAAATTGATGTAATTTTGTTGACAACAGATAGTCATCTAAATTCTTTTTTTAAAGAGAAGTGCATTTCCTACAGTAAGTGCTGATGAATAAATCGTTATGACCGGGGACCTTACAAAATTGTTACATCTTGGTCACTAGGTTCCAAAACTAAGTAAATATCCTGTGCTGTTTGTTGTTTACCAGGCTAGAGTCTTATTAATAGAATCAAATATTCTGCCTATCAATGGGAAAATGAAGAGTCAGATTAAAATACCTAAATATTTCAAATCCAATCATAGATAATATGTGCAAATAAGATCGACCACATTTGGGATCTAGTAAGACAAATACAAATCATTGTTAACAAACATAATACTACATGCAACTAAGGAACTCAGACTGTTATGTAGTGAAAGTAGACTATGACCCGAATAGTTGCATCAGGGAAAGAATTATGAAAAGAACCAAATAGGAGGCGTGCTTACTAATGTATTAATTTTTCCCTGTAATGTAACCATGTATGAATTGTTGTCGTGTATATTAGAATAGCTCTTTTACAGTAAATGTTGAAGTTCCACCTACTTTCATATCATAGGTAGGCCTCGAAACCAGGGATAGGATGCCTTATCTGGCTTTTCAGTTATATTTGATTCCATAATTTATAGATAATATAAGCTATGGATTGCTTTCCACCTATTCTTTGTGATGTGAAAAATTCAAGATAGTTTGTTTTGCTTTCATGTCCTGAATCAAAAAAATGGCCTGGATGTTTCACTAGCTTATTGTGGGCTATTTACTAGCTTATTGTGGGTTTCCCCCCATGCAATAGGGGGAAATAAAATCCTTAAATTTGTTTTAGATTGAGTGTAATTTCTAAATTTGAGCACTTACCTCATACTTACTATCGTAGTATATTTTTTTGCTATATTTCATACCACGGGTGAAAACTTCTATCATACATCGATTTCAAAATGGCTGCAAGGTGAGCAGTCATGGAATATGATGAAAGCTTGACCATTTAAGTATATAATGTTATACTAAAGTCAAGCTATCCATTAAGATTGTTATAATCTGATGAGCTGTTTGTACAGAAAACCTGTTTGAATTCCCCCTCAGAAATCACTTTAAACTGTGCAGGTGAAAGACTGCTTAATGGAAAACAGTAATTTCTTCATTCTATATTGTACTTTATGAGAAGGGAAATAGAAAAATATTTTATGTGCAAATCAAAGCTATTTCTTTCTCTATTTTAAAAGAGCAGTTATGTCTTTGAAGGAATTGCTAAAATGCTTATGATTATGAGTCATTCAGATTATGAGCTTTTTAAATACATGTAAACACATACACTTTATTTTCTGTTATTGTTGATCTTAGATATATGAAACTTCAGACTTTTTATACATTTTATAAATTATATTTTATATTTATCTTTTTTGGATCAAAAATAAGATGATGTCCTATTGTCTTCATATCTATATTTCTACTTGAGGGGTCCTTTCTGGTCTCTGAGCTTGGTTGTTTTCTTACAGATATTTCATTACCCAAACTAGGTAACATCATTGGAACTACTAAGGAAGTAGGCTTGTTCTCAATTTATATTATAGTGACTTGCCGTTCAGTGTTGGTGGGAGTGATCTTGCTGGTTTTTGGGTTGGGCTGTTTACTGTTAGCTTATTTGACAGTTATTTATATTATTTACTTTTTGATTGTTGGTCTGCTGTTAATCTTAGTATAATCTATGCTTATTTGGAGAGTGTTTGCTGGTTAGGGTTTGCTGGTAGATGACTCTTGGTTTTTCTTTAGAGGCTGCTATGTTTTTTGATTTACTTAGAATATTTTGGAGGACTTTGATTGGTTTATGTGCTACAGTGACAGGCTAGGCAATGGCAGTGGGCTGAGTGACATCGGCTGTAGACCAGATGGTGATAGGCCAAGTAACAGCAGAAGCTGAGTGGTGGTAGGCCAAGTAGCAATGGTGGGCCAAGCAGTGACAGACCGTGTAGCTGTAGCGGCAGACCAAATATCAGTTGGTGAGTGGTTAGCAGCAGCAGACCAAGCAATCATAGCAGTGCTGGGTTGAGTTTTGGCAGGCATATGCCTATCTAGGAAGCATGTCTTGGCCCCACTCAGGAGCCATAACTACAGCAAAGCAGTTGATGGGTGTGACTAGGAGAGCTTTTGCACAGCTCTGGTTTATGCACCAGTTGCAACCTTTCTGGGATCATGAGTCCCTGTGCTCAGTTACTCAAACACTGGTCATCACTTTTCTGGACTATTGCAATGTGGTGTACATGGGGCAACCCTTGAAATTCATTCATAAGCTTCAGCTGGTACAAAGTGCAGCCATGAGAGCAACCTTTGGCCTCCCAGGTTACCCATATTACACTGTTGTTTCACAAACTTCACTGGCTACCAATTTGCTTCCAAACACAATTCAAAATGTTGATTTTGACCTTTAAAGTTTTAATTGCATAGGTCCAGATTACTTGATGCCCTATTCCTCTAGAACAGGCCTATCCTGCCCACAGAAGTCGTACTTCGGATCATTGGTCAAAGAACTCCAAATATTGGGATTTAGAATAAAAGACTTCTCTGCTGCAATGCCAATTGTTGGAACACCTTACAGTAAAATCTGTTTCCATTCTTCTATCCTTCTGCAAGAACCTGAAGATCTGGTTTTGCCAGTAGACCTGGAGACCAAATGTAAATAGTTAACACATTTATATTGTATAGAGAAATCATCACAATTTTGGGGTTTTAGCAAACAAATGATTTAGAAATAGGTCCAGGAAAAAGACAGTACAGGCATCCATCCACCATTTGCAAGTTAGATCTTTTTCTTTCCCAGAAAATGGTTAGATATAGTATCACTAAAACTGTGATTTGGCCTCCAAAAGTGAATGTAAGCTGTTGTATTGGATAATTATATATAAAGCTTTTCCAATCAAGCTGTGCCTGATTTTGTGCCAATAATTTCAAAGCCATTAACTGCTGTGTTTATGCAAGATTTTCTTTAACTTCAGCATGAGCACCTCACTGATCGTAAACTATATATTGTTGCAATCATTATGTAGCTTGAGATGCATAAATCAAAAGCAGTTTTATTCACGTTCTTTTGAATTGTAGTTTGGAGCATGAAATTGTGATATATATTTGAAAGTACCATTAGCTGAAATTGCACTTAAATTCATAATAAATGCACAAGGTTTTATGTTAGGGAACCCTAACTAAATATGCTGTTGCATTTAGATGCTACTAAGTAGCTTCCAAAGTATTTCATTTCTTATAAATCTCTTAAACACTTTATAATTATGTGAATATGGTTTCTGTATTCCTGTTGAAAAGATTAAATGGAAATGTTGAAGGCTACCTGATAAATCCATTGCTGTGATAAGGTACATACTTCAAATATAATTTTAGTCCAAATTCTAAAGGCAGTGACCAATGAAGTTGAATAGGGAATATCTGTCAGCTGTCTCATGAGCTCAGCTAGGATCCCTAGGAAAGCCATTATCAATCAGTATCAGGCCTAGCTGCATTATGAGATAATATATAGCAGGCATTGGTGAAATTCATTTTTTTTTTACTACCAGTTCTGTGGGCATGACTTGGTGGATGTGGTGTGGCTTGGTGAGCATGGTGTGGCTTGGTGGGCATGGCAGTGGAAGAATACTGCAAAATCTCCATTTGCACCCCATTCTGGGTTGGCATTTGCCGGTTCTCCGAACTACTCAAAATTCCACTACCGGTTCTTCACAACCTGTCAGAATTTGCTGGATTTCACCCCTGATAGCAGGGGTGTCAAACTCAATGCCTGCGGGCTCGATGCATCACACACTGGCCATGCCCACCCCCAGTTTAGCGGGTGGAGTTGCAATACGTCACATGATGACAATGTGACATCATGAGTTTGACACCTCTGATATATAGTATTAAAAAATCATTGTAGAGATTATTGAATAATGTAATGTGTAGGACATTTTTAGTATTTAAGACGTATAATATATAGAGCTTGCTGCTTGAGCAGGGGAATAGACTAGAAGACCTCCTAGGTCCCTTCCAAGTCTGTTATTCTGTAATTCGGTGATGGTGATGATGAGAATACATGGGTTTTTTGTTTGCTTTCTTGGCCTTGCCTCCTTTGTTTATTCATTTATGTTTCTATTTCTGTGTGCCATTCTAGTTTTCTATTATTTTGAATGGTGAAACAAGAAAACCAACAACAAAACAGTTATTAAAATATAATTGAAAACAAACTCCTAAATATACTAAGGGCCAGAGTATTTGAAATAAAATAGTTTTCATCAACTTTGAAACAATAGGAGCCAGGCATAGAGTTAGCCTGACAATAAGAAATGCAAAGAATGCAGGATACTCCTGAGAAGGCTTGGTGCCTTACACATATTCTCTGTGCTTTGAACAGATGTGTGACTCTCGAAAGAATGATTTTAGATGTTCAGATGATGAAATCATGCATTGGGCAAGCTGATTCCTGTTAGGTCACAGTACCTTCCTATGTATGTTTGATCAGCTGTTAACCATTCTTCCTTGTTATATTTTGAAGCATTTGATCAAATTGAGTGGCCATGCGATGATGGAGACTGGTTGGGTGTTTTAGCCAGGATCCATGCAGTTCGTCCAGGCCAGGTGTATTTTCCAGTTCTTGACCTTTTTTGATTGTTTTGTAAGCATGTCAGTTTTTATTACAATATTTTCCATTTTGTTTCGTGTTGTTGTTGAATATCTTTGATCCAGGAAGCAATTTTGTTATGTTCCACTGGGTTTTCCCACAGTTCTTTCCAAAAGTTCAAAGTTTTTTCTTTACATGGATGAACATTAGTTTAGACTTGATTTTCATCAAGGGACCAGTAGAAGAGATGTTGGTTTCTTCTGAACTGGACATTTTCACAATATTGTTTTATTCGTCCTTCGTATCTTTCAATTTTCCTTACTGTTGCTATTGCATGTTGTTTTAGTTCTTTCATGATTTCTGTTATTGTTTTTTCCTCCAAGTTATATTTTTTGTGTAAACTATTGTTCAGCTTTTTCTTCTTTAGTTTTCTTTCTTTCAAGTACTTCAAATTGCTGACATTCCCTCGTAATTCTTTAATTTTATTTTTAAGTTAAATTTTCTACTTTGGTGTTCCAGTGAGTTTCTTTTTTGGCATTTTATAACCTAGTTCTGCAGTTATAACGGCAGCTGTGCTATACATTAGTTGGTTGGTTTCATATAGTGTGCTGGATGGGATGGAAGTTAAAATGTTGTTACGGCAGTTCTTTCACTCATTTGCTATCACTTCATGAATGGTAGGTAGTCTTTTTCTTTCTACATTTTCTTTGATGTGGTTTTCAATTTTTCTTTCAGCATTTTTGCTAGATCACTTTAACTCTACATTTTCGAGTTATTGCACAGGAGGGTCTTCATCCTATATGTTGGTTTCTTCCACTGGCTCGTCAGTTTGTTCAGGTGTTGGAAGAATTTCTTCAGCCTGTTCATCTTTACTTCTTGTTTTCTTTTTAGCCAAAATTTCTAGATGTTGCATTTCCGCTTGTGTGAAAACTTTATTACGGATGATGAAGCGCCTTTGATCCATTAATCTTTGTTCAGTTATGTCATTTTCCAGGTTTTTTCCTTCCATAGTTGCATCATTCTTTTTTAAAATCCCCTGGCTTTTGGTTCTGCCTTGTAGTAATATTTGATGATTTCTTGATTTTCTTCAGTTGTCCAAGTTTTGCACTTTTGTTCCAATCGCTTTGCAGTTGCACATTCTGGTTCCTTGGCAGTAACAACTGAGCCCTATAGCCCTATAGCCCCTTTTTCAACAGATGTCCAGGAGCCATCTGACATGGTCCTTGTTGACCCAGGCAACGACCGACCCAATGTGGAATTTTGATGATTTCTTCTCATCTTTAGTGATGGTAGGTGGCTGGGTTGGTACACGTTGGCTAAACTACTACTGATCCAAAGACGATAATTCCATAACCATAGAAACCACACTGGATAGCTGTCCAGGCCCAGCCACAGCAGGAAAGTGGTCTACCTTCCTGTTTGGTGGTAGGAAGGCAGAATTTTTATTTATTATTATTATTATTTATATTTTATTCATTGAACATGAAACTCAGCCAATGGAACCTTCAAAAATGCATTACAAATATCATTGATTGGTGCTAATAGTTGATACGGATTGCTGCCAGCGTTCTAGTATCAACCAGGTACCTTCTTAAAATATAAGATGTTCCGAGTAGCCCAGTTTTTTGTTGATGTATCTTATAAAATTCTTGGAAATGGTACCATTTTGCTGCATTCACATATTAAATGTGAAACAGTTTCAACTTTGTTGTTGCAAAATCGGCAATTTGGATTGTCAATGGATTTTTGTATCTTCGCTTTCATGGCATTAGTTTGTAGTGCTTGTTCTTGAGCAGCCAGTATTAGACCTTCCATTTCTTTCTTGATGGTTCCCATCTTAAGCCATGTCCATGTCAAGTTGTCATCACATTTTCTTTCAATGTTTTTCAAGTGCTGTCCATGCAAAGCTTTGGTTTTCCATCTATTTAATCTGTCATCTACCTGTTTTTCCTATTATTATTATTATGTGGTTAATCTTTGGTGAGATTCACAGCCTTTGGGGCTGGTTTTGGTAACTTAACAGCTCAACAGCTCGAGTCCTAACCAAGGACTTAGGAGGATACAAGCTGTTCCAAGTAGGATGGTTTTTTATAGAATCAGAATGTTCAAGTCTGATAAATTTAAAATTTCCAAATAGCGAGGTAGCCCTTTAGATATTGCTCCAAGGGCTCCAATTACAATCGGGACAATATACAATTTTTTTCCCCACAGTCACTCAACTTCAATTTGCAAGTCCCGGTACTTTGTGATTTTTTTTTTCTTGTTTATCTTCAATTTGTGCATCTCCGGGTATTGCAATGTCAATGAACCATACTTTTTTCTTTTCAACTATTGTTATGTCAGGTGTGTTGTGGGCCAAGTGCCTGTCAGTCTGAATTCTGAAGTCACTCAAGATCTTGACTTTCTCATTCTCTAAACTCTTCTGAACCTGATGTTCCCAGTGGTTTTTGCTGTACTCAAATCCAAACTTTTGGCACAATTTCCAGTGAATTATCTTACCAATGCAGTCATGGCGTTGTAGGTAGTCAGTTTGTGAAATTTTGCTTCACCCACTGATCAAGTGGTCTCATCTTTCTCATTACAGAGGCGACATTTGTTTTTGGTGATAAGATGTTGAATTTTTGTCTTCATGCAGTTTGTGGCAAAGGCTTGTTCTTGAGCTGCCAAAATAAAGCCTTCTGTTTCTTTTTTCAGTGCTCCTGATCTTAACCAGTTCCAAGTTAGCTTTTGGTCAGATTTGCCTTCAATATTTTTCAAGTATTGGCTATGCATAGCTTTGTTTTTCCAATGTTCAGCTTGCTTCTCAATTACTTCTTTCTTATATTCAGCTTTTGACTTAGTTGTCTTTAAAAGGCCTCCTTATTTACTTCCTTAATTATTGGTTCTTCACTTTTCTGGATGTAATCATTCAAGCTGTGTTTTTCTTCTTCCACAGTCTGTTTTACTTGTAGGAGCCCTTGACCACCCTCTGCTCTTGGTAGATATAATCGGTCAACATCACTTTTAGGCTGCAAAGCATGATTCATTGTCATAAGCTTCCTTGTTTTTATGTCCAAATTGTCCAACTCTCTCTGGGTCCAGGCATCTTTTTGGATCAAAAATGTCTTTCCAGTTGTCATCCATTCATCATTTTCAGGTGTTTTTAAGATTTGGTTCATTTAGACTGCCAATTTTTTGTGCACACTTGTAAATGCCTTTAACCAGAAGCCATGTAACTCGTCTGGTCCAGGTGGACTCCAGTTCTTCACTTTTCTTGATTGTCTTTGCACCATTTCTTTTGTTATTTTCTTCCATTTTATGCACTTTAATAGAATCCTCAATCTGTTTGATCCATTTTGCATTTCTGTTGTGCTTCTTGTTGTTTTCACACAAATTCTTCCAGAATTTCAGAGCTTTCTCTTTATCTGGCTTTTTATTTGTTGTTACTCCATTTCCACTTTTTAAGCTCTTATAAAACAGGTGCCGATTTGCTCTGACCTGTGAGTTTTCCTTGAATTGAGTTACTTGGTTTTCATATCTTTTCATCTTTTCAGCAACGGCAACAACCCTCTGCTTCAACTCTTCAATTACTATCGCTTTATTCTCCAAATCGTGTCTTGCTTCCAGGCTGCTTTTGACCTGCTTGTTCTTTAGCTGACCTTGCCTTAGGTTCTTCAAGTTGCTCAAGTCTTCACGAAAATTTTTGATCTTCAATTCCAACCGAATTTCCCATTTAGGCTTCCTCTTCTTGCCTCTTTGATTCTTTTGTATTTTCAAACCCAATTCTTTGGTGGTTATGAATGCTGCTGCATACATCAGCTGGTTTGTTTCAGCTAATGTAGTGGTTTGAATGGTTTGCACAGCCTCATTGACCTTTTTTAGTACCTTTCTCAATTCTTTCCAGTTCACTTGGTTCAGCTTTGGCAAACGTGTTCTTTCAGCATCTTCCATTTGATGCTTTATTTTCTCAGCTAATTGAGCACTATCTGTTGGTGTTTGTTCTTCAGTGCTTCCATGTTCTTTGTCTTCATCCATTTCAACATTCCTTTCCCTCCCTCTCTTCCTCAGTTTGCTTTTGAGCCTGCAAACCATTCTTGATGTTACTCTTCTTTGTTGGTATACTCAGACCATTAGTTGCTTTCTCTTCAATTTCTGTTAATTCTGCTGTAGTGAGAAATTTGTGGCTTAGAATTACACATCGTTGGTCCATTAGCCTTTGTTCACTGATATCACAGTCCGTGTGGTTCACCTTCCAAATCTGATACATTCGTTTTTGAAAGCCACATTTTGCTGGCTCAGACTGATAGTAAGCTTTCATAATAACCATGATATTTGGCATGTTGTGCTCCAAAAGACAATCCGTTTGCATTCAAAAGTCCCACAAGATCTTCACCTTCTCATTTTTGATAACTTTTTCCACTTTATGCTCCCATGACTTTTTAGATACTGGTAATCTTATTTTTTACATAATGACCAGTGGATTAATTTAGGAACTCAGTCATTTCTAACTTTGTAATCAGTTGGTCCGATTTTGCTGCATTCACATATTAAATGTAAAACAGTTTAGACTTTGTTATTGCAAAGTCAGCAGTTTGGGTTGTCCATGGATTTTTGAATCTTTTGCCCAGTTCCTGCCAAACTGGTAGTGAAGATAACAGTGCTTCATGATGTCATGCTGGCTATGTGACAATAGGAATGATTTCAGACAGTGCTAAGTCATTGGCCATTGAAACAGAGATAAGTATCAGCCCCTACAGCTAGGACTAGCAGAGTAAAATGCACAGGGATTCCTCTTTTTTTTTAACTAGTTCTACCTTTTTTATCATTAACTCAAAATGGTGCGCATACCTAATGCTGCTGTGTCTTATTTTTCCTACAACAATCTTGTGTAATGATTGGATTAAGATAAAGTGAATGACCTAGAGTCACCTGGCAGTCTTTGGTGCCTAAAGGTGTCCCAGAACCTATGGTCTTCTGGTTTCTAGCCCAGTATTTTAATCACTACACCAAACTGGCTCTCTGTTATGCATTCATTAATCCATTAACGTAAAATATGATGTTGGTAAATTTTAATATTGAGTAAGTGCATTTCCATATACAGATTCTCTGGCACTGGGTCACTCAAGATAGCATTTGCAACCCTATCCAACAACCTGACTTTTTGAATTATTCATGGATTTTCTGCTTTGAAACCATTAATTTTATTACAAATATGTATTACATCAAATAACATTTAAAATATAAACAACAATTCAAGAAGCAAGAAAAATTAATTTTGAAAAGTTTACAGCTACTAGTTTCCTTCTCCTTGTACTCTATAATCACCTGTCTAGATTTTTTTTAGATGTCTTCACACAGAGAGACAGATTTGCAAAAAAGCACAGTAGGTGATGTATTTTTAATACCCAGTTTGCTTACTACTTTGTTTGAAATCCAGGTGAGTTAAAAGCAGACCCAGAAAGTTGCTCTTGAAATAGCATAGACAATAGTTGATTGTGTTGTATCATGGGTTTGATTACGTTTGGCTTCATACTATTGAATTGCGGTTTCCTGGATAGTGCATCTGCCAGAAAATCCCCCCCCCCCGGAGGTATCTGAGCGTAAATTCAAACCGTTTAAAGTACTGAGCCCATCGTGCTTGTTTTGGAGAGAATTTCCTTTGGGTCTTTAGGGCTTCTAAATTTTTATGATCCGTCCAGACTTCAAAAGGGATCTTACTCCCCTCTAGGAAATGTCTCCAGGTTAAAAGAGCCCATCGAACTACATAAGCCTCTTTTTCCCAAATGGCCCACTTTTGCTCAAATTCATTCAATTTTTTGAATGTGTAAGTGCATGGTTGTAATTGGTCTTTCTCATTTTTCTGAAGCATGACCGCTCCTATCGCCACATCGCTAGCATCTGCTTGTATGACCAACGGTTTCTCTGTGTCCAGGCTCTTTAGGATTGGTTCTGCTGAAAACAACAATTTAAGTTTTTCAAATTGTCCAGTTCAAAGGCTAGTTCAGTTTTGAGTTACCCCCCCCCCCTTCGTTTTTAAGAGCTTGGTGATGAGGAGAGCAATTTTGGCAAAAGCAGGGATAAACTGCCGGTAAAAGTTGGCGAATCCCAGGAAGCTTTGCAACTGCGTATTCTGGGTGGTTCCCAGTCAAGTACCAATTACACTTTCGAAGGATCCATTTCTATGCCTTGGTGTAAAATGTGGTATCCTAAGTAATCAATTTTTCTTGGTGGAATTCGCATTTGGAGAGTTTAGCATAAAGTTTTGCAGAGCGAAGTTGGTTCAGAACTGCCTGGACTAGTTTTATATGTTCTGCCTCGGTCTCAGAATATAACAAAATGTCATCAATACAGACTATGTAACCCTTATATAAATGCTCCTGCAACACTTCATTTATTAATTGCATAAATACTGCAGGGGCCCCTTGTAGCCGAAATGGTAGCACTTTGAATTGATAGCATCCAAGAGGGGTGTTAAATGCCATTTTCCATTCATCTCCCTCCTTAATTCTGATACGGTAGTAAGCCTCCCTTAAATCCAGCTTTGAAAACATTCTCCCTTTAGCGAGGTGTGCTAGCATATCCTTCATAAGTGGGAGAGTATGTATATTTTTCATACTGATAGAATTCAAATTTCGAAAATCGACACATAAGCGTTTAGAGCCATCTTTTTCCTCTCTAAACAACACTGGAGCTGCAACTTTTGGCCAGGCTGATTCAATGAAACCCCTTGCTAGGTTTTCTCAATGAATGCCCTCAGTTCTTCCAGCTCCCTTGGAGACATGCTATACATCTTGGGTTTAGGGAGTTTGTCTCCGGGTAGAATTTCTATTGCACAGTCAGTGGAGCAGTGGGGGTGGGGAAGCTCATCAGATGCTTTTTCGCTAAAAACCTCAGCCAAGTCCTTATATTCTTTGGGTATGCCCTGGGTTGGCATAGTGTAAGCAGGCATTGATGTTTCTAGGTGCTCTGCCCCCTCAGTTTCTATGTCTGGATTCTCAGCAAAAGTCATGTGCATCTGCACTCTTATGATGCCTTGCTTCCAATTAATTTGGGGGTTCCATTTTTTCAGCCATGCAAGACCCAGAACTAGTGGCCATTACATGCCAGGCTCCACTATAAATGTAGGCATTTCCTCATGGCTTCCGATGCCTATCTGTAGAGGCTCAGTGGCAAATGAAGCTGGCTCCCCCCCCTGCTATTGACCCATCTAGTTGGCAAAAAACTATGGGGCTTTTCAGCTTCCTTACATTAATCTTCAACTTCCTTAGCAGGGTTGGGCTGATCAAACAGCGGGTGCACTCCGAGTCCACTAAAGCTGAGATTTTCATCCCCCTCTCCCAGTTGGGGATAAACATTCTTAGGGAAAGGGGAAGCGGTTTAATTGGTTTGCTTACCAGTGGTTCATCCTCTGGATCACTTCTGGATGAGTATGGTTCCTCCTGCTGTGAAGCCAAGGTTTCCTCCCCAAAGAAGGGAGCGGGTGGTGATTTTACGGTCTGCCTACTCCTCAGGGCCGTCTCCTTTCTGCGCTGGCCAGATTTCGTGGGCTTTCCCCCAATGGGTGGTCTGGTTTCTTAGCCAGTGCCTGAGAACGGCATTCTGCAGCTCGGTGCCCCTCTTTTCCACACTTGAAACAGGCTAAGGATTTCGGATTTTGTTGTTTGTGGTTTAAAAGGTTCTTGTTTCCATTGGGGTGGGGGATGTCTTCCACATTTGTCCTGCTCGGTACTGATTTCTGGCCATGTCAATCTCTGCCTCTTCAGCAATGAGATACCACTCATGTAGGTGGTTTGGGGCACCTCAGGCCACACAAGCATTGTAGAGGTCAACACTCAGCCCATCCTTGAACCAGCTTACCAGGATATCATCTGGCCAGTTCACATGACATGCCAGGTTTCAGAATTCTTCAATATACTCTGCCACTGGCCAGCATCCCTGCTTCACAACTTTAATGTGGTTGCGTGCTTTGCAGTCTGCGAGGGGGTTCTCGAACCGTCATCGCAGGGTCATCATGAAACGGTCAAAGTCCTGCAGTTCTGGTGCATTGGCATCATGTAAAGTCACCATCTGTCTGGTGACAGCTTCTTCTAGGGCTAGGGTAACCACTTGCACTCGGGCTCCTTCGGTTCAAATATCACACCCATATTCTTGCATGTAGGTGAGCACGTGTGCCACAAATAATCCCAATTTTTTCAGATTCCCATCAAATTTTACCCCCAGGGAAGGAGTTTTCCTTTCTAACTGCAGGTTTCAGGGTCAGTTAAGGGTGGGCCCCAACCCATGCGCCAACTGGGGGGAGAGTTTTCTGTGTTCCTTGCTGTTGCTGCTGTGCCATCAGCTTGATCAGCAGGGACCAGAGGGGGTTAGTTCCTCTGGCATCAACCCCGTTTGCCGCCCTTCCAATGCTTCTCGGTTGCCGGTCTGGCTCCCCCCAGATGTTGAGATTTTCCAAAATTTCCATCACCAACTGGGTTACATGCATCTTCAGAGGATCCTCTCTCAGCAAGGCTTCATTTAGCTCCTCCTGATCAGAGGGGGCTTCTAACTCCAATTTCCACTTTGGTTTTCGGCTACCTCGGGTAAGAGTGACTCCTCTGGTTCTCCCTTCCCAGCCATCTTTCATCCCGATTCCGATTGACCAACGGGGTTTTTTGGGGTCCTCCAGGCTCACCTCGTTCTCTCTCCCAGGGTACAAGGAGCAGATCTCTGGTTGTGGAGGGGTTCCATCTCCCTCCAGCAGTCAGTTCCCCCTTGTTCACTGTTATGCTCAGACATGGTATGCAGAGTCCCCTCTGTAGAGTAAAATGTTGTCTCTCCTGGTTGACCACTTTGCAGAGAGATGCTGCTTTATGTAATGGCTCCTCTCCTAACTTAAGAAAGTAATGACTCTTGAAACGGATTATTTCAAAAGGAACCTTTAATCAAGCAGGATGGAAACCATTAGAGGCAAAGCAGCATCTGAAACCCTTTAGGCAATACAAGTGGGATTAAACTGATAATGAACCCTACCCTTTGTCCGAATGCAGATTCCGACCAATACACAAGTGTGAAGATGTTTCCTTAACTCTTCTGCTCTGAAAGACGAATAAAACACACATTCCCATGGCTATCTCTAGTTAGACATTAAAGTAAGATATCCCACATGGCCATCATAAACATCCCTTCAGAGGTGCTGGGATCTTCAGTTTTCTGTTGACAGAAAACCAGTTGTAAAGTTGTAAAACTCAGTTGATCCAGGTACAGCTAGTGATTTAACTCCGAGCCCCCCACCTCCCAATTGAATGGCAGTATCACTTTTAGGGATCTGACAGGCTTTTCATAATGAAAAATAAGACAAGTTACATTTTTAAATAATATAGTTTTATAATCTGTTATTCAGAACTGTTTCTCGGGGAAGAAGAAAAAATAAAATAAAATTCATTTACTATTCCAAAACAATTAATTCATAAAACAATAGCAGAAGTAGCAAAAACACATAGTCAAGCATGTGACTATGCCTAAAAAGCAGTGGAATTAAAAAACAGATAACCTATTCTTTTTAAGAAGGAGTTTATTCTTCATAAAATTGACTATCCTTCCCAATCTGAAAGATAAGATTATCTATGACTAAATAACATGTTTTAACAGAAGTTAAAATGTATTAAATCTAATTCAATTTCAGCCTGTGCAGATGTCCTTGTATATGAGGATATATCATTTTTGCTTCATAAAGATTCATTTTCAAGTAATCTGTTCTATTTGTATGCTTGTATGCTTACACTTGCATTTATGTAATCTATTTTATTTTATCATCCCATACTATGTTACAAATTCATTCCTAATATCCTTTGTAATCTTCCAAAAAAGTAGAATTCTGTAGAATTAATTAATTAGCCCTGTGACTGTGGTGAGAAATGAGATGTCAGGAAGAGCCACATTCTGCTTTAAGACACTTGCATAGGTTTGAGGAAGTACTGTCATTTGAGCTACTGCAATATGTTTAGTAACAAGTCACTGAAATAGGACAAGGTGAGAGAGATATTTAATTTGACTATGCCTTCTCCATGGACAAAATTTTACTTTTAAAGTATAGTTTAAAATGGGCAACTTATATGTGCTTGTTTCTGATATTACATATTATAACCTAAAACTAAATAGTATAAAAAGAATAAGGATCATGTTCAGGAGTAGAATAATGGCAATGACAATGGCTCAGCAATTCACAAGAAGCCCCAGTAATTCCTGGACAGTTTTAATGGGGACTTGCTAGTCAGTTAAGATTCTAAATATAAAGCAGGAAGACACTTCACATCTGCTTTCACATCAGTGAGAAACTGGAGCACAACAAGCCAACTTCTTTTCCTTTCCAGTGTCCTCAGTTGTTTAGCTGCAAAGGCACCATCTAGTTTGTAGAGTTGCCTACTGCTTATATATAAGAGAAAATTGTTCCAACCAAATGATACATGGAAATTCTTAAATCATAAAAGAATTAATTAGTACCATGTCCTTCAACAGATACTAGCCAGCCAAGCTGATGCTGAAGAAGAAAAGCCCAGCCTAGTCCTGATTATAACTATTGGGTAGAAAGAACAGGATTAGTCTCAGCATGAAGAACAGCCTGGGCTGTTCCAGAATGACATTATCCTTAATTTCCTTAATCTTCACAACACTTAGGACTGGTTTGTTACTTTAGTATGACATGCATCCAGCAATATAAATTATGAGTATTTTGATATATTTGAGAATTATATACTTCAGGTCTGTTATTAATATACATGCAGAAGAAAATATGTATCTCAACTGAATTGTGCATGCACTTTTTGATTGAATTTATTGAATCATTGAGTGGCAAAAAACAGCAAACCCCAACCTTTGTCGCTTGGTGGGAGGGGAACTGTGCTGCATAAGCAGTGAGGCAGTGTGCACATACATGCACAGCTCAAATTGTGTAAATTGAACTGCACGCACATATGCATATACCCTGGCTTGCCGTTCGCACAAGTCAAGCTGTGTATACATTCACGTGCACCACCCTGACATTTGGGTGGTCTGATTGCAAATAGACCACGCACGGTAGTGGGCTGTGGCCCAGGAATTAGGAATCCCTGGTATACAATATACAAAGATTTTTTTTTGTCTTTATTCAATTTTATTCCAAATGAATTCATATCAGCCCACAATACAACAAATAACATTAAAAACAATGTAAGTAATAGGAAAACCAAACTAGAAAAGAAGAAAAAGAAGTAAAAATAATACCTTATTAGATACCACAAAGCATCATATCTAACATTTAACAAAGGAGGCTCCAGATACTAGGCCAAACCCTGGGAGAACAGCCAAATCTTTATGGTCCTCCGGAACACCAACCATATTGGATCTTAAGTAGAACCTTATTCTAGAGAGCAGTGCTGCAACAGGGAAGCTGCACTTCCTGGGTCTTGATATTGTTTAATTAAAGAAACCCATAGAGTTGCAAACTTGTCATTTTGAATTAATTCATTCAGTATGGTGATAACCTAAATGGTAATGCACTATATGTACAATAGAAATCGATTGAGGAAAAAATAATCTCACAAATGGATTTGGCCCCATAGTCCTCTCATATAGTACCATACAGTTATGTCACAAGAAGGTAGCCTTGCTGCCCTAATGTCTTTTCAGAAGAGTAGAATGTGGAATGGCATGAGGGCAACTATGGAGAAAGCAACTACACACTGAGTATCTGAATTCAATCACTTTCACTTATGGCAACAGGAATAATCATATTAAATTATATTAAAATCTGAGCTGATACTGTAGTTTGTGTTCCATAGAACTGAATGTTCTTTATAAATGATTATGTGATAACCCGGTGTTGTCTGGGTATTTATTTATAGGGGGAAAATGTCTGTACCAAACGTAATTTCTAATGTTAGATTTTCTCCCTTACTAGAGGGAGCCCCCTTATGGAGTACTGTAAAGCCATTACCAGGGCAACTCCACTGTGTTGTACACTAGAAACCATTTTAAGGCACAACAGGCTATATCGTAACAAAACACACATCCCGAGAGTTATTAGGGGTGTCTTACCCCCACAATATTTGTTTCCAGAGAGTAAGTCATTTGTGTACCAAATTTGGTTGAGATTGCTCAAGGCGTTCCAGAATTATACTGAAACATACACACGCACACAGCCATTTATATATAGATAGATAGATTTTACTGGTCAGAAAACCAGATGTTGAGAAAATAGTGCCAGCCTTTGATATGCTATCTAGAAATTCTGGTGAAGCTAGTAATCCAACTTAAAACACCGATCAAAGCCAACAACAACATTTCCTTCACTAGAGATCATGGAGACAGACCTATAAACAACAAATATGTAGGATATTTAATGGCCAGCAAGGATCTAGGCAAGCAGTCCAAGGTTATATTTACCTTTATGTTACAGATTGCAAGGATGCAAGCAATTACCAATTTGTTCGTGTTAAAGATGTTTTCATTTTGTTTACCACTAAGTAAAACAGATCATTAAAAGAACCACCTCCCCCAAAGCATGCCACTATACAGTAAATTAATAATAAACTGTGGGTTACCATAGGACTAATTTTTTCAGCCTTCAATTATGTATTATTTATGTTTTAGTTTAAAGCCAAATGTAAAGAATTTTTAGGGTTGTTAAATCAAAATATTGTATAAGTGTAAGAAAAATTATTAAAGCTGCATAATAAAGACAATGTGGAAAAAAACAGATTTGGTTTGGATTAAATACTCCTTGGATCTTCTTTATATATCTGAAGTTAAAAAATGATCTTTATCTTCCATCACCAGATATAAAATGAAAATAGAGAAAGACCAGAATCAATTTTTCTGATTGATCAAGTTTGTTGTTGTTGTTTTTAAAAATGGTTTAATAAGATAAAAATCAATATGGTCACATTATATAACATGTTTTTGTCAGCAGTAACATTCATAAAAGCATAGTCGGAAAAAACACCTGGAACATCAGAAAGAAAGAAATTAAAGGTTTTTTTGACTTTGCCAGTTTGGAACTGGCTAAAGCATAAAAGAGAAGTGTCAATATTTCCTCAACTTATTTTTTCTCTCTCTCTCTTTTCAAATTTAAAACTGAAGTATGAATCTACATCAAATCACATTGCTTTATTTGTGTCCAAGAGAGATGTCTCTTCTGTGCGAGGGTCAGATGAGAATCAGATTAGATTTGGTAGATAACTGCACTTGTGGATCCAGATAACTTAGGTTGCTTATTTATTTATATTGTTGTGATATGTGCTAGACTTTATATGCTCCACCTAACTAGTTTTTGTAGTGTAGCCATCCTTGTGCTGAGGCAAGAACCCTCTAGCAAAAAAAAAAAAAACATTGAAATTCTATCCCAAAGATGCTTTTTCAAGAGGCAACTGGACTTTCTAGTTCTTTGAAGACATTCCGCTTCTCATCCAAGAAGCTTCTTCAGCTGCTTGGATAAGAAGCTGAACATCTTCAAAGAAAAACCAAAAAGTCCAGTTGCCTCTTGGAAAAATACCTTTGGGATAATCATGACCTGGATGACTGAGAAGCCCCATAGACCTTTGAAATTCTATTTATGACAGTGATAGACTTTTAACATGTACTTAATATTTCAACATTTTTAAATGTATAGCATTGTATCTTCTTTTTTAATCGGTTTTAAATAATTTAAATGAAAGCTCTAATGGACAAATAAGATGAATTAATAACTGGTTACTTAATCCAAAATATAAAATAAGATACATGATTAAAACCTTCTCACTGTTTTTTTCTAAAACTGGAAATTTGAATGCATTGTTCTCTCGAACTGTACTAAACTTGCTCACGATCCCTCTTGCTTTGGTCACCTCCCATTTGAATTATTGCAATACACTTTACATGAGAGTGGTGTTGAAGATCTCAAGGAAACTTCAACTGTTCTAGAATGCAGACATATAAACAGTAATTGGGACCCCAAGGTTTCCTCATGTAACACCTTTATGTACAAACTGCACTGGCTTCCATTTTCTTGTAGAACACAATTCAAGGCCCTGGTTATCACCTTTAAAGCTCTATATGGTACAGGGCCATATCTCTAAGGACATCTACCTATCCTATGAGGTCATATAAGATGGGTATACTTAGGGTGACCAGACGTCCCGCATCTGGCGGGACAGGCATGACTTTTCATCATTTTTCCCGCGTCCCGCCCGGTTCTCAAAAAACCCCGCTTTATTTTGGCGCTCGCTGGCTCCCCCGCCCATCATCAGCTGCCGCTAGCTCGCTCGTTCCGTTCCCCTATCTATTCTATCTACACTAAAAATCTAAGCCAGCCCAGCCTGCCGCTCACTGATTGGCCTGGACTCCAGCCAATCAGTGAGCTGGCTGGGATGGAAAACGCGGCGTGCTTAAAGTATTCCATCCCAGCCAACTCACTGATTGGCTGGAGTCCGCTTAGCACGCCGCATGAGACGCAGGAGTCTCCATTTCATTTCGCCTTCGCAGCCGTTTGCTTTGTTTTGCTGCTTCACTGGTGAGTAAACCAAGAATTAGTAACCTGCGCGGGGTTAGTGAAACAGCCGCCGCCGCCCTCCTCTCCTTTCTTGTGTGCGAGAAAGGCGCCCTCTCGCCAAGCGCCGCCGCGCTGGTTCCTTCGCGCCCCTCCCACCCCTCTGCCTCCTCAGACCTCCACGCAAGAGCGGCAGAACGAACGAGCGGCCACGGCCGTCGTTTTAAACAAGGCTCCGCTCGCTGCTCATCCCACTCCGAGCTGGGAAAGGGGCACTTTGGCAGGGCTTCCGCAGCGCCCCCAAGGACCGTCGCGCGAAGTCGTTGTCGGCTGCTGCTGCTGCTGCTGAGGGCCTTTAGTAACCTGCGCGGGGTTAGTGAAACAGCCGCCGCCGCCCTCCTCCCCTTCCCTGTGTGCGAGAAAGGCGCCCGCTCGCCAGCCCGCACCAGCTCGCTCACCCTTGGGCTCCGGGGGCAGCACCTTCCCAGCTCCGCCGCTGCCGCGCTGCTTCCTTCGCGCCCTGCGGAGTTTTCCCTGTGTCTCCCAGGTCGCACCCATCCTGTGTGCGACAAACTAAGCAGGGCGCGAAGGAAGGCACTGGGGAGATGCTGCCCCGGGAGCCCAAGGGTGGGCGGGCGGACTGGCGAGCGGGCGCCTTTCCCTGTGTCTCCCAGGTTGCGCCCGTCCTGTGTGCGAGAAAGCCATCCAGGGTGGCTTTCCCAGCCTCCTTTCTGTGCCCCCGCCCCGGTTCCACCTCCTCCGGCTGGCGGCCAATGGGAGGGAAAGGCGGGAGAAAGAGCGAAGGCGACGATGGCGCTTCTCTTCTCCGCCCTCCGCTCGCGCCTCCATGCCCACCCCAGCTTCCCGTTCACCCCGGATCCAGCCACCTAAGCAGATCCCTCGCCGAGCGGCTCTTGCAGGAGATCCTCTAAGGAAAGGCTTGGCTCGCAAACTGTCTTCAGGAGCTGCGCAGGGCGAGCCCGGTTCTCGCCCTTACTTAAGACTGCGGGCCCGTCCTCGCTTGCGGGGAGCCGCCCTAATCTTGGTAACCGGCCGGACAGGCAGCAGAGCTTCCCGGCTGTTGCAAGATAAGGCGCACAGCTTCCTTGGGGAACCAGCGCTCACCGCCTCCTGCCCGCAAAGGGCTTGTTTGCTCTCTTCGGAGGATGCTCCCTTTTCAGGGCAGGGATTCCTCTTCCTCTCTCTCTCACACACACAAACACACACTCAATCATACTCTCTTTCACACACACAAACACCCCACTCATGCTCAACTTCCTTTCTCTCTAACACACACAAACACACTCAGTCATTCTCTGTCTCACATACACACACCACTCACAATCACTCTCACTCTTCCTTTCTCTCTCTCCTTCACACACACACCCCATTCTTAAGAGAGCTTTGTCCAGTGTATCTCAATTAGGGGTGGGGATGTTTTAAAGCTGGCCCGTTGCAAGATTTTTTTTTTTTTTTTTTTTTTTTTGGAACAGAGAACTGCCTGAATACAATCTGTATCATTCACTGGAACCAGAGGTTTACTCTTCCAAGCTTTGGGACTTGTGCTGGAGAGCCCATCCTTAGGGAACTTCTCTCTATTTGAATGTGTGTATTGAGACAGAGGGCTGTCTGTTTTCTTTTTTCCACTGAATTGGTGAAAATTACTTTGTAAACTTAAAAAAAAGAAAAGAAAAATGGGCTGGAAGGAAGAGAGAACACTATGAGTTAAGATGAGCCACAAGATTTTAGGGAAACAAGACAGGGAAAGAGCAGAAAGACAGAGAAGGTGAAGGTAGATAGGCAGAAGGAAGGAAGAAGGAAGAAATAGGAAGGAGGGAAGGTGAAAGGATGGAAGGAGGAAGGAACAGAAGTGAAGAGGAAGAGAGAAATGGAAAGAGCAGAAAGGTAGATAGGCAAAAGAAATGAAGCTGAAAGAATGGAAGGAGGAAGGAAGAGAAAAGGAGGAAGGGAGTGAGTGAGGAAAGAAGAGAGGATGGAAGGAGAAAGGAAGGAAGAGAGGGAAAGAGCAGAAGACGGATAAGGTGAAGGTAGATAAGCAAGAGGAATGAAGGAAGAAGTGAGGTGTCTCGAGGAGGGGGAAAACATTTATTGACCAAAGTTACAATGGCATTGAAAAAAGTGACTGATGACCATTTTTCACACTTAGCGACCGTTGCAACCATTTTTCACACTTAGCGACCGTTGCAGCATTCTCATGGTCACGTGATCAAAATTTTGGCAACAGATTCGTATTTATGCTGGTTTCAGTGTCCTGGGGTGACCTTTTGACAAAATATAAAATTTTTAATCAAGCCCCCCCCCCCCCCGCCGCCGGTCAAAGGTGTCCCTCTTTACCAATCTGAAAATCTGGTCACCTTAGGTATACTCCTAGTCTTTTTCCCTAAATATTGCCATCCGATGAGAGCTAGGAAGTGTGCCTTTGCCGTGGTCCCTGAAGTTTGGAAGACCTCTATCCTCTTAACCTTCTGTAAAGCTTTGGTGACATGGCTTTTGCCGTAAGTGCTGGGATAAGTTGGAATAATTGAATATTAGAAATTTGACTGGCACCAGGTCTTTCTAATGTTTTCATCTGTTTAATTTATAGTTTTCATATGATTCTAAATGTTGTTTCAATTTTTGATTGGAAGCTGCCCAGAGTTGGTTAGAAGATGACGGCTATATAAATGTTTTAAATAAATAAACTAAAATCATCTTGAGTGGAGAGGACTATATAAACATATGCAACCTAAAGCTCCTAAGAATCCAAATTGGGGGATAGATTAAATGATAAAATGTGTGTCATAATACAGACCTTTGACTCCTTGCATCCAATCTTTGTAATTTTTTGTCATTTTTTTGTTTTGAAACTGAAACCAATAGCTTTAGTAAAATTCATAATGAGTCATCAGATCAAATCTACATCTAGCCCAATAACTTGTACCAATAATGAGAAGAGAGATTCTCATGAAGAATTCATAAGCTTAGTTATTTGGGAAACTTATGTTTTAAAGTTAGATAGGCAATTAAGTAAATAAGTTTTATAAATCATTACAGAGACCCTACCCCCTTTTTCTTTTAGCAACTGATACTCAAAAATTTTGGGCCACTGAATCCAGAGATTCTTGGCATTCAAGGCTAATAGCCAATTATCCATTTCATTTCATTTAAAATTGTATAATCCTAAATGGTTCCCCATTTCAAAAAGCTCTTCTTCTGTGGTTCAATTCTTGTCTGGAATGCAAATATTCTCCTGTTATTTCCAAATCATCTGCAAAGGGGAAGTTGGAAACTTAATTGACTGGGTTAGGACTTGATCTGGGTGATCCACAATGCAATCAATAAATAGATTAGGTCAAAACCTATGAGAATTTAAATTGATTTTGGGTTTACATTATATTAAAAATACATTTCATCATAGAAGAGCTTTCCATATTTCATCTATATTCTTGTAAAGGTACGAATTTCATGTATATTCTGTTTTGAACAAAACAGCAACACTAAATTCAATGGCACTTATAAGTGTGAATAAATTCAGAGGGGAAAAAAGATTTTAAAAAACCCTATACCATATTTTAATGTCTCAGATTTGACTTATGTCTGCTTTACTTGTTTTAACATAGCATTTGTGTTTGCGTACTTTAAGCCTGCATCAGCGTTCTCTATGTGTTACAGGGCAAGCACAAACTTCTTGTGAACACAGGACTTGAAGGAAAGTGGTGTGGTCTAATTCCAGTTGGGAATCCTTGTGAATGTGTAACAACAACAGGTCTAAAATGGAACCTCAGTAAGTAAGATATATTTTTTCTACTCTATAAAATATAATTTTATGAATTAAAAATATAATTATACAGGGAGAGAATCAATAATATGTGAAGTTCTAGTACCACTTTACAAAGCCTTGGTAAGAGCATACTTGGAATACTACATCCAGTTCTGGTCACCACAATATAAAAAAGATGGTGACACTCTGGATGGAGTGCAGAGAAGAGCAACAAGAATGATTACGGGGCTGGAGGTTAAAACAAATAGACAACCATTTGTCTGAAATGGTCTCCTGCTTGAACTTGGACTAGAAGACCTCCAAGGTCCCTTCCAAATCTATTATTTATTATGTTATATAATATTTTATTTCAAATAGGGGTGTAATTAACTATATGATTTTAGTGCATTTAGTTAACTGTACATTGCAGTTAGCATTCCATTCATATTAATTAATTAATATTACAGTATTCATTTTGGGGAAATTGCATTTTGCCTGGAAACAGATAATTAGAGAAACCTTAAATATTTGAGGAGAAGGGCAAGAAAGACTGGGATAATTATAGTTCTGTTAGACTAGGAAGAAGGCAATATTTGCTCCTAGCCAGTATTATCTTTTTCCTTTGTCAAGAAACTTTCAATGACAAAGGTTAGAAGTACTCCCAGTCCTCAGCAAAGCTCACCACTCTTGTCACCCAGAAGGGCCTAGGAAGAAGGATAGTCATCTGTATAGATATAAATGAATACATATATTTACATTTATAGATGGAAAGCAGGCAAATAAAAGATTTGAACTTACATGTAAATTTTATAGCTAAGGGAAAAGATGATTAGCTAATTTTAAATATTTAGCATAGTTCATAGGAAGGTGTTTGTTTTCCTGTTTGTTGAAATCCTTTTTAATCATAACAGTATTGAATAGGAGGGAAAATAAACCATTTGCCCCTTTCACTTCATTGTATTTCAGATGTTGGAGGATTCCTATAGAATAGAACTTAACCCTCTCCTTCCAAATGAGTTTTACTTGCATAGAGATTGGTAGCCAGTTTGGTTTAATGATTTAAACACCAGAGTAGAAACTAAGAAACAGTGAGTTATAGTATCACCTTAGGCATGAAAACCAACTGGATGACCTTGGGCTAGTTATTCTCTCTCATCCCATCTCACAGGGTGGTTGTTGTAAGACAAACAGAAGGAGTGAAGAGTATATTAATTGCATTATTTATAAAAATAATAGAGGATTTAAAATGAATTATAGATATATAAAGAAGGGCAATTAAATAGACTGCTAGATCTGAGCTACAGAGATTCAGATGATCATTAGATGGCAAAAAAGAGTAAGCTGTTTCTGTATTGTTTGTGGAGATTCTCAGACATCCAGGTTATGGTTTTCCCAAAGATGCCTTTTCCAAAGGCAACTGGACTTTCTTTGTTTTTGCTTGAAGATGTTTTGCTTCTCATCCAGGCTTCTTGAAAAAAGCACCTTTGGAACATGTTTCTGTATTCTTTCACTGCCAATTTGTAGACAGCCAATATTTTTCAGCTCAAGTCTGATACAACTATAATTAGCACCATGCTGGAAAACGTCTGATGTAGGGAACACATGCTGACCATGTGCCACCAATTTCCTACATTAAGCTTTAAAAAAGAGCAGAGGATTAAAAATTCCATTGAGGTCATATAGATTCCTATAAAGAAACTGGAGCCCAGACCATGTGCCCCATTGATTTTAGTATGCGAAAATGCTGCACCATATTGGGATGGATGTCCTACACATCCTGCTGGTAAAACATTATAAATAAGGTATATCTCAGCACATATGCTTTGATTTTCACCCTAAATTTGCAGTTCTGTTTGTCTCAACTTTTCAAACTTTAAAAAAGTTGTATAACCAGAGGCTATTTTTTGTGTTTGTAGTTTTGCTTTCTGGAAGTGAAATAATGGAAGTGAAGTGCCTTGTGTTTTTTAAATTGCTTTTTCAAAATATTTAGCATATATAAAGTTTATATATTCTGTACATAACTCTGTTCATGAATCTATAACTAGATCTCTATCAATCTGCCCTATCAATTTTACTACAGATTGAACTGTTTTGATAATTTGCATTGTAATAATACACACCCACACATACAAGCATCAATTAATTAAATATAAATCTAGATAGCAAAACAAATTTTGGGATAGCAATCAAACTAAAATCTATCTTGCTTCAGCATAATTATTACAAAGAAGCTAAATAGTTTATTTACATGTCTAACTCTATAGAAATAGCTGTGTATTAACAATTATAGAGTAGGTCTTTTCATTTTCACTTTCTGGGTAGGAATTCACTGTACAAAGACAGATGCCTAACCAATTTTTGATTTTTGACATATTTGTTTTTCTTAGCAAATATATTTGGTGAGCACTTTATATTCATGAAAACTTGTTTCTTGGAAAGTAGAAGCTAAATTATTCTAAAATAGTATTTCCAACAGACAAATAAACAACTGAACATTGGGAGAAGATAAATTATATAAGAAATTTATTATTCTTCAATTATGGATATTGAATTTTCTCCAACGGCCATTTCTTTTGTTATTCAAAAGAAAGTATTTGGGCCTAAATTTTATCAAGCGTACATATATTATAATAGTTCCGATTTGAAAGGGACAGAATTTATTTCTTGATAACATGTCTCTTCTTAATTAGGATAGGTTGGTCAAGATTCCTTTCTGATCTTGAAAATAAGGATATTTGCATTGTAATCTTATGAGATATTATCATAAAATGAATGGTTTGGTGTTATTTTAGAATAGTTTTTCAATACCTCATTAGCATATACACAATCAGTAGATCAAAATGTATAGAACTTCTTGCTGTTTAAGAGCATATACTATGAGTAATTATTTATTGCATCAATGCATTTAAAATAAACTTTCAAAAAGTAATTAAATCACTTAACCTTTAGACAATTTGGTTGGGAAAATTATGATCATCTGGATGGAGCAATCTGTCAGATGTAATTCCCTCTACATAGTCACATGGTCCTTTCCATGTGACAAATGCTGATTACATACTGTAACCAGGATTCTTTCAATTGGAGCCAATCCTCAAGAATGTATCACTCACACGTTATCTATTAATGAATATGGGTTCATTGATTAGTAAGTTTGACTGCCTTCCTTTGTATATCTTCTACTTGAACTGGGGAATGATATCAGGAGTAAGGAACCAGAGCCACTTGTAAATAGTTAAAGTAATCAACTTTATTGTCTTCTACCACTGTTGCAAGAATATCTCCAGACTGCTTGTCTTTCCTTGAGAATGTGCAGAAAAAACTTTATAGATCTTCGGGGAGGTCTGAATGCTGCTTGCAGCTATCTAATGATTCCAAGCTGGATAGTTGCTTAACCCTTCTAGTCTAGCTGGCAGTTTCCTAACATAAGGTTCAAATAAACTAAACTCATTTAATAACAGTCCAACTTGCTTGCTGAATTTTCCTACATTTAAAACCAGCATGTCTTCTTCACAGACATTTGCTGCTTTCTTGTGATTCTTTAAAGATAAGATGTCAGTCCTGATGCCATGGCTCTAATCTCTTGAATTCAATAGCCCTGAGCAACTGTTTCAGTTATAAATATTCTGCTATTTGCCTTTGGGAATCAATCCTTTATTGTATATGTATCATCTGTATATGAATTCAGTAAAACAGATGTTGTATCATAGTTCATGCTATGCAAGGTAACTATACTAGACAACCAAGTTTAGAGAGAGAAGTTCTTTTTACAATTTCTTATAGAAATGTACAGAAGTGGCACTCAATAAAGTACACTGAGGCTTACAGTTTTATATTTATATAAAATGCTGAATGCTACTTCTGCTGATTGCCAGCTGCTGGCAGTTTGGCAGTTCGAGTCTCACTGGCTCAAGGTTGACTCAGCCTTCCACCCTTCCAAGGTCAGTAAAATGAGACAGACATCTGACCCCAACACGCCTGACATCACTATTATGGAAAAGAAAAAGGTCTGGTTCATTAATATTACGGTACCAGGTGTTACCTGAATTGAAGAGAAACAATTAGAAAAAATATCAAAATACTGCAATCTGCAAATTGAAGTTGAGCAATTGTGGTGGAAGAAATCAGTGGTTGTACCAATATTAATACCCAAAGGGCTGTCTAAATGCATGGAAATTCTGAATTTATCAGACCTGATTTTGCCCCTTTTTATGGATACAGTGGCACATTTTTCCATGCCAAACTGCATTGAAATATCGGTGCTGAATACTCGGACTTTATTATTATTATACAATTGTATCACAGCGGCCAGTTGTTTTGCCGGATTTGGCATTGGTTACTAGTCGGGCCCCACCCAGGGGCCTAGGACGTTGTAACGTATTTTCGTAATATGCGTGCAGATCCAAGCAGTGCGGCTTTTTGCATTTGACTGATGGTGATTTTGTCAATTTTTAACTGTTTTAAATGTAATTCCAGTGCTTTTGGAATAGCACCCAGTGTGCCAATTACCACTGGAATTACCACTGCTGGTTTGTGCCATAGTCGTTGAATTTCAATTTTTAAGTCCTGGTATTTTGCGATTTTTTCATGTTCCTTCTCAGCGACCCTGCTATCACCTAGTATTGCGATGTCTATGATTGTGACCTTATTTTTCTCAACCAGTGTGATGTCTGGTGTATTATGAGCCAGTATTTTGTCCGTTTGTATACGGAAATCCCACAAGATCTTGACCATCTGATTTTCGGTGACTTTTTCAGGCTGATGTTCCCACCAGTTTGTTGCTGTTTTAATATTATAATTTTTGCACAAATTCCAATGGATCATTTGTGCTACTGAATTGTGCCGCAATTTATAATCAGTCTGCGCAATTTTTTTACAGCAGCTGAGTATGCGATCAACAGTTTCATCAGCTTCTTTGCAAAGTCTGCATTTGGCATCATCAGAGGATTTTTCAATTTTGGCCTTAATGGCATTTGTGCGGATAGCTTGTTCTTGCGCAGCCAGGACTAGTGACTCTGTTTCTTTCTTTAATGTACCTGTTGTTAACCATAACCAAGTTTGTTCACTGTCCACTTTATCTTTTATTTTTTCCAGAAATTGGCCATGCAGTGCTTTATTCTGCCAACTCTCCATTCTTGATTTTGTCACATCTTTTCTGTATTCTTGTTTCGTGTGTTGGGCCTTCAGTAGATTTTTGTTCTTTACTTCGATTAATAGATGTTCTTGACTTTCTTTTAAATAATCAGCCAGTGCATCTTTTTCTTCTTCAACTGTTTGCTTCACTTGTAATAATCCTCTGCCACCTGATTTTCGGGGCAGGTATAGTCTATCAGTATCACCACGTGGATGTAAACTGTAGTACATTGTCATTAGTTTCCTGGTTTTTCGGTCCAAAAGGTCCAAATCAGCTTGTGTCCAGTTAACTATACCAGCTGTGTATCTTATAACTGGTATTGCCCAGGTATTTATGGCCTTGATTGTATTTCCGCCATTCAATTTAGATTTCAAAATTTTCCTAACTCTGTTGGTGTACTCTCGCCTGACAGTAGTTTTTACTTCTCCATGTTTGATGTTATCCAACTGCAGAATGCCTAAGTATTTGTAGGCTTCATTTTCTTTGCATTTAATTAATTGGCCATTGGGCATTTCAATTCCCTCACATGCAGTGATTTTGCCCCTTTTTATGGATACAGTGGCGCATTTTTCCATGCCAAACTGCATTGAAATATCAGTGCTGAATACTCGGACTGTGTTTGTCAATGATTGGATTTCTATTTCTGACTTTCCATAGAGTTTCAAATCATCCATATATAGTAAATGCGAAATTTTTTCAGCTTCTTTGGCTGTTTGGTAGCCTAATTTCATTTTTTTTAAAATTACTGATAGTGGGATCATTGCGATGATGAAGAGAAGAGGTGAAAGTGAATCACCCTGGAAAATTCCTCGCTTGATATTAACCATTCCGTAGATCTCATTCCCTACTGCCAACTCAGTTCTCCATTGTTTCATCGCCTTTTCAGTAAAGGATGTAATATTTTTGCTGATGCCAGTTGTTTCTAAGTATTTTATGATCCAACTATGTGGCAGTGAGTCAAATGCCTTTTTGTAATCAATCCAGACCATATTCAAGTTCGTTTTTCTGTTCTTACAATTTTCTAATATCATTTTATCAATTAGAAGCTGATCTTTTGTGCCCCTGCTCCTTCTTTTGTTGCCTTTTTGCTCTACTGGCAAGATGTTGTTTGTTTCCAAATAATCCATCATGTTATCTGCAATAATGCCTGTGAGTAATTTGAAGGTTGTTGGTAAGCATGTTATTGGTCTGTAGTTTTCAGGTGTTGTTCCTTTAGTTGCATCTTTCTGAATCAAGTATGTTTTTCCAGTTGTCAACCATTCATCAATTTGGCCCTTTTGTAAAATTTCATTCAGTTGCTTGGCCAATATTGCATGTAAACTGGTCAGATATTTGAGCCAGAAACCATGTAATTGGTCCTTTCCAGGTGATGTCCAATTCTTTACCTTTTTTACTCGATTTTTGACCATCTCAGTTGTTATTTCTAATACTTGCATTTGTTTGTTGCCAATGCTTTTCTCAAAGTCATGTATCCACTTTGCTTCCTTGTTGTAGTCCTTTGCATTTTCCCACAATTCTTTCCAGAATTCAACTGTGGCCTGTTTTTCTGGTTTTTCACTTTTGGTGTCACCATTCACATTAAGACTTTGATAAAAACGCCGTTGGTCTGATCGAAATTGCTGATTTTGTTTATATTGGATGATTCGTGTCTCATATCTTTCAATTTTTCTAGCTGTTGCTGTTATCTGCTGTTTTACAATCTCTACAGCTTCATTGATGTTTCTTGTATCCAATCTATATCTTCTGATTAGCCGATCTATGATTTTGTTGTTTTTAAGCCGTTGCTCATGCATGTTCTTTAAGTTACTAGCATCTGCTCTTAATTTTTTGATTTTTTGTTCTAAACGGATTTTCCACTTTGGCTTTGATGCTTTTTCTGTTGTGTGACTAGGTACTTTAATTTTAATGCCTAGTTCATTAGTGACTATTACAGCTGCGCTATACATTAACTGGTTTGTTTCCAAGATGGATCCCGGTTCAATTGTTGAAAACACTGCATTAACCATTTTCATGATAGGGGCCAAAATTTTCTTAGGCACGGTTTTTAGTGATGGTAAACGTTGCCTTTCCTCATTAAGCAGAAAATGTTCCATGATCTTATCCTTCAATTCTTTTTGTCTTTGAGTTAGTTCATCAGTTGGTTCAGTGATAACTGGTTCTAGTGGTGGTGATGTTATTTCCTCCCCGAGAGCTTCTTCTGGGAGTTCTACTATACTGTCTTTAGTTGTGTCTTGAATATCAGTTATATCCGCTTGTGATATTGTTTTTTGGGTTTTGCAATTTGCCTGAATTTCCTCATGTTCAACTTCACTAAACACTTTATTCCGTATAATAAATCGCCTTTGATCTGCTAGTCGTTGTTCACTAACGTTTGAATCTGGATATTGTTGTTTCCATAATTCATACATTCGCTTTAAATAGCCTCTTTTTTCTGGCTCTGAGTTGTAGTAACAGGCCATTATGGCACGGTTTTCATCTGCACTATATTTTTGTCGTTTTGATGGCTGGTCCACTTGTAGCCCACTTGTCGACGGATGTCCAGGGACCCCAACATCCGCCGCGGCCCTTGTTAACCCGCGCGACGACCGATGCGGTATGAAATTCTTATTTGTTTTTTTCACCATATTGTATGGGTTGGCGGGGTTTTTTTACGGGACCAGATGCCAACCTGACCCCAACCTTCCTCCTTTCTCATCCGGGCTTGGGACCGGCAACGGCGGAGTTGTTGTTGTTGTTGTTGTTGTTGTTGTTGTTGTTGTTGTTGTTATTATTATTATTATTATTATTATTATTATTATTATACAATTGTATCACAGCGGCCAGTTGTTTCGCCGGATTTGGCATTGGTTACTAGTCGGGCCCCACCCAGGGGCCTAGAACGTCGTAACGTATTTTCGTAATATGCGTGCAGATCCAAGCAGTGCGGCTTTTTGCATTTGACTGATGGTGATTTTGTCAATTTTTAACTGTTTTAAATGTAATTCCAGTGCTTTTGGAATAGCACCCAGTGTGCCAATTACTACTGGAATTACCACTGCTGGTTTGTGCCATAGTCGTTGAATTTCGATTTTTAAGTCCTGGTATTTTGCGATTTTTTCATGTTCCTTCTCGGCGACCCTGCTATCACCTGGTATTGCAATATCTATGATTTTAACCTTGTTTTTCTCAACCAGTGTGATGTCTGGTGTATTATGCACCAGTATTTAGTCCGTTTGTATGCGGAAATCCCACAAGATCTTGACCATCTGATTTTCGGTGACTTTTTCAGGCTGATGTTCATTATTATTATTATTATTATTATTATTATTATTATTATTATTATTACTACTACTACTACTACTACTACTACTACTACTACTACTACTACTACTACTACTACTACTACTACTACTACTACTATGATTCGATTCACAGTCTGTTACTGGTAAAAACTTAACAGTTCAAGCCCTAACCAAGGAGCTAGGAACTGTTAATGTACTGTTTGAATATATAGGCAGTTTATCATCAGGGAGATGGTTACTTCTTCCAGAAGAGTTAAATTCCAGATTGAATCCACAAACATCTAGCAGTTAATTTTGCTGAGAGGCTACTATTCTCCTGAATCTCAATCATAAGAGAAAAGTGGTAGATAAATAAATGAAAAATAAAATAAAGCATGTGCCTTTAAAACATAGTGCAGGATATATTATATTTAATGTAACATTATGTACAATATACAAAAGAAAAATTGTTACAATAACTAGAGATCAAAACTTACAAGAATAATGATTTTAAGAATGCAAGTTTTGAGGCTTTTCTTCAACATCTATTAGACAACATATTTCCAGGAACTTCCCCACTCAAATGCACATGAAAAAATCCATATTATAATAGAGATTCCTATTTAAAATATATTCAAGATAGCTTTTTATCTGTGGTAGTATCTTCACATTGACTGAAAGAAGGTGTTAAAAGGGGGCAGGTTTAGTCTTCACACTGCAGTAAGAGGCACAGGCCTGACCTTCCCCAGAATCTCTAACTGTAGAAATTCTTTATAAAGGATTCTTGTAATAAACCTTCTGTTTGAGACTATTCATGATGGGTTCTGATTGCTTGCTCCTGACACTATACAATATACAGTATGCTTTAATTATAGAAGCTTAAGTGTTAAGCTAGAAGTGTAGAAAAATGCCCTTAGGGGAAATGCTGCATTCTAAATATGGAAAGGTAGGTAAATGTCATATTCTAAAGCTTTCATTTCAGAACTGAATTTATTTTAATTATATAGTACAGAGCACATAAAGCCACAAGTCTCAAGTCAAGGCTGTTGTTCTTCAAAGGTCTCACATATTTATATATTAGCTTTAATTGTGAAATCAGTTTAAGAATGAATACAAGGCAATTATGAAGAACCATGCAGAAATACAAGATTGCAAAGATTTTAATGAATTTCCCTGTTGCACCTATGCTGCCACTTGCAGGTAATATGAACGCTTATTTTTTCTCATTGGAAACATTAACATTAGCAAGGCAAAGATGAGCTTTGACCTAACCACTAGGCAAGGATTTATTTTACAAAATTCATAAACTATTCTATTCAAGAGGCTAACTAGATACAGTATACTTGGCTTTGATTAATCTGTGGCAATATTTTTGGTAGCAAATACCAGTTGGTTGCTTGAATATTTCAATTTCATTGTTTCTTCGGTTGGTAGGAAAGGTTATAGTCCTATGCAAAGTTACCTGAGAGTAAGTCTTGCCTATGAATACTTTTAACTTATCTGGGCACTTAACCTGATTTTCAGTTGCACTGTCAGACAAGATTCCTTTAAATAGTATTAACTTATATAAAGAAAAATGTAAGTTATCATGTGTAATAAATGCATGGTTAATTGTTTGAGTAATTATATTCTTGTGAATGTACCCAGTAAGTAATGGGTATACAGCTGCTACATGTGTAAGCAAAATTATACACGTTTATGAAGAATCGTTGCATCCACTCTCTATAAACTATAGAAATGAAATGTCATAATGAGTCATTATTAAACAGCATGGAAAATTGCTTGTAACTTTTATTAATATGGTATAAAAATAATGTGCAATATACTTCAATGGGGCATAAGTCTGTGGTGCCCATATCTTTTATTTACTGGAAACATCTGTAATCTTAACTTTTGTTCCATTTTGAACCTTGCAGTGGATTGTTTGAAATTAAGAACTTGGCATGCATGAGACAGCTGTGACTTTTCAGATGGTGACTAAAGCTTCTAAATAAGAGTCCAACTACAATAGTATCCTCCTGTTTTGACCAAGGAAGGGCATTTCAAGGAAACCAGCCACTGGCAAAGAAACCATTCGTGGCAAAGAAGCCTTATTGACTAATAGGTCAGAACTAATCAATAGTACTTCCTGCTCCTCATTTGAGTTCCAATTTGCCTTTTCCTGATCTTAACATTGCATGAGTTGCAGTTGTGGGTTTCAAAAATTTTTAGAACCTTTTCTGTAGGTGTGGCCTGCTTTGTGGGAGTGGCTTGCCAGCAATGTGACTGGGTGGGAGTGGCTTGCCAGCCATGTGACCGGTTGGGAATGGCTTGGCAGTCATGTGACTGGGTGGGCATGGCCAACTTGTAAAATGTGGTGAAACTCACTTAACAACGCTGTAGCTTAGCAACCAAAATGTTGGCTCAAAAACTCTGGCATTTGAAGCACGCAAGTATTAAAGCTGTCAAGTTACAAGACCCTTGCACTCCTAACCCTTTAGGAAAAAAAAACCCCAGGTGTGTTCAAACTTGACAGCTTTAAGACTTGTGGACTTCAACTCCCAGAATTCCTCCTCTAGTCATGTTGGCTCAGGAACTCTGGCATTGAATTGTGCAAGTCTTAAAGCTGTCAAGTTACAAGACCCTTGCACCCCTAATCCTTTAGAAAAAAAAACCCAGGGATGTTCAAACTTGACAGCTTTAAGACTTTAAGGTTTAGATAGGACTCTTAGAGGTGGGTGGGGCGATTGGTGAGCCAGCCAATCAGTGAGCGGTGGGCGGGGCAAGTGTGATGTGGATGGGCGGGGGGAGGGAGCTGGAACCGGTTCTAAATGGCACGGTAGATTTGTGGAACCTCTTCTATAGAAGAGGTTAGAACTGGCAGGAACCCACCCCTGATGAGTTGGGTCAAATAAGTAAGCAACAAGAAATACATTGTGAACATGTTGCTATTCTGTTCGGTACTTATGTTTCTTCCTGAGAGTTAACATAAGACAAATTTCCTCTACTGTAATTACCTGAAATCTTCAAAACATATAAGCAAAGCAAAATTCTATGTGTAGCATACATTTAAATGTTAGTGAATGCTAGGAAAATGGACCATAGAAGAAAATTATTGTTTTTGTGGCTAGCTTCTGGCTTTCTGGAAATACTAGCCAATTACTATTACAGTAGACAAAGATTCATCAGGCATCTTTATATTATGTTTGTTTGTTTGTTTGTTTTATTTATTTATAGGCCGCCCTTTTCCCTGAGGGGACTCAGGGCGGCTTACAATCAAAAAAGGAAGGGGAGTGTAGGACAATACGAAAAAAGAAATGTGCACAAAGTAAATTAGACAATAAAACTCAACATTCACTCAGCATTCGGGAGGGGCGAAATAAGATTATCCCCAGGCCTGACGGGTTAGCCAGTTCTTGAGGGCTGTGCGGAAGGCCTGGACGGTGGGGAGGGTACGAATCTCCACGGGGAGATTGTTCCATAGTGTCGGAGCCGCAACAGAGAAGGCTCTCCTCCGAGTAGTCGCCAGTCGGCACTGACTGGCGGATGGAATACGGAGGAGGCCAACTCTATGCGATCTGATGGGACGCAGGGAGGTAATTGGCAGAAGGCGGTCTCTCAAATAGCCAGATCCACTACCATGGAGCGCTTTATAGGTGGTGAGTAGGACCTTGAAGTGCACCCGGAGACCAACAGGTAGCCAGTGCAGCTCACGGAGGATCGGTGTTATGTGGGCGAACCGTGGTGCGCCCACGATCACTCGCGCGGCCGCATTCTGGACTAGCTGAAGTCTTCGGATGCTCTTCAAGGGCAGCCCCATGTAGAGCACATTACAGTATTCCAGCCTAGAGATCACAAGGGCTCGAGTGACTGTTGTGAGGGCCTCCCGATTCAGTAGTATTACATACTATTAGTTCAGGTTGGCTTTTTATTTAAGAGCTGTGGTTGCAAGGCTAATATTCTAATCAACTGAATTAACACGAGTATTCATTAAAAATAAAGTTCTTAATTTTGAAGTAGAACAGCTGGAAATCATCTACATAAGGTGATTGTTGGATCTAATGTTTGAAGAGGAGAAACTGGTGTTTTTTAATCATAAACACAGAAATCAGTGTAATTGCACAATACAAAAGTACATTGTCAAAGGATCTTATTAACACATTATTAATCAAAAGATTTTCTCACTTTTGATTATGCCTTTATTATCACTTTGTAGTTGCTAATCAAAAGCTGATTTGTAGATGTGATTCAGTAATTTTTAAACATGTAGTTTTTTAATTGGTTGGCAATTACCTTCAAATTAAAATATCCTATTTGCAAAGTATTGCTCTGCTTGTAATTATCAGTGTATTTCACAGCAATAATAAATCATTTCATGTTCTGGGAAACAAAATGAATCATTCAGATCATGATCGCTTTTGTAAATAAGAAGTTTTGTTTTCTCCCCCTTCCCAAATATTTAACCTCAGAAATTTGTTATGATGGTGTGATTTTTGTCCTTTTTAAAATGTAGCTTCATCCCTAAAATTCAATTTGTAATGTCAATAGTCCAGTACAAGCGAAAGACTTCCATTCTTTACCTCATATAGAGGAAACAAATAATTTCATTTGTAAAAAAAAACCACCTCATAATAGCTTTTATGATTTAAATAAAATTGAGGTAAATTTCTAGGGTTAACTTGGCAACTTTTAAGATTTGTGGATTTTAAGTCTCAGAATTCCCGAGCCAATATACTAGGTCTTGTCCTTTTTTCTATTTGTGTTCCCCCCCACCTTTGGGATTCAGAGGTGCTGGGACTGCAACTTCCAGAATTTCCCTTAGTTGCCTTGGCAGTTGCAGTCCTAGCTTTTTTGTTGTTTTTTTATTTTTTTCATTTTCCTAACAAATAAGCTTTATAAACACATGAGGTGTTTTCCTGTCAGCTCCAGCATGCATGATTTCAGCCTTCATTTTCAGCCGCTTTTCGCCCTCCGGAAGCTCCTCTGAAGCTTCCGGAGGGCGAAAAACAACTCAATGTGCAAACCGGAGGTTTGGGAACTGACTTCCTGTTTGTGCATTGGGCAGTTTTTCTCCCTCCCAAGGGCCTGGGGGGAGCCGTTTTTGCCCTCCTCAGGTTCCTAGAAAGCCTCTGGATCCTGGGGAGAGCAAAAAATGGGTCCTCCATGCCATCGCCAAAAACAGCGGAGGGGGGATCACATGAAGATGCGTAGGGGGAGGGCATGCATGTGCACGACCCCCACACACACACACACTTTTGGCATGCGATGGCAAGAAGGTTAGCCATCACTGATCTATATAAATAATATTTCCATTGCCACATGTTTGGTCTTCCAGTCTTAAATTGGCAACAAGTTTTCTCTTTCCCAATATGGTGCCAGATTGATTCTTACCACTGTTAGCATATATCTTAATAAGTTGTGTGTGGCTTTTCATTTGTACTCTCTGGGATCATACCTAAAAAAATAAATGTAGTTTCGATTCAAATTTTATTTTCAGAATTGCCTGGAAATTAAACTTTTTAGCATACCTGTTTCAGTCAAAAGATAATTCCTGTTTCAGCAATTATTGCCTACCTTGACTGCATTGTAAACGTGGAAGGTGATTTGTCAATTTCCCATTTGCCACTTTCCCATCTCCAAGATTTGCTCTTTAATATTTAGGATAGCTCAGATGTTTATTTTATATTAAGATTCCTAAAACAGTTTACAATAGGAAATAATAATTTCCAGAATAATGTGCAAAATATACTAACATATTTGGTAAAAATCATACAAAATTATTAGTACAAAACTCATTATCAGTACAAAACTCAACCTATGACCACAATTGAGCTCAAAATTTATGTTGTTAAGTGAAAATTTGGTAAGTGAGTTTTGCCCCATTTGAAAACATTTCTTGCTACTGTAGTTAAGTGAATCTCTGAAGTTGATAAGTTAGTAACTTGGTTGTTAAGTGAATCTGGCTTCCCCATTGACTTTGCTTATCAGAAGGTTGCAAAAACTAATCACATGACCCTGGGAGGCTGCAACAGTAAGAACCAGTTGCTAAGCATGTGAATTTTGATCACATAATCATAAGTCACTTTTTTCAGTGCTGTTGTAACTTTCAGTGGTCACTAAATATTGTAATTCGAGGTCTACCTATACTTGTAATACTGCATCTAGTTTTGGTCATCTCAATATAAAAAGATGTTAAGACTCTAGAAAGAGTGCATAGAAGGTGCTTCATTATTAGTCTTTTAAGAAGAGACTGGACAGTCATTTGTCTAAAATGGTTGAATAGAAAGAGCTTGAGCAGGGGGTTAGACTAGAAGACCTCCAAAGTCCTTTCAAACTTTTTCTATTTTGTAATTCTGTTAATATATACTTTAGTTGAAACCTCATTAATTTAGGTAGACATCAAGAAAAATAGAGCATAAGTAAATATACTACTTTTTTTTTCCTTCCACAGAAATACATTAGAAACACAATTTAATTCTGAATCTGTTTACGTAAAGTATTTGGATTTAGTTATACAATACAATAGCAGAGTTGGAAGGGACCTTGGAGGTCTTCTAGTCCAACCCCCTGCCTAGGCAGGAAACCCTATACCGTTTCAGACAAATGGCTATCCAACATCTTCTTAAAGACTTCAAGTGTTGGGGCATTCACAAGTTCTGGAGGCAAGCTGTTCCACTGATTAATTGTTCTAACTGTCAAGAAATTTCTCCTCAGTTCTAAGTTGCTTCTCTCCTTGATTAGTTTCCACCCATTGCTTCTTGTTCTACCCTCAGGTGCCTTGGAAAATAGTTTGACTCCCTCTTTTTTGTGGCAACTCTTGAGATATTTGAACACTGCTATCATGTCTCCCTTAGTCCTTTTTTTCATTAAACTAGACATACCCAATTCCTGCAACTGTTCTTCATATGTTTTAGTCTCCAGTCTGGCCCTTCCCTTTTTGTTCCTTATATACTGGTAAAACCTCTGAAAAGATAAGCCTACAAGCTATACTACTAAGTTCATACCGCAAGCTTTGGAAATCATTCTTCACAGAAAGTACATTTTTTGGGGACAGATCATTTGTGCCAAGATGTATAATAGCATCAACATCACAGTCCTTGCTTGCATTCTTGACTATCTTAAGAATACACCTCTTGTCTCTGCTGGCAATAGCACCTGGCAGACACCTGACCTCTTTTAAAACTGCCATATCCTTTCCTAAATTTACACCCCTTATGAATGAATCACCAACCACAAGGTGACTTCTCTTTTTGCATACCTTGCTCTTCTTGTGTGACTGATGTGTGATACTTGGTTCCCCATTTTGCCTTTCCGAAGAAAGTTTTTCATTTTGGACCACGATCCCCTGCTTATTTGAGTCATCATTATCACAACTACCTTGACCTGTCTCTTTAGTGTCCCCATTAGGGTCAGCAAGGGCGCTATATCTGTTATGCTGGGTCACAGCAAAAGCTTTGTCTTTATGGTTCACAGCTCTCACCCTGACAGATCCCACAGTTGTCCAGACTGCTCTTCTCCTGCGGGATCTTTACGGTAGGGGGGACTGATACATGACATCTCCTTAGAGGGGAATGACCGAATTGGACACCTAATTTCTGCTTAGAGAGCACAGATTAGAGATTCTAGATAGATAATCTGTCTATGTAGACTAGTAATTTGTTTACAAAGGGGACAGTATCCAAATTTGAAAAGAGTACTGTGAAAGACAAGTGCAAGACAGCTATTACATTGAACTAAACCAGTCATTTTGAAATAAATAAAATCACGATTTCAAGCGCACTAATCCAGAATGTATTATTACTATTTTGGTTTATGGACATATGATTCACGCGGTTAGGTGCACAGGCCACTACCTGCTCCTCTTTTTCTCTCTGCTCCCCCCTTCCAGCCAGCAGCTCCAATCACCACAGCCACAGGAAAGTTGATTTCATTTTATATCTAATTTAGGAAGATAGTTCAGTTTTTTAAAGTCTTTGTCAGAGATTGGGGGGGAGGGATTTTTTCACTCATTTTGTCCTGTAGAATATAGGTGCTTTTCTAATTCTCAGATTTCATTTTTAGTTAAAATCCTTGATTACAAAAGAATTTTTATGCCAATCTTTATTTTCATTTATTAACTACTCTGTTTGTTCCAGCACTTTATTTTAGAAGCATTGTGCTAAGCAGAAAGTACAGTATTTAGGATGTTAATAATGGGTAATTAGAAATGAAATCCAAAAGTAGTGGAAATTATCCATTGGTTCTTTTTCTAATATTTTAACTGTTGTGATTTATAGATTATATGAGACCATTTGAATCATCATTTTTTGCTATCCCTACACATTTCAGGAAAACAACATCCCACTGCTTGACATATACTGCCATCTGTTGAACAAACCACTCAGCTTAAGAATGCCATGCAATACGTTTGATGTCTTTGCTACAATACAAATGAAATTTGTGGTTACAGTTTATGATAAACCTGTACATTCAGAACATTTATCAGCTCCATTGTCATGGTAAATAAATGCTAAATTAAAATCTATAAGAAATGTCTGTCAATGTAGCCATTCAAATTGTGGAGGTCTTTTCTGATGACAAGAAATGGAATGAAAATCATTAATTGTTTCAGGGATTGCAGGGCCCTGACCTTATAGCTATAATAATGTCTTTGACCATAAAATTATTATCTTTATGGACTAAGAGCTGACTATATTGGCTAGGACCTATATATCACTGATATAAGGACTGGCAGCACAATACCCAATGATATGGGTAATAATATTTCATCCCATATTATAGACCTAGACTATGTGGTTCTTATTACATTACATATATAGTATATAATATGTAATATTTTCTAATATGTAACATATATGTTGGATAAATGATACATATCAGTCAGAGGTCATGGGGTTCAAGTCACAATGGCTTTAAATTCCCTACATTAGCAACTTTGGTCTAGTGGTTAAGGCACCAGGCCTGAAAGCAAGAGACCATGAGTTCAAGTCCTGCCTTATCCATAAAAGTCAGCTGAGTGACTTTAGCCAATCGTTCTCTCAACTCAAGACACCTCACAGGATTGTTTTTTGTGAGGAAACTAGATAAAATTTCATTGCATATGTTCACCATATTATCTGTAAAAATAATAAGAGTGAGATATAAGCAAACCAACAGACAAAATTTCTGTTCTTCATGTTAGCACAATGGTTGAAAAGAAGGAGGACGTATGATGATCTGAGATGTTCACACTCTAACCTAAAAATCTTATAGCCCTCAAAATCAAATGCAATTTCCAGGCAAAATATTAAATGTAGGAGGGTATGTGTCTATATATATTTATTGTTCAATTTCCATGCATATTATATTAAAAGTAACATAGTGAAGAAGTATTAAACATTGGGAGTATTCACATTATACACAGATGTCTAATTTTAAATCAAATTGAATATTTGTCATAGTGCTGTCTCTTTCTTTGCCCTGTACTTCTCCTCTTGAAGTAAGATCAAGTGCTGTTCTCAATACCAAAATACAACTATGTTGTAGCCCAAAACCTCAGCTCATCCTGAGCTACCAGTTCTATTTCAGTAATAGATCTATATTCATAGTTAGATATCTACCTCCCCTCAAACTTCTTATTAAGGATAGTTACCAATTTTTCTCCTATTGCTGTAAAATTAGCCAAGATTGCTTTTTCTGCCCTTTTCAAATTTTGACTTCATAAATAAACCTTTTTAATATGAGTGGGAATTAATTAATTAATTACTGGTTGAGTATTACCTATAATTAGTTGTTTCAATAAATTTATTGATATATAGTATTTTGTGAATTTCTTAATCTAATATAAATCTTAGGGGACAGAATCAACTATAGATAAACATAATGTTTGAGCCTATTCATTTTTCATTATTCGCTTACAGTTCCAATAATTACTGTACTTAAAGGTGGAAAAGAATTATTGGGACTGTTTAGGCATGGAAACACCTACACTCTGGGGTTAAAGAAATGGACACAAATACTAATTGCAACTGATGGCTTCAATGCTTGTATAGCCTTGAAAAAAATACTTTCCCTATGAAGGATGGAAATCTATAAGATACTACAATTGGAATTTAGGACACTGTTCTTTTAACAGCATTAGAAATATAGAAATCAACACTAGGATGTTTTCAAGGAAAATTATAATTCATTCTCTAAATTAACCATTGAAGTCAAGATGTTCAGTAGCACATCACATTAAGATATATACACAGCCCAGAAGTATTTGGATCATATTCATGGACACAACAGAATAACACAAAACCGACAGATTTTGAGAACTCATACAGATGGATTATTAGATTTGGTTGAAGTATATGGATATCATCCATCCCTCCATTATGACAGTTTTTTGGGGGGAAATAGAGCCAGGAAACTATAGACCTATCAGCCTGACCTCAATACCAAGTAAGATTCTGGAAAAGATAATCAAGCAACGAATTAGCGAACACCTAGGATTTTTAGGATTTAGGATTTTATTAGTATTTATAGGCCGCCCTTTTCCCTGAGGGGACTCAGGGCGGCTTACATAAAATAAGGAAGGGAGGGTACAAACAATAGACACAAACAATACATAGAAGTAAAATAGTAAGCAACATTCATTCATCATTCGGGTGGGGACAAATTAGCTTTATCCCCAGGCCTGACAGGCTAGCCAGGTCTTAAGGGCTGTGCGGAAGGTCTGGACGGTGGTGAGGGTACGAATCTCCATGGGGAGATTGTTCCAAAGGGTCGGAGCTACTACTGAAAAGGCTCTCCTCCGTATAGTTGCCAGTCGGCACTGGCTGGCAGATGGAACTCGGAGGAGGCTCAATCTATGCGATCTAATTGGTCGCAGGGAGGTAATTGGCAGGAGGCGGTCTCTCAAGTACGCAGATCCACTACCATGGAGGGCTTTATGAGTGACAAGTAGCACCTTGAAGCGCAACAAAGTAGAAGTAAACAAAGTAATAGCCAAAAGCCAACATGGGTTTGTCAAAAACTGATCATGCCAGACTAATCTTATTGCATTCTTTGACAAAGTGACAAAATTAGTGGACGAGAGGAATGACGTTGATATAGTTTACTTGGACTTCAGTAAGGCATTTGATAAGGTAGACCATAACATAAAGTAGAAGAATGTGGGTTAGACAGCATCACCACTAGATGGATTCGTAACTGGCTGACCAACCACACTCAACGTGTATTCCTCAATGGAATGGCATCTTCATGGAGGGAAGTATGCAGTGGAGTACCCCAAGGTTCTTTTTTAGGTACTCTTCAACATCTTCATCAATGATTTGGATGTGGGAATAAATGGGGAACTCATCAAATTTGCAGATGACACCAAGCTGGCAGGAATAGCCAACACATCAGAAGATCTTGACAAACTTGAACATTAGGCACTATCTAATAAAATGAAATTCAATGGTAAGGTTCTACATTTAGGCAACAAAAACAAAATGCATAGGTACAGTATAGGTGGTACCTTGCTCAACAATAGTAACTGTAACTGTGAAAGGGATCTTGGAGTCCTAGTCGAGAACCGTTTAAATATGATCCAGCGGTATGTAGCAGCTGCCAATAAAGCCAACACAGTTCTAGGCTACATAAACAGAGGGATAGAATCAAGATCATGTAAAGTGTTAATACCACTTTATAATGCCTTGGTAAGACCACACTTGGAATACTGCATTAAGTTTTGGTCAGCATGATGTAAAAAAGATGTAGAGACTCTAGAAAGAGTGCAGAGAAGAGAAACAAAGATGATTAGGAGACTGGAGACTAAAACATATGAAGAACAGTTGCAGGAATTGGGTATGTCTAGTTTAATGAAAAGAAGGACTAAGGGAGACATGATAGCAATGTTCCAATATCTCAAGGATTGCCACAAAAAAGAGGGAGTCAAACTATTTTCCAAGGCACCTGAGGGTAGAACAAGAAGCAATGGGTGGAAACTAATCAAGGAGAGAAGCAACTTAGAACTGAGGAGAAATTTCTTGACAGTTAGAACAATTAATCAGTGGAACAGCTTGCCTCCAGAACTTGTGAATGCCCCAACACTTGAAGTCTTTAAGAAGATGTTGGATAGCCATTTGTCTGAAACGGTATAGGTTTCCTGTCTTGGCAGGGGGTTGGACTAGAAGACCTCCAAGGTCCCTTCCAACTCTGCTATTGTATTGTATTGTATTGTATTATTGTATTGTCATTGTAGGTTTTCTACAGTAAAAGAGAACAAAAATATTGTTTTTATTTCCAATGGCAAATCCCTCCCTCCGTTTCTTTCTTTCTTTCTTTTCTTTCTTTCTTTCTTTTCTTTCTTTCTTTTTTTCTTTTTGATATCCTGTATTGTATTCTTGTTCTTAAAGTCTCCAAAATGGTTCGTAATTTTTTTAAAATATTATTTAAAAATTATGAGTAAGGGACAGTTGGGAAAGTAAGCCTGTGTCAGCGTTCCAAGTATCATGTAGAATTAAATCAGAGTCCAAGGCAAAACGATCCTTAAAGTTCCAATTTAATAAAGCAGTTATCTTAGCACATCTGTAAATCCCAATTCTGAAAATTACATCAAAATTCCACCCAGTTAAAAGTTCATGATCTTATCCCCACACCCACAATCCATCACATGGTCCAATCTTCTTCTTCCATGCTGGCATCTCCACCCAGCTGCTTCCGGTCAGGTGTAAAAGTGCAGAGACAAAAGATGACCTTGGCTTCTAGAAAAGAATGACAACAATATATTCCACAACCCTACTCCTGTCTATTCCCCCCTCCCATCAACTATACTAAAGAAACAGCATAATGAAATAAGAGAAAGTGTGGCAGGCCAAAATTCTAAAAGGAATATAATTGCAGGCCTGACAACCTGTTTCTTGACTCAAAGGTTAATTGACCTGTATGTGTCTAGCCTATGAAGCAATAGTATTCACTTCTTTTGAATTATTGACATACATCCTTGGGCTATCACTGGCAAGCTCAGTAAGGATAGTAATGGGCCATATTTAAATCTAGGCAAATGTGGGATGTTGCTTTTTCAAGATATTTTGCTGTCATTGAGCATTATGTATTCAAATTACCATTAATATTCTTTCATTTGTAACAATCTTTATTTCCTTAAATTCATAATTATCTATCAAATAACAATGAGTCTTTAAAGTATTATAGTGTCACCTATCTCTAAGGAGAAAAAGCGAAGAATAGAACAAAGAATTCCCATTAATTTATAAAATACATTCACATTTTCAATTGACCATAATGTCACCAATCATCCCGAATTCCAAGAATAGTTTCCCATTATTAATTATTAATCCATATAGTGGTTAAGTATTTCCATGTATATATCAATTGTTCCCTTACATCATAATTGATCTGTTTAATATACAAAGATCTTTCTAATATAAAATGGTCACTACATACAATTATACCAAAGTATTCAAATCATCCCATTCTTATACATTAAAATCATTATTGTCCTTTATATATCATGTGAGTAGTACTCTATATCAAAACAAGAAAAGAAAACACAAAAAACTATTACAACATAAGTAAACAATTTCATTCCCAGGTTTTTTTATCTAACCATTGGTAAAACAAGTCCCATACTATAATAATATAATATTGGTCATCCTCTTGTTCTCTAATTTCAAATGTAAGCTTACTCATTTCAGCACATTCCATTATTTTCTGAATAGTTTCCTCCTGTGATGGTACTTTCTCTTTTTTCCAATTTTTGGCAAATACAATTCTAGCAGCTGTTAAAACATTCACGATCAGAAATTTCAAGTCCTTATTGTATGTTTCTGGTATTATTCCCAATAGAAAGAGTTCCGGTTTTAAATCTATATGTTTATGTATCATTTTCTCCAACCACATATGGATTTTAGTCCAATTTTTTTTTTTTTTTTTTTTTTTGCTTTGGTACAAGTCCACCACATATGGTAGTATGTGCCCGGCATCTGATGACATTTCCAACATTTTCCGGATTTATTCTTGGACATTGTTGCAATTCTTGATGGGGATAAATGCCACCTGTAAAACATCTTATACAAGTTCTCGTTATATGCAATTTACATTGTCATTTTATAGTTTTGAGTCCACAGTTTTTGCCATTTCTCTAGTTCAGTCCCATGCCCCAAGTTTCCCCCCCAAGCTAACATAGTTTCTTTGACTTGTTCCTCGTGGAGTTTCACCTATAGGGAGTAGCCATAGAGTTTTTTAATTGCCTTTTCATCGGTACCTGTAAAGATTTTATGTAATTCAGTCATTTTATCATAAAAACCCTCCTTTTTAGATCTTCATTATACCTAGAATGTATATGCACATATGAATACCAATTAACTTCAATACCTTCCTGTTTCAAGTCTTATATAGATTTGAGTTCACCCTCTGTATTTAATAGTTGAGCATATCTAACTGTTTGTTCCTTCTTGTATATTATTGAATATGAAAAAGCTTCAATGGTTGATATCCAGACTGGAATTTTTAAATAATGTAGCCTCTTAAACTTCTCCCAGTTTAATAATAAAGCCTCTCTTATATGGCGCCTCCTAAAATAACCATGTTCTTTAGTTCCCTTATACCATAAAAAAGCATGCCATCCCAAAAACAAATCATGTCCCTCTAGATTCAAGAGCCTACTATTTCTTAACATTATCTATTCCTTGATCCATGTCAGACTAGCTGCCTGGTAGTACAGCTCCCAGTCAGGTAATCCGAACCCTCCTCTTGATTTAGCATCTTGCAAAACTTTACGTTTTATTCTTGCTTTTTTCCCCTGCTCAGCGACAGCAGCAGGTTGCCCGGCGTGGGTGTGCCCAGCAGCAGCTTCCCGCTACCCCCCCCTTTTGAACACTGTCAGCTCCCCCCCCCCCGTGGATGTCATCTCCTCGTTCCATCTCTCTGTGATTTCATCCCATTTGGTTGATGTCACATTCTCCTCTATACTGTACTGCGACAGAACTTTATTCCCTTCGGGAACTCCCAGGGATGGCCTTCTTGCCTATCAAGACTCTTCCTCAATGATGGATTTTGGGATCCCGAGAGGTGGCATGCCAAGAAGAGACTGCTTAAGGGTTTTTTACAGGGGTTTTTAAATCAAATTTTAAGGGGGGCGGGGGGGTTGATACGGATTACTCAGACAGGCTTGGGGGGGGGAGTCTGCCAGGGCACAGGCCAGAGCTAACTAAGGGTGCAGGTCGGGAGTGCTGGGAAGGGTTGGGATTCTGGGGGAGACATTAAGCCATTCCATTGGGGGGTCTACCATCTCTACTGTTTGTGGGAGAGGCAGATATGGTGGGGGCCGAGGGCTAAATTATGATCAGGGGACGCAGGTCCGTTGTTTAAGAGCAATCGCGCATTCCGATCCTCATCACCCTTCTCACAACTCTGGGTGCTCGCGATTACAGGACCCTGGTCTCCGGCTGGTGTTGCTTAATATCAGGTTCATGGTACATAAGGCTCTCCTCATTTACGACCTCATACTAGAGGGTGGAGTGGACCTGGCGTGCATTACGGAGACCTGGTTGGGCCATGAGGGGGGTGTTCCCCTTAGTGAATTATGCCCACCAGGCTTCCGGGCATTTCACCAGCTGAGAGCCCAGGGCAGGGGTGGGGGGTGGCAGTGGTTATTAGGGAAAGTCTCAGACCTCAGGAGGTCACTGTGCCTCAGATGAGCAGGTGTGAGTCCCTTTTTGTGAAATGGAGCCTTGGAGTTCAGGTGGGCCTTTTTGTTACGTACCTGTCTCCCTGCTACGTTTCATCGGCCCTGCCGGAGCTGCTGAATGTGTTAACTGGATTGGCGGTTGATTTCCCCAGGCTTATTTAGAGTATTTTATTTAGAGTATTTATTAATACTTATAGGCCGCCCTTTTCCCTGAGGGGACTCAGGGCGGCTTACATAAACTGAGGGGGGGGTATACAGACAATAGACACAAACAATACATAGAAGTAAAATAGTAAGCAACATTCATTCATCATTCGGGTGGGGACAGTTATCTTTGTCCCCAGGCCTGACGGGCTAGCCAGGTCTTAAGGGCTGTGCAGAAGGTCTGGACGGTGGTGAGGGTACGAATCTCCACAGGGAGATCGTTCCAAAGGGTCGGAGCTACTACTGAAAAGGCTCTCCTCCGTGTAGTTGCCAGTCGGCACTGACTGGCAGATGGAACTCGGAGGAGGCCTAATCTATGTGATCTAATTGGTCGCAGGGAGGTAATTGGCAGGAGGCGGTCTCTCAAGTACGCAGACCCACTACCATGAAGGGCTTTATGAGTGACAAGTATCACCTTGAAGCGCACCCGGAGATCAACAGGTAGCCAGCGCAGCTCGCGGAGGATAGGTGTTATGTGGGTGAACCGAGGTGCACCCACAATCACTCGTGCGGCTGCGTTCTGGACTAGCTGAAGTCGCCGGATGCTCTTCAAGGGCAGCCCCATGTAGAGCACATTGCAGTATTCCAGCCTAGAGGTCACAAGGGCCCGAGTGACTGTTGTGAGGGCCTCCCGGTTCAGGTAGGGCCGCAACTGGCGCACCAGGCGAACCTGGGCAAATGCCCCCCTGGTCACAGCCGTCAGATGGTGGTCAAAAGTCAGCTGTGGATCCAGGAGGACTCCCAAGTTGCGAACCCTCTCTGAGGAGTATAAAATTTGACCCCCCAGCCTGAGCGATGGAACACTGATCGAATTATTGGGAGGAAAACACAACAGCCACTCGGTCTTCTCCGGGTTGAGTACAAGCTTGTTAGCCCTCATCCAGTCCATAACGGCCTCAAGACCCCGGTTCATCACGTCCACCGCTTCATTGAGTTGGCACGGGGCGGACAGATACAACTGAGTATCGTCCGCGTATTGATGGTATCTTATCCCGTGCCTCCGAATGATCTCGCCCAGCGGTTTCATGTAGATGTTAAATAGTAGGGGGGATAAGACCGAACCCTGCGGCACCCCATATGTTAGGGGCCTAGGGGTCGATCTCTGCCCCCCCACTAACACCGACTGTGACCTGTCCGAGAGGTAGGAGGAGAACCACCGTAACACAGTGCCTCCCACCCCCACCTCCCGCAGTCGTCGCAGAAGGATACCATGGTTGATGGTATCGAAAGCCGCCGAGAGGTCGAGGAGAACCAGGATGGAGGCATGGCCTCCATCTCTGGCTCTCCAAAGATCATCGGTCAATGCGACCAAAGCGGTTTCTGTGCTGTAACCGGGTCTGAAGCCTGACTGGAAGGGGTCGAGATAGCTTGCTTCCTCCAAGGACCGTTGAAGCTGGAAGGCCACCACCTTCTCGACAACCTTCCCAACAAAAGGGAGGTTGGAGACTGGACGGTAGTTGTTAAGGACAGCTGGATCTAAGGATGGCTTCTTCAGGAGGGGTCTCACCACCGCCGCTTTAAGTGCGGTGGGGAAGTGCCCCTCCCGAAGAGAGGCGGTAACAACCGCCTGGATCCAGCCTCGTGTCACCTCACTGCTGTTAGCAACCAGCCATGAGGGACACGGGTCCAGTACACAGGTGGAGGCACTCACAGCTCTCATGGCCTTGTCCACATCCCCAGGGGCAACATCCTGAAACTCAACCCAGAGGTGGTCTACCAATTCATCCTCTTGTGCCTTGGCTGGAACTGCAGGGATGGAGTCCAAATCCGACCGAAACCGAGCAATTTTGTCCGCTAAGAATTGGGCATAATCCTTAGCTCTACCCTGCAAGGGTTCCCCCGTATCCCTCCTATTTAGGAGGGAACGGGTTATCCTAAACAGGGCGGCTGGGTGGGACTCAGCGGACGCAACCAAGGTGGCAATGTGAGATCTTTTTGCTGCCCTAAGTGCCCTGATGTACTCCTTGGTGCTGGTTGTTAGGATTGCTCGGTTCGATTCGGATTTATCGGACCTCCATAGGTGCTTTAGGCGTCTCCTCCAGCGCTTATGATCCTGGGGGATTTCAATCTGCCTTCCATTGGCGAGACATCTGAGTCGGCTCGGGAGTTCATGGCTTCCATGACAGCTATGGACCTAACTCAGTTAATTCAAGACCCCACCCATAATGGGGGATGCACGCTCGACCTGATTTTTGTCTCTGGGCAGTGGTTGAATGATCTAGATTTAGGGGATATTTCTATTTAACCTTTGTCATGTTCAGATCATTTCCTCATCAGGCTTGACTTCCATACTGCTACCCCTCACCACAGGGAGGCAGAACCGACTAGATGGTTCCGCCCCAGGCGCCTGATGGACCCTGAAAGGTTCCTGATGGAGCTTGGGACTTTTCCTGAATCCCTTGCTCACAACTCGACCGAAGCCCTAGTGGAAGCCTGGGATAGGGCAGCCACTGGGGCTTTGGATTGTGTTGTGCCTTTGCAGCCTCTGTCCCAGTGTCGATCCCGGGTAGCTCCCTGGTTTACCGAGGAGCTCCGGGAGATGAAACGCCAGAAAAGATGCCTAGAGAGTGGTTGGAGGGCCAGCCAGTCCGAATCTGATCGAACACTAGTAAGGATTCATATTAAGCCTACCTAGTGGCGATAAAAGCGGCAAAACAGCAACATTTTTCCGCTCTTATCGCATCCGCAGATAACTGTCCAGCCGCCCTGTTTAGGGTGACCCGCTCCTTACTTAACCAAGGAGCTGGGAAAGACCCCTTGCAGGGTAGGGCTGAAGAATTTGTTCAGTATCTGCAGGATAAAATCGCTCAGATCCGGACGGGCCTGGACTCTGACTGGGTAGATTCGGGCAAGTCGACGGGGATGAATCTTGTGGGGACCATCTGGGATGAGTTTGATCCTGTGACCCCCGAGGGCATGGACAGGATTAGGGGGAGACTCAGTGCTGCCATTTGTGTGCTGGACCTGTGTCCCTCTTGGTTAGTCTCGGCTTCCTGGGAGGTGACTTGAGGCTGGCTCCAAGCGATTACTAATGCTTCTTTGAGAGAGGGGTTCTTTCCCACTGCCTTGAAGGAGGTGGTGGTGAGGCTCCTCCTTAAGCTTCTTTAGCCAACTATCATCCGGTCTCCAACCTTCGCTTTGTAGCGAAGGTTGTTGAGAATGCGGTAGCACCCCAGCTTCCCCAGTCCCTGGATGAAGCTGTCTACCTGGATCCGTTTCAGTTGGGTTTCAGGTCCGGATACAGCACGGAGACGGCATTGGTCGCGTTGGTTGATGATCTCTGGCGGGCCCGGGATAGGGGCTGTTCCTCTGTCCTGGTCCTATTAGACCTCTCAGCGGTTTTCGATACCATTGACCATGGTATCCTTCTGTGACGACTCGAGGGGTTGGGAGTGGGGGCCACCGTTTTACAGTGGTTCTCCTCCTACCTGTCGGATCGGTCACAGTTTGTGTTGACTGGAGGGCAGGGATCGACTCCGAGGCACTTCACTTGTGGGGTGCCCCAGGGGGTCAGTTCTCTCACCCCTCCTGTTCAACATATATATAAAACCACTGGATGAGATCATCCGTTGTTTTGGGGTATGGTATCATCAATATGCTGATGATACCCAACTTTTCTTCTCTACCCCAAACCACCCAAACAATGCCCTCGACGTGATGTCCCAATGCCTGGAGGCTGTGTGGATCTGGATGGGGAGGAACAGGCTCAAGCTCAATCCCTCCAAGATGGAGTGGCTGTGGTTTCCGTCATCCCGATTTGTACATCTTGTTCCATCTTTGACGATAGAGAGGGCCCGCAATCTGGGCGTCCTCCTGGATACGCGGCTTAGTTTAGAAGAACACCTGATGGCTGTGACCAGGGGGCTTTTTACCAGGTTCGCCTGGTACGTCACTTGTGCCCCTTTCTGGATTGGGATGCTCTGTGCACAGTCACCCATGCCCTCGTCCTTTCTCGCCTGGACTACTGTAATGCTCTCTACATGGGGCTGCCCTTGAAGAGCACCCGGAAGCTTCAACTGGTCCAGAATGCGGCTGCGCGGGTAGTCATGGGGGCACCATGTTACACCCCTTTTAGGCGGCCTGCACTGGTTACCGGTTGTCTTCCGGGTGCGATTCAAGGTACTAATTATGACCTTTAAAATGCTCCATGGCTTAGGCCCAGGGTACCTGCGAGACCATCTACTGCCACCGGTAGCCTCCCATCGTCCAGTGTGATCCCACAGAGTTGGCCTCCTCAGAGTGCCGTCGGCCAGACAGTCGACTGGTGACCCCCAGGGGGAGAGCCTTCTCTGTGGGAGCGCCTTCCCTCTGGAATGAGCTGCCCCCGGAGCTTTGTATAATCCCCAACCTCCAGTCCTTCCAACGCGCCCTAAAAAGTTGGCTTTTCCAGCAAGCCAGCCTGGCCTGAACAAAACAAATCAAAGTATTGATTATTGTTAATTTTAATTTGAATTCTTTTTTAAAAATTGTGTCATTGTTAATTTTAATTGGGTTTGGGGATATCCTATTTAATTTCTTTTTAACTTTTGTAGTATGTGTTTCTTTTAATGTTATATGCCGCCCTGAGTCCTTGGGAAAAGGGTGGCATATAAATCAAATAAACCTCAAACCTGCCATATGAATTTCAACACCAATTTATTTAAGTCTTCAAAATAATCTTTCCCCAACCTAATTGGGATTGTCTGGAACAGGTATAGGATTCTAGGTAAAATGTTCATTTTAATTGTAGAAATTCTCCCGATCATTGATAGTTGAAGATTTTCCCATTTCACTAAGTCCGTTGCGATTTGTTGCTTCAATCTAAAATAATTGTCCTCTTTGAGGGTACTGCATCTAGCTGTTAAAAAGATCCCCAAATATTTGACCTTGTTCGTAACTTGCATCTCCGAGATTTCTTCCTATTCTCCTTTGTGTTTTGATGATATGTTCTTTGTCATGATTTTTGTTTTGTCTTTGTTTATTTTCAAACCTGCTACTTTTCCATATTCCTCAATACTTTCTATCAGTTTGGGTGTAGATTCCAGTGGTGCCTCGAGAATGAAGACTAAGTCATCTGCAAACGCTTGTAACTTATATTCTTCTTTTTTAATAGTCATTCCCTTTATTTCTTCCTCTTCTCTGATTCTTATGTTTAAAACTTCTAGCGTTAGGACAAAAAGTAGCGGTGACAATGGACAGCCTTGTCTCGTACCTTTCTTTATTTCAATAGGATCTGTCAGTTCTCCTTTTATCATTATCTTAGCTGTTTGTTTGTGGTATACTTTTGTATAGCTTGAATAAGGTTCTTGCCAAAGTTCATTAGTTCCATTTGTTGTATCATGAATAGCCAATTCACATTATCAAAAGCCTTCTGCCCGTCAAGAAACATCAAGGCCATTTGAGATTGAGATTAAGATGCTTTATTTGTATGCCGCCCTTTTCCCTGGGGGGACTCAGGGCGGCTCACAACAAGGGGAGGGAGGACAAACGAGTCACAGACATAAAAACGATACATCATTAAAAACACAACAGTCATACAATTCGAGTGGGGTTGAAATCTTTAGCCCCAGGCCTGTTGGGACAGCCAGGACTTAAGGGCTACACGGAAAGTCTGGAGGGTGGTGAGGGTACGAATCTCCATGGGGAGATCGTTCCAGAGGGTCGGAGCAGCCACCGAGAAGGCTCTCCTCCGGGTAGTTGCCAGCCGACATTGGCCGGCTGATGGAATTCGGAGGAGGCCTAATCTATGGGATCGTATCGGCCTAGTGGAGGTAATTGGCAGTAGGCGGTCTCTCAAGTACCCAGATCCAATACCATGCAGGGCTTTGTAGGTGACAAGTAGCACCTTGAAGTGCACTCGGAGATCAACAGGCAGCCAGTGCAGCTCACGGAGGATAGGTGTTACGTGGGTGAAACGGGGTGCACCCACGATCGCTCGCGCGGCCGCATTCTGGACCAGCTGAAGTCGCCGAATACTCTTCAAGGGCAGCCCCATGTAGAGCACATTGCAGTATTCCAGCCTAGAGGTCACAAGGGCATGAGTGACTGTTGTGAGAGCCTCCCGGTTCAGGTAGGGCCGCAACTGGTGCACCAGGCGAACCTGGGCAAATGCCCCCCTGGTCACAGCCGACAAATGGTGTTCAAAAGTCAGCTGTGGGTCCAGGAGGACTCCCAAGTTGCGGACCCTATCTGAGGGGCGTAGTATTTGACCCCCCAGCCTGAGAGATGGAACACTTGACCAATTAGTGGGAGGGAAGCACAGCAGCCACTCGGTTTTATCTGGGTTGAGTACAAGCTTGTTAACCCCCATCCAGTCTCTAACGGCTTCAAGGCCCTGGCTCATCACATCCATCGCTTCATTGAGTTGGCACGGGGCGGACAGTGGGCTTCATAATATTCCAAAGTGTCCAAGATTATTCTTATATTGTCTCTAATTTGCCTCTTTGGTAGAAAACCATTTTGGTCCGAATGGATAAACCCATTTAAATATTTTTTCAGTCTCTCTGCCAGTATGGATGCAAATAGCTTGTAGTCTGAGTTTAACAAGGAAATTGGTCTGTAGTTCTTAATTTGCATGTGATCTGCCTCCTCTTTGGGTATTAATGTAATGTATGCTTCTAGCCAAGAGTCGGGTATTTTACTTTCAGTCATTACTTCATTCATAACTTCTAACAGGGGAAGAGACAAGGATTCCTCTAGCATTTTGTAAAATTCCACAGGTAAGCCATCCGGGCCGGGGGCCTTGCCAAACTTTTGTCTTTTGAGTGCTTGAGCTAACTCCATCATTGTTATTCTACCTTCTAACATAGTTCTAATATCGTTGGGTATTAGGGGAAGATTAGCATTTTGTAGGTATTGTTTAACTTCTTCCTCTTTTATATTCTCTTGTTCATACAACTTAGCATAGTAATCTTGTATGATTTTCTTCTTTTCTGCGTTTCCATAATGGATTTGTCCTTGTTCGTCTTTTAATTGTTGTATTTTCTTTACTTCCCTCTCCTTTCTCAGTTTGTATGCCAACTATCTACCTGGTTTGTACGCATTTTCAAAATAGTTCTGTTTAGTGCCTCTATTTTCCAGTAAGTCCATTTTATGTTTCATTATATCCATTTTTATTTTGTGGAGATTTCTATAGTTCTTTTTCCAAAATACTATAATCTTTTTCTAGGTTTTTGGATGTTTGTCTTTTCTTTGAGTTTCTCATTCTTGTATAGTCCATTATCAGACCTCTAGAGAAGGCCTTCATTGTATCCCAAAGGTTCTGCAAGCATGTGTCTTCTTTTTTATTTTCTTTAAAAAAGAAAGTCAATTCTTTTTCGATTTTCTGTCTTTCTCTTTCAGTATCTTGTTGTTTAAAGTCCATCTAGCTCTTGTTCTTTGTCCTCTCCATCTTATTGTCATTGGGTTCTGGTCGGCCCAAATATTTGGTTCAATTTCAACTTCTTGTATACTGCCAAGTAAATCCGTTGAGGCCCAAATTGTATCAATTCTAGGAAATGATAGGTGTCTATTTGAGTAGAAGGTATGTTGTTTTGGGTGGGGTTTCTTTCTCTCCAGATATCTTTTAGATTGATTTCATCCATCATCCTAAAGAAAGATTTTGGGAGTGTTTTTCTATTTGATTTTATTGTTGTATGGGTTTTATGATCCATGTTCTGGTTTATAATACCATTAAAGTCTCCCATCATACAAATATCAGCATACTCTAAGTCAATTATTTTCTTGTGGAGTTTTTTATAAAATTCATCTTGTTTTTCATTAGGTGCGTAAATTGCAATTAAGAGTATTTTCCTTACATTGTCCATAATTTCCACCATCAAAATTCTTCCATCCTCATCTGTATAAATTTGTTTTGCTGGGATTTTATCTTTAATATAAAAAGTCACCCCTCTTTTCTTACAGTCCGCCAATGAGGTGAAAGTTTTGCCAAGTTTTGGTTGTACTAATAAATAATTGTATCTTTGTTGAATGTGTACTTCTTGTAAGCATATTATATCTTTTTTTAGCTTTTCTAATTTATGGAATATTTTCCTTCTTTTGATTACTGAATTAAGTCCATTTACATTAATTGAAAGCAATTTTGTTCCTTCCATCTTTATGTTTTATAATTAGGATTTATGGCTCTAGTTGTTCTTGGTTCCCGTTGTTCTCTAATGTCTACCCCTCCTACAGCACCTTCTACAATGTTAATCCACCTACGGCACCCTCCACCTTCTCAGATTCAGTTATAGGAATGTCTAACAATTGCACCAGAAGTTCTTCTTTTCCGGACTTCTCGGCCTTTCCTCTCAGATGTTCTGTATAAAAGGCTTCTGCTTTCTCAAATGTACCTTTGTCCTTTCCATATAAATATTAAACCTTCTGGTATCAGTCATCTATAGTTAACTCCTAATTTGAGTAGAATTGTAGTCAAAAATTGGTATTTTCTTCTTTTTTCTCGCACTCTTCCAGGGATTTGCTTTAAAATTACAATCTCCTTGCCTTTGTATTCCAATTTTCTATCTCTTATTTTTTGAAATATTTGTAGTTTAAGTGCTTTTTTAGGAAATCTTACATGGACTTCCCTTGGAAGAGAGTTTCTCATTGCATATCTTGTATTTACTCAAAATGTCTCATCTATGCAATCCAACATCTTCTCTTGAAATATCTCTAACATGTCCATCAGGATTTCAGATATTATTTGTGGCAGATTCTCTCCCTTTTCTTCTGTTATATTTTGAAATCTTAAAAAATACTCAGAACGCTCCATCTCCCGTCCTATTATTGCGTTACTTTCTATTTCAATTTCGCTCAATCTACTGTTGAGTTCTTCATCCCTCTTCTCTCTTTGTTCCTCTTTTTCAGCAATTTTTTGCATTCTATCTTCAGGTTTCACAGTCCAGTTTTGTATAGTTACAATCTTTCCCTCTGTTTGGTCTAGTTTCTGATCTATGTTTCCAATTCGCTGATCCATTGTCTCCATCCACTTTTCCATGTTTTCAGACTTCTTCACTAGTATATCTAATTTTTCATCTGTGCTTGTTTGTAATTTTTGTAGTTTTTCATCGGAGCTTGTTTGAAATTTTTGTAGTTTTTCATCGGTGCTTGTTTGTAATTTTTGTATTGCTTGCATAATTGTCTCTAGTGTTGTAGCCTTCTCTTTTTCTTGCTGGATCATTGTTTGTATTGAACTTTGCTCCCTTGCTGGAGAAGAGGCAGGGGTCATGGTAGTGGAGCCCACTGGTGTTACCTTCCAGCTCATCTTCCTGGTTTATTCTCTCTTTTTCTTTTTGAGGCTCAATCTAATTATAGTTAACTATAAAGAAGGAAGGGGAAAAGAAAGAAAAAGAAAAGAGAAGGGAGGGAAGTAAAAATTAGATAGAGAAGTAAACAGATAGAGATCAAGATTAAGATTAGAAAAAAAGGGGATAGAGAAAATATAATAAATAATAAGAGAAGGGTGGGTAAAGAAGAAAAGGAAAAAAATAGTCAAAATCTTGGCCACCTTGTCCAATCAGTTCCAGATTTTAGGGCCCAGGTTTGTTTGTTTTTTAAAAGAGGAAAGAGATAAAGAAAAGATAAGCAGGGGAGTTGAGTTCTTATAAAAAATAAGTGTGAGTGAAAGAAGAGAAGAATGTATGTATGTATGTATGTATGTATGTATACATGTATGTATGTATGTATGTATACATGTATGTATGTATCTCGAATATTTAAAAAAGGTAGGGAGGGAGATAAGCCAAAAAAGAGGGGCAATAAAACAAAACAAAACAAAAATATTCAACACTTCAAAACTTCAGGGCTTCTACCAAAAAGAAAAAGAAAAAATGCAAACAGGCAATCAAAAAGAAAGAGAAAAACCATCACATCCCAGGCAGAGTGGTGTAAACATAATCAGAGAAAAATATGATGGAGAGAGTTCAAAGTATTTTCTTTTCACTTTTGGTTAGAATTTTCACCCAATTTTGTCTTATAGAGATTTTCATGCATTTTCCAAAATAAGTTTCCAGACACTAAGAATCTGCAAGAGACACCTGCGTAAACAACTGTGGCTCTTGCCTCTTATCATGTCTTGACCTTGAGAAGGAACATTCTCACCAAATAGCTCCCCCAATAAAGTTTGGTACCATTGTTTCAAAGTCCACAAGGTGGCAGTGTTAGATTGTATCAATTCCTAGCCCCTTAACTCTGCCTTTGGGGAAAAGAAAAAGAAAAAATACTCTTGACAGAGAATCATGGGGCTAGGAAAGCATAACAAAAGAAATAAAAGAGTCTTTAAGACATAATAAAGGCAAAAATACCCCCAGTCAAATCACTACCAAATGTCAAAAAAAGCTTCCTCATTAAGTTGAAATAAGTTATAACAAGAGTCTAATCTGGTTTCCAGTGATAAGAAGAAACGGAAAGCCCGGACGATCTCAGTTAACCATGCTCAAACCCACCGATAGTTCTCTGTTTATACTCTATTTTCTTTAAATCTTCAAGTTTAGGGCGTTCTCTTTAGCATAAAAAAAAGTTTGTAAAAGATCTCACCATAACAGCATGCTTCATTTGCTCTCCAGCTTTTCCTTTGTGGAGCTGTCTGCAGCTTTGGCAGCCTAGGGGCTGGCTCTTGATCATGAGGAAAAGGGGTTTTCCCCTTTTTTCCAGAGACCTTGCAGGTGAGGGCTTCCCCCTACCTCCCACTGCCTCTTTGGGACAGCTTGGGTCTGATTCAGACTGTCCAAACGACCATATTCGACATCTAATCTGGAGTAACCAGAAATAGTTGTAGTCCTGCTGTGACCCGTAGCTCCTCCTCCTAAAACTTGAAAAATTTTAAAGCGCTCCTAAATCCCTGATCATTTCTGATATGAAGAAATTAGATCACCTTCATTAAGCTTGCTTTTGGAGAGAGATCAAGTGTCTTGTCCACAGCAATGTATCGGATTGATCTTTGAGTCCTCTCATTTGCTTAGTCAAAAAATTCTAAACAGATGGCTTCTAAATTTAGAAATTGGAAAGGGGACATTTGTTTTCAGTAAATAAGTCTGGAATAACAGTGCATTTTTCAGATAATCTATAATTACTATCTAGGCCATATTATAAGACTTGTTATTGATGTTATATTATATCAACAAATGTATTTTACCAATTTCTGATAATGGTAAGAATCCAATCACATTCTGGGTTTTTAAAATAATTATTCCTGAGGGTAGGAAGTAAGCTTTTCTAAAAGTTCATGACAGATTTATATTTGTTTTTACTGACAAATTGTATTACATATTTACTGTGCTATATTTTCATATTATTGTATATAGCATCCCATTCTATGCTATAGTTTGGTCAGCTTTTATGGGTTCCATACAGAAATCGTGATTTTGAGGTTCAGTGTTGTTATCAAAATTCTAACTCCTGCTTGGTACATCTGATTACTGTACTCACTTCATATATCTGTGCTAACACATGGATGCACAGATGCCATTAATCTCTCCTTAATAGATAATTGATCATAAAATTCCATTCTAAACCAAGAGGCCAGCCAAGGTGCTTAGAAGTAAAAAAACTATTTTAATAAAGTGTTCTCTGTAATTAAACATTATAACTCTCCCTTTATTTGTGTTTAATAGCTATTATAATGCTTACCTGCTGCTTCTTTCAAGAGCACTAGAAGCTTGTTCAATCTTTGAAAACTGTGCTCAGGTCCTAGAATGTGAAAGAGCACTATAGCCTGCAGCTGATGTTAGTGTTTTATTAAACAACATTAAATATAAATTTGGCATTTGTATTGCTACAGAATAGTATTCAGTACCTCTGATAGAATGCATCTTATTTTCCTTACAGCTTTAAATCTGGGTTGCTTTCTATATCCACCTCTCTGGAGTTCATTTTACTTTTTCTCCCTATTAATATCAAGCGGAAAATATTTGCTGAGCATCACTTTTAATGTGACACTGAGCATTAATTGTATCCTGTTCTGCAAGATATATAAATAAAACACTAAAATTGAGCAAAATGAATAGAAATCAAGAGTTCCTTGCTACCCCTCTTTCATAATTTAGGGTACATTGTGGCTCTGTGAAATTGTGGTGGCATCACACTGCATTATCCTTTGTGTTACAGTACTAGTGAAAGCAAAGGCCTTCATCTTTGCCCGCAGTCAGAGCTAAATTAAATTTCTCAATGCTTTTCATGCCTATTTATAGTCAGAGAGTATGACAACATTGATTGGCTCATAGATTTAGCCTCTGTGCATTTTGATTGGTCAGCCAAAGCTCAATGCTGATTGGCTACTTTCAATCCTAACATTCTCGAAAATTCAAGTTGTGTTTGTTTTAGCACATAAACTCACTCAAATCCTTAAAAAAACTTTGGTTATATTAATAAAAATTATGCATCTCAATCCAGCTACGGAAATTTTCATCAAAGTACTAATTTTGTGTGGTTTCTATGAGTGAAAAGTTGATTAAACATGTAAATACAGTTTAAAACTGAAAGTGTGCAGGACTTTTTCACACAGCTGTATCATCAAAGAGAGGGAGGTGAGAACAAATGGGCAATTTATGGCATGAAATTAGGGCAGGATTGACAGTTGAGAAACAACAGAGGCAGTTGGAATCTGGTTCATGCTGGCCCAGGCATGTTCAAGGCCGTTCAAATTTCTCATAACATCTTGGCTGTGCTGGATTGGCTACACATTGATGGACCACCGGGGAGAGGGAGGGGGGGCTTAGGGAAACCAAAGGTTTTATTTCTGTATTAGTGCATGGGAATTTTAGGTTTTGCTTGACTTTCCTGTAATCAGCCTCTCTTAGTAAAAGTGCCTTTTCCCTTCAAATAGAGGGTACACAGACATACCCTAGTTGAGATGATTCAGTTATTCATTCTTTTGCTATCTCTTAGGCAAAGAGCTAAGATGTTTCAGTTGTAACCAATATGTACTGTATTTTTTGGAATATAAGATGCATCTTCCCCCCTCCAAAAAAAGAGGGTAAAAATTTGGGCACGTCTTATACACCAAATATAGCTCCACCCACCCCCATCAGAGGCCAAAAATGTGAGCCATGGAGGCAGTGATGATCTGTGGCAATCCCTGCAGCCTGGAACAACTGATTGGGGGTATTTTGGCAGTCCGATCCACCCGCCAATCAGCTGTGCTGAATCAGGCTGCAATAATTGCAAAAGCTGACCTGACTCGTCAGAGTTTGCAGCAGCAATCACATTTGGAAAGCACACATGAGCATAACTGATTCAGCAGGATTCAAAATAATAATAATAATAATAATAACAACAACAACAACAACAACAACAATAATAATAATAATATACAATACCAAAAGCAGGTTTTCCAATGTAGCAGTAAATACAAGCAAAACACAAGCAGTTTCACTTTCAGTTCTCAGCTAAGCCAGGCTCCTTCCTGTCTCCTTATTGCTCACACAGCAAATACTGATTCAGAGTCCAAATAGCCCTCATTGGCTGACTTAATTGCTATTAATGCTATTAATTGGCTGACCTTGTTACCATGTTTTCCAAATCACACACTGACAGGAAGTTAGCCAGCTGAATACCTTGGATGCTGGCAAGCGGAGGCAGAATTTTTTTTCTTCTCATTTTCCTCTCCAAAAATTAAGATGCGCCTTATATTTCAGAGCATCTTATACTCTGAAAAATACGGTAATATGATTTCATTTTGCCTGACTTATTTTAGCTTGCTTACCGTAGGTTTTGTTAATTCTTTCTGTGATCATGGTATTATTTTAGTGAGCTGCTTTGAATCTCTTTATTCTGAGCCAAACATCTCTTTCTTTCTCAACTATGTGGATCTTGATAACATGGAAGCGAGGAAAGAGAAGGAGGCCAGTTGCTTGCCAAAGAACCAACAATTGCCTTGCCGTCTTTCCAGCAAGGACACTATAACAATTACCAGCATTTTTTAGGGTAGCTGCCATATGTTAGTAGCTGCTGTTCAAATGTTAATGAAATATTTAAATTCAATTTATTTATATATTTAGTGTAAAATTCTATACATTTTTGCAAGCTGCTTTGAACATTAGGTACACAAAGGAATTTTTTTTTCCAAAAGGCATTTTCCCAAAGTTTATTTCTTCCTACTACTATCATAGAATTTTCTTATTTTTTTCCATGTATAATGAAGAACAGTTGGTGATAGTTGTTTTTGCCTTTTTGGACTGACCTGCGTTTCACATTGTGTTCTGCCATTTCTTTTAACCCAGTCTTGCTGGGTTTGGCTGCAGATGACTGTACCACAGTCAGAAATTCATTTATTTTGTCCATCCTATTAGTCCAACTTCTCACTCCATCTGGACTTCTTAATCCTTAATTAGCTGTTTTCTAACTGAAAATATGTTAGAAATATATTAAATATGTTTAAAGTAGCTTGAATTTCTGAGAAAACTGCCAATATTGCCTCATATACCCTTCCCCTTTGGGTAGGTTACAAGGATTCTTTTTTTGATCACAGGCAGATGGTAGAATCAGTGGGTTGTATTAGAAAATTTAAGCAGCAGCTGTTTTTTCTACATTCATTTTGTAGAATAGTTGATTTTATGAAATTACAAAGAAAAAGTATAAAGTATACCAAAAAAGAAAAGCTTTAATGGATATTGTCCAAATAAGGAGATTAAAATTAATGAATGAATACACACAGACACAAACAATCACACTGTAACATAAGAATAGTGTTACCATCACAATTTCAGTAACAATATCAGCACTTGAAACGAACTTAATCAACTTATAATATATTGTATAGCCAGAGCCTAACATACTTTGTGAACTTATAATTTATATATGTTCCAATGTTTAAATGATCAAACCATCACTTCTCTTTCTGGGACTCATTAAAATTTGAAGAGGTTGTTCCTTCCTATACTAATACTATTAGTAATACTATTTTTCTACATGGAATACTGTGTATTTAAACTAGGGACACCTATCATCTTTTTGTCTAAAACAAGCATTGTGGGCTCTGAGACAAGCAAGAGAAAAAGGTGACTCTAGTGGAAATTATCACTGAAGTGGCATCCCCCATTGTTGCAGAAAATGGCAGGCTTTAGACTTCTCAGGGAACAGGAAAGGTTTATTTGGCAGCCAGGTTCAGAAAGTTAGCAAAATGGCTAACATTGCAAATTCTGAACAACCTTCATTATCAAAGTACGCATTGTTATACATTCTCAAAAGCAGCGCAACACGGAAATACTTAACTCATTTCTTATTGGTTATTTTGGGGGGAAAGCCTTATAAGTAGATGAGAGTCTTACTTCTCCTTTTATATGGACTACGTGCCATTAATGAAATTTAACTGAACCTTGTGGTTTGAACTTTTGACATAGGGACGTTGGCTAGAACATCTTGTGGTTAGAGACTGATGACATTTCTTTTAAGCAAGCTTCTAACTGTCCCTTCATTCTTATATTTTAATTCATATTTTATTCTACTTTACCATGGTTTTTGCAATTTCAGGACTTCTAAATTCTGAAAGATCTAAAGACACTTCCATGATAAATGGTTGCAAGATTCTTCTCCGTGTTCATAAGTAATGTAGCTTTAAGATTGACTTTAAAGACAATACAGCTTATCATTGCTTAGATGTGGAGTTTAATTTCTATCACTTTCAGCCAACTTTTTTTTAAAGCATTTATATTGCAGATAAATTCCCCTATGAAGAAGACAAATAGAAAATTCTAACATGATTTTCATTACCCGTTACTTCCCTCCCACCCAAGCAAAACTAATAAATGCAGTTCCAGTTACTAAATATCTCTTGTCTAATTTACTTGCCATGTGCTTCATGTTTTTAAACTATCTTGATTTCAGATTATTCTGTCACCCAATCTGACTTTCAATCATACTTACCAAGTTTTCCTACTTTTATCCATCTTTAATTATGTTTTAAGACCAATTGCCAAATGTTTTGATTGTATTTTTTTTTCCAAAAAAAGACAGCAGTATTGTCCTTATCCACAACCTCCATCCAGGGTTAAACGTTGTGTAGTATGAAAATATTTAATCAAATGATCTGTAATCCATTAGGAATTCAAAGTGTTATAAATAGTTAAGCACTATTTTCCTGTCCTTTGTTCTGTTTCTCATTATTATTTATGCATTGAAGCTAAATAGAATATAGCAGAACAGACAAGCTAAGTGTCTGCCCTTTTGATTTCTGTAATATTTTTTAAACAATTGTATGAATTAATTTTGTTGTACAAAGCAGGATTTCTCTTTCACATTTCATTATGATTTAAATGGATGATGCTTCACAGTTGTTTTATTATACTACTAAACTGAAGGCTGCCTTTGCTTTTTCATAAAACAGATGAAAAGGAAGAATGGAAACAATTCCCATTGTTTTTTTACTGAATGTTTTCAGTTATTCCTCTACCCAAATGTTTCCATTTCAAGTCCTGATGGATATTCTGCTAGTATCTTTTAGACAGAAGTATCATTTGAAAATTGAATAAATAATGTTCTAGTCTCCTATTGTTAGTATTAAGACCCATATAAAAGTGGATTGGAATTTGGGCAGCATGTCTCACACACTGAAAATCCCTGTGCAAGAGTGGTAGGATGCAGAAGTGAAAAGCAGAAAAGTAATGAAGCTATGGTTGAGTCTGCCAACAAAGCAGAAGACATTCATGAAAAGCTGCAACCTTCATTCTTCGTCAATTTCTTCTATCCATTCCAATTTAAGAATCATGTTTTTGTTGGAAGAGGGGAGAAGGCAAGCAGACAGATAGACCAGACCAGGTCAGCTAGTCAAATATTTTCTTATAGCCAGAAGTCAGCAAAATAAACAAGCATACTTAACTGAAAAATATAAAGCATTAGATAAGATTTATATCAATGGAATTTAATCTTTGGAACAAATCTGTTTCATTCTTGAAGCTAAGTTAGCATAATTTATTGTTTGGAATGGATATTCTCAGTTTTTATTTATTATTATTATATACTTTATTCGTTAAACATGAAACTCAGTCAACTGAACATTTAAAAATGCATCACAATTATTGACTGGCGCTGATGGTTGATACAGGTTGCTGCCAGCATCCTAGGTATTAACCAAGTACCTTCTTAAGATATACGATGTTCCGAGTAGTGCAGTTTTTTGCTGTTCTGCTGGTGTTATTGCAGGAAGCTGCAATTTACTGATGTATTTGTAGAATTCTTCAACATGGTACCAAGTGCCCCAATGACAATGGGTGTCACTGTTATATGTTTCATCCATAATTGTGTAGTTTCAATGGCCAGGTTGCGATATTTCATGATTTTTCCTAGTTCTTTTTCTTCTATTCTGGCATCTCCTGGTACAGCGATATCAATAAATTGTATGCTTTGGTTTTCAACAACTGTGATATCTGGCATGTTGTGTTCCAAATTATGATCCACCTGTAATCGAAAGTCCCACAAGAATTTCACCTTCTCATTTTTGATAACTTTTTCCACTTTATGTTCCCATGACTTTTTGGATCCAGTTAAGTTGTATTTTTTACATAATGACCAGTGGATTAATTTAGCAACTCAGTCATGTCTAGCTTCGTAATCAGTTTGTGCAATTTTGCTGCACTCACATATTAAATGTGAAACAGTTCCAACTTTGTCATTACAAAGTTGGCATCATCATCATCATTAATAGTAGTAGTAATATCTCTTTTGTTCATTAAACATGAAACTCAGTTAACTGAACATTTAAAAATGTATCACAAATATTATTGACTGGTGGTGGTGGTTGATACTGGTTGCTGCCAGCATCCTAGATATCAACCAAGAATCTTCTTAAGATGTATGATGTTCCGAGTAGCACAGTTTTTTTGCAATTCTGCTGGTGTTATTGCAGGAAGCTGCAATTTATTGATATATTTTCTAAAATTCTTGGACATGGTCCCAAGTGCCCCAATGACAATGGGTTGTCACTGTTACAAGTTTCGTACATAATTGTGTTCCATGACTTTTGGATACAACTGGAGGCTGGGGGGTCAAATTTTACACCCCTCAGATAAGGTTCGCAACTTGGGAGTCCTCCTGGACCCACAGCTGACTTTTGACCATCACCTGTCAGCTGTGACCAGGGGGGCATTTGCCCAGGTTCGCCTGGTGCGCCAGTTACGACCCTACCTGAACCGGGAGGGTCTCACAACAGTCACTCAAGCCCTTGTGACCTCTAGGCTGGAATACTGCAATGTGCTCTACATGGGGCTGCCCTTGAAGAGCATCCGGCAACTGCAGCTAGTCCAGAATGCGGCCGTGCGAGTGATTGTGGGCGCACCGCGGTTCGCCCACATAACACCCATCCTCCGCGAGCTACGCTGGCTACCTGTTGATCTCCGGGTGCGCTTCAAGGTGCTACTTACCATCCATAAAGCCCTCCATGGTAGTGGATCTGAGTACTTGAGAGACCGCCTCCTGCCAATTACCTCCCTTCGACCTATTAGATCGCACAGATTAGGCCTCCTCCGAGTTCCATCCGCCAGTCAGTGCCGACTGGCGACTACGCGGAGGAGGGCCTTCTCTGTAGCAGCTCCGACCCTTTGGAACGATCTCCCCATGGAGATTCGTACCCTCACCACCGTCCAGACCTTCCGCACAGCCCTTAAGATCTGGCTATCCCGTCAGGCCTGGGGATAAGGATTACGCCGCCCCACCCGAATGTTGAATGACTGTTGTGTTTTATTGTTATTATTTTGTTTATTCACGTATTGTGTTATATTGTCTTGCACTCCCCTTCCCATGAATTGTAAGCCGCCCTGAGTCCCCTCAGGGAAAAGGGCGGCCTATAAATAATAAACAATTCAATTCAACTGTAACATCAAGATGTTCTGAATTTGAAATATTTCACCTCATAGTAAACATATGGTAGTGTCATTCTTTCCTACAACTTTCTCTGTAAGTGACAAACGTTTTCCAAAGTGAACTAAAATACAGGAACAGAACTCAGTATCAGTTTGTTATCTCTGTCATTATTATTAAACTAGTTGGGCACAGAACAGAAATATTAAAACAACATTTTAGGCAGCCATTGCAGAATTATGATAAATCTGGCTTGCTGATTATTAGATATTGAATAGGGATGTCAAACTCAAGGCCCATGGACCGGATCCAGCCCACAGGATTTAGTCCGCAGGGCTGCCCTGAAATAGTGTAGGACTGGCCCATGGTGCCTTTGCCAGCAAAAATGGCGCTCAGGAGGCCCACATGGGGTCTTCCTGACTCCGTTTTCATTGTCAGAGGGTTGCTCAGGAGCCATTTTCTCTGGCAGAGGGTTTGGGCCGCCACAGGCATCCCCAACAAAAGTGATGCTGAGCTAGCCATGCCCACCCTGGCCATGCCACTCCCCCCCACCCGAGGTCAAACCACCATCCTAATGCGGCCCCCAATGAAATCAAGTTTGACACTCCTGATATAGAACAGTGTAAAAGTAAGCATAAAAGCTTGGGTCACTTCTGTTTTTCATCTCTACCTGTCATTCTTAATTGAATAAGTACATTTCCTCTTCTATAATACTAACCTCTTGTTTTCTCTCTTTTTGCTGAAATAATTTCATTCAGATGTCTGTGTGGAACCTAAAATAAAAAGTTATTGAGAGCACTTATATGGATTATTGTCTTGAATCCAGTGTTCCCCTTCCATTGAAACCAAGGAGCTGCATAGACATTTGATCAGATTACAAGCACAAAGTTGCTTGATCTTGAGTAGCACCTGTTATGTTAGAAAAGAGAGAGACAGTCTGCACTCTAAGGATAATACCATAAATTAGTTGTCCTAATGATTATTTCACCTTTTTTTTTTTGATACAATTCGTGTTTTTACATAGAACTGTTTTTTCATCTAATGACTCTTTCATCTAACAAAAAGTAGGGCTTTTTAAAATAGTGTAGTAAAGAGAACAAATTTCCCAATTGGGGAAAATTTTGCTAGGCTAGTCACTGTCAGTTATTAATGTATTCTTTCTTGCTAGTATGAATTACATAATGCCATATAAGTATACTTCTTCTCATAGGGATTATCTTGTAATTTTCCATCCCAAATTATTTATTTATTTATTTATTCAGTTTATATTCATAGACAAAATAAGCAAAGGAAATAAAAGGGGGAGAAAAGCCCTGGATATTTTGTTATTGTTTAAAAGTCAATAAAAAGAACATAAAAAGATCAAAGCAAGGTTTTTTTTAAAAAAAGACAATGGAAGAATATTTCTTGTGTGAGATCAGAATCTAACTTCCAATTTTAAAGGCTACAAAGTGGAACTTGATCATGCCAGAAATTCAAGATTATCTGGATCCCTTTCAGTCAGGTTTCAGGCCTGGTTACGGCACCGAAACTGCTTTCGTCGCGCTGATCAATAATCTTTGGTGGGCCAGGGATAGAGGACATTCCTCTATCCTAGTGCTTCTTGACCTCTCAGTGGCCTTCGATACCATCGACCATGGTATCCTTCTGCGACGGTTACGGGACGTGGGAGTGGGAGGCACCGTCCTATGGTGGTTCTCCTCCTACCTCTCGGACAGGTCGCAGTCGGTGTTGGTTGGAGGGCAGAGATCAACCCCTAGGCCCCTCAAATATGGGGTGCTGCAGGGCTCGGTCCTGTCCCCCCTCCTATTTAACATCTACATGAAGCCGCTGGGTAAGATCATACGCTGGCACGTGATTAAATATCACCAATATGTGGACGATACGCAACTGTATCTGTCCGCCCCGTGCCAACTCAGCGTAGCAGTGGAAGTGATGTGCCAGTGCCTGGAGGCTGTCTGAATCTGGATGGGAGCGAACAAGCTTGCACTCAATCCCGACAAGACCGAGTGGCTATTGAAGCTCCCTCCCAAGGATGGTCCAGACATTCCACCTCTTAGCCTGGGGGGTGAAATTATACACCCCTCAGAGAGGTCCACAATTTGGGTGTCCTCCTGGATCCGCAGCTGATGTTAGAACATCATCTGTCGGCTGTGACCAGGGGGGCCTTTGCCTAGGTTCACCTGGTGCACCAGTTGCGGCCCTATCTGGACCGGGAGGCCCTTCGGATGGTCACTCATGCCCTTGTCACCTCAAGACTGGATTACTGTAACACGCTCTACATGGGGCTGCCCCTGAAGAGTGTTCAAAGACTGCAGTTGGTCTAAAATGCAGCCGTGCAAGTGATATTGGGTGTACCTAGATGCACCCATGTCACACCTATCCTCCGTGAGCTACACTGGCTCCCCATTGGTCTCCGGACATGCTTCAAGGTGCTAGTCGTTACTTTTAAAGCCCTACATGGTTTAGGACCTGGCTACCTGAGAGACCGCCTCCTGCCATTTACCTCCCAACGACCAATAAGATCACACATATTGCGCCTCCTCCAGGTGCCGTCGGCCGGTCAATGTCGGTTGGCGGCTCCCTGGGGGAGGGCCTTCTCTGTAGCTGCTCCGGCCCTATGGAACGATCTTCCCATAGAGATCTGGACCCTTACTACTCTTCCGGCCTTCCGTAAAGCTACTAAGACCTGGCTGTTCTGGCAGGCCTGGGGCTGTTGATCAGTATCCAGCCCCACTCTAACAGTATGCATGGTGTGAAATTTTAACCTTTGTATTCTTATTTTAATTTTTTATATATGTTTCTTGTCTTGTCTATAAGCCTCCCAGAGTCCCAAGGGAGTGGGTGGCATACAAATGTCAATAAACTCAAACACAAACTCAAGATCACTCCACAGTAGTTGAATATAAACAAGATTAGTAGGTCATGAGAAGTCTTCAAAAGAGATGCTATGTACCTCTTCCTAATATTTATCTAGATGAGACAGTATAACAAAGCATGGTTTAGGCATTCCGTTGTGTCAACAAAGATATAACCAGTCATTTATAAAGAACTATTCTGAATTTCCCTTCCATGATTCAGTATGCAGAGCATCATATGAGGTCAGAGTGAAGAACCATCTAAAGTTGAGTATTGCTTTATAATTCAGGTAGCTGCTTCACCCACTCTAGATGGGGAAGCATTTCAATAGAATAAAATGCAAGGTTATAAATTTCTGCGTTAAAACATGAAAATGGCTCTGTGTGTAAAACAAGACAGGAAATGTTAGAGATAAGTGTAAATTTCTATTCAGAGCTATTAAAAGATCAAGATCACTCAAAAGTAACAACACAAAAGAGGAAGTGCCAGATATCCTGGTAGAGGAAGTATCAAGTGCCATAAAATCAATGAAAAAGGGCAAAAGTTCAGGAAATGACTGTGTTACGGTTGAAATGCTGAAAGCTGGTATCACCATTTAAATAAGATACTAGCAAAACTATACTCACAATGCCTCAGAAGAGGGGGGGAAAAACCTGATGCCTGAAAAAATGCTGAAGTGATTCTTATACACAAGGGGCCAATATGAAGAACTATCACCCAATAAGCCTTCTTTTAGTCATCTACAAAGTTTTCACCAAGATAATAGCAAAAAGAATATTGAGAACATTAAATGATGCACAGCCAAAGGAGCAGGCAGGATTCAAAAGTGACTACAGCACAATGGATCACATCTAGATTGTTCAGCAAATAATTGAAAGGCACAACAAGTGCACCATGTCTCTGTGCATGGCTTTCATTGATTAGAAAAGGGTGTTTGATTCAGTATTCCAGCAAGCAATAATTAAGGCATTTTTTAATCAAGCCGTAGACACTGCGTACATAAACTTATTACAATTTATATATGGAAAAACAATGGCAACAATTTGCCTTAAAGACCTTAAAGTGGAAATCAACATAGAACAAGGTATATGACAAGATGATACAATATCATCTATCCTTTTCTCAGCCTGCATTGAAGAAGTATTTTGCAAACTAGACTGGGCAAAAGATGAAATAAAAATAAATAGTACCTATTTAAAACACTTAAGATTCGTAGATGTTCTCTTCTCACAAGACCAAGAAGAGCCACAAAGACACATAAAAGAGCTGCCCAAAGTAGGAAAACCATTTGGCTTAAAAATAAACCTGAAAAGGAGCCGGGTTATGTTTAATAAATTTACCAAAGAAAGAAAAAAATTATATCTGGAGAAGAACTGGACATAGTAGACCACTACGCATACCTTAGCCAATGGCTCTCAATGGAAGATGATATAATAAAAGAAATTGAATGATGTATTAAATGTGGTTGGCAGGCATTAGACAAGATAAGAATAATTATCAAGAACAACCTGCCCCTGTGCCTGAAAAGTTTTTGATCAGTATGTGCTATCTGCTCTTATATATGCTGGTAACACATAGACACTAACCTCACAATCCAGTGGTGGGTTCCGGATCCCATTGCAATGGAGCCCGGCATCCACTAAATGAACTTGTGCAGCATGCGCGCACATGCACAACACACACATGTGTCCTTACCTCTTGCGACGCCTCCGTGAGCCTCCGGGACATTCCAGCTGCTTGGCGGAGCATCGCGCAGGCACCATGCGCTCCATACATGTGTGCGGAAGCACCAAAGAGCTCAAATAGAGGGAAGGACCGCGGGTGGGAGGGTGTGCCCTCCAGAGTACCATACCGGAACGGTGCCCGATGCTTCAGGCAGGCACTAGTCCACTTGCAACCCACCACTGTCACAATCGATACAAAAGCTAAGAGTGGTGCAAAGAGCTATGGAAAGATACATGCTCAGCACAAGATATAAAGATGTGCACATGGATTAGAGAACAAACAAAAATATACGATATCATCAAGAGTATAAAAGAATTGAAATGGAAATGGGCTGGTTACATAGCAAGAATTGCTGGCAGATGGACAAGGCAGTCATAGAATTGATCCCCCTTGATAAAAAGTGTCCACGAAAGAGAGCTAAGACAAGATGGATTTATGACAAGTATTGTGGGCCCATTTGGCAAAAGAAAGCTCAGAATGATATTGGTTGGAAACATGTGGAAGAGGCATATTTAGATCAGTTCAGTTTCTCCAGTATTCATCATTATTTATCATCATTTATTATATTTTTATTATTAATCTTACTGAAAACACCTTTTACAGAATAAAAACAATACATTTTTTAAAAAAGTAAAGAAAAGTAATAAATCAATGGGAAAGAAAAAAGAAATATAAAGAAGTGGCTTCTAATCTTTACAGTAATTATAAAAGTATTTATATTTATTCTGTTTCTCTGTAGTTACACTGTGGCTCCCTTATTGCCATCTTTTTTGGTACTTTTTAACTCACCTTTATTCTTTTTATAAATAACTCAAGGCTTTATTGCCCAAAGACTTCCATCCCTATTGTAATTTAGAGTGAATGTTAAGTAGCCAGGCATAAGTTAGGATTACCTGTACAACCTTTGCAGTGTCTGTCTCAGTTACGTGTTTGCCATTACAGTACATTCTTTCTTTGAACATCATAGCAATTATCAGTTCCTGCCAATCTTCATCCTGAGAGAGAATGATTCAGTCATTTTATATGAACAGAGACATTGGATCTCAGGATAAAAATACATCTGTGTTATGTTAATTTCCTCTTCCAGTAGCCCCCTTTGTTTTCTTTATTGCACAATAGGATTGGACCAATTTAAATAGTAGTATTTGGTCTGTGTTCACTAATTCACACATGCAAATCATTTTATAACTATGTACCATCCCATACAACTTTCCAGGTTGCAACTGGCTACAGAAAGAAACACAAGTATGGTGTACAGATACTCCTAGACTCACAACCAGAGTTGGACCAGCATTTCCATCACTAAACAATGTAATTGTAAACTGAGATGTCACATGACCACATCACTTAGCAACTTCAATCCCAGCAGCTCTAATTGTCATTACTAAGAGTTGTAGGTTATTAAGTGACTATCCCCCTCAATGCAAGCCATTCTAGGCTTTGTCCCTCCCAGCCCTGAATCAGCAAAATAAGGGACTTCCTCCAACTCCCCCCATTCATTCATCTATCTGTCCACCTTTGGTCACCCAGCACTCTGCCTTGCAGGGAAGCAAGCAGTGCTAGAAACTTGCAGATGTGGAGCTGCTTGCCATGTCCCAGGAAACTGCAGCCACCCCATCCAGTCCTAGCCACTTCAGCCCAGTTCTAGCACTCCTAGCCACTCTACATTGCCCTGCCCTGTGTGCTGCCATTCCAGTTGACTTTCACTGTCTTGTAACGAATTCTGGCTGCTCGGAACGCATGGCTGGCTTGGCTACCGGGCTGGGCTGGGCTGGGCTTTTGTTTTAAGTTATTTTATTTTTGGAAATTGGAATTTAGCCCCACAGAGCAAATGTAGCTGCTTTCTTTTTGGTAGACAAAGTAAACTTCTCCCAAAAGCTCTTTGCAAAGAGACTGCTTGGTCTTTTCTTTTTTCTTTTTCTACAACCAACCCAGCCCAGTAGCCAAATCAGGCATGTCTTGTAAGCAACAGGACCAAAAAAATGGCAAAAATTAGCTGGTGGTGAAACTCAGGGCATTAAGGGGGCACAAGGGAATAAATGGTGAAGGAATAAGTGAGTAGAACAGTTAAAGCATTCTTGTAGTTGCAAATGCAATCTTGCCACTAAGCACCTGACTTTTGAACACACCATCACAGTGATAACATAGCACAACACCATAACTTTGAGCACAGCCCTTTGTTCAGAGCCATCACACTTTGAATTGTCACTGAACAAATACTCATAAGTTGAGATCTATCTGTACTCTTAGAGACATGGACATACATTCTGAAGGCATACCAGTATGTATAACATTAAACCAAACTGTTCTGGCCTGTTAAGATAGATGTCAGGGTTACATTTTCAGCATTTCTATACCTCTCATTCTAAATTTGCCATAAGCAAACTTGTCCTTAAGCAATCTCTAGGTTATGAAAAGATAAGAATGTCAACAAAGTTCACTGATACATTAACCAGTTTATATCCTCCAAAGTCACATCAGCTTTGGTACTGTAGCATACCCTAAAGTCAAAACGTGTTTTGTAAGGGGAACACTTGACTTTAGAAGGCAATTTACACATGGCCACATCTACACAAATATTGCTTGATTATTGATAAGTATTTAGCTGTAAATTGAATGTATTCATTTTATTTAAAGAGAAAAATGGTATTTGAATTGATGTTGGGTGATAACTAAATTCTGTGCCTGATGATTGAACTATGATGACTATTTAACAGTCATACTATTTAGCAGAACTTGATGCTCATGTTGACAGATGATGAATGGATGTCTTCTATTTATGCGTGCATTGAGGCAAATATACATGAAGCTTCAGTTTAATAAAAAGAGATTTTAAAAACATTTAAAACCTCATTTTCAACGTTTACTTTTGAAAACAGCTTGTTAAGAGTGACAAATGCTTATAGGCAAAGCAGTATTATAAAATTTAAAAACTTTGCCTTCCCCAATTTGTTCTTTCCAAGGTAGCTGACATCTTATCCTGTGTATGTTTACCTGGGAGTAAATTCCTCTATATTTTGTGGAGATCTTTTTATGAAATAATTTAAAATGCAATTTAAAATGTACAAAGAAATACCCAGCATCACTGTATCTCAGCATTGGCAGAAACTAGAATTAGAGCAAAAATTCATTCCCCACTCAAGAGGCCATGTTTAATAAAGTAGATTACAATTTTCCATTAATCATTATGCCTCTGGATATAATGTGGGTCAGACTTCCGTTCCCCTTATTTTGCCAGCCTCAAGTATACTTCTCATTCTGCAGGACAAACAAAATTGGAAAAGATTACCAATTCGGAGTATAAGACACACCTTTCCCCACCCACCCACCCCACCCAAAAAAGAGTGTGGAAATGTTGGTGAGTCTTATACACCGAATGGAACCATTTTTTTTTCCTTCTCCCAGCCCCCACCAACATTTTGCAGGCTTCAGCAGGGCTAGGGGAAGGCAAAAATGCCTCTGTTTTTTGTGGAAAATGGCCTGTTTTCCGCAATAACAGGGGCATTTTTTTCTTTCCCCAGCCCTGCTGAAGCCTGCAGAGTGCTCCTGGGTTAGGGAGGACAAAACCTTTTTCTTCTTTATTTACCTCTTCGAAATCTTGGTGCGCTTATACTCCAGTGTGTCTTATAGTCCAAAAAACATGGTATATGTTCTGATAAGCAGCAATTCAGCTCAATTGTTTTTAGTTTCATGGAAAGTGATTTGAAAGTACATGAATGCTATAAATTGTTTGGTGATTCAACTTGATGAGGTAAACCTTTGAAATCATCTTTCTTTTCATGTTCCATTTTTGTTTTGGAAAAATCAGAAGATCCTCTAGAGGAGAAACTAAGTGAGAGGTACATTAATTCCAAAGAGGATTGGGGGTCAGTCCTGGCATGTTGGAACCAATACAAAGTGTCTTTAATCAATAGATTAATTATTGCTATGGGAGCAAAAGAAAGTAGAGAATAGCAAGGCATCTCAGTTATTTTCCATCTAAGTATTTTAAAAAATTAAAGATAATGGTGATTTTTTTACTTGAAAACAATGTAAAGATCAGCCAAGAATGAAGGGGGAAGCAGCTTTGCTCTCAAATATTTTAATTTTCATCTATGTAAATAACTTCTCATTGAAACCAACAAGTAAGTCTGTGCCAACTATTCTTCCATCCAGCCTGCTTAATAAAGTCAGGGGAATTGGAGATCTTGATGGCAAATACAGGTAGTCTTGGTCTTATGACCACAACTGAGTCCACAATTTCTGTTGCTAAGTGAGAAAGTTGTTAAGTGAGTTTTGCTCTGTTTTATGACATTTCTTGCCTCAGTTGTTAAGTAAATCACTAAAGTTAAGTTAATAACATGGTTGTTCAATAAATCTGACTTTCCCATTGATTTTGCTTGTCAAAAGGTGCAAAAGTTGATTATGTGATCCTGGGACACTGCAATTGTCACGGGTCAGTTGCCAAGTGAATTTTGCCATGGAACCATGGAGATACTGCAATAGTTGCAAGTGTGAAAAATGGACACAGATCACTGTATTCAACACCATTGTAACTTTGAATGGTCACTAAACAAACTGTTTTAAGTTGAGGACCGTAGATGTGCTGCTGCTTACCATTACTCATGACTTTTTGCCTTTATGTCCTTTTGGAATATAAAATATTGGAATAAGAAAACACTGACTATCGAAGGAGATCAGGCATGGTGTTTATTTTTTGTTTTGAATTATTTTGTAGTTGAATGATCCCTAACTTTTCTTTTTGAACAGATTAAAATATAATAATTAAATGTGAAGTATTTACATTTTTGTGTTTTTTACAACATATTCAGTTTCATAAATGCTATTAATATCCTTTAATAGTAATGGGCTATATCTTTAGCAACAAAGACATAACATTTCTGCACAATATAAATGTTCTTAGGTAACTGGAGGGAACAGCTAATGGAGCTTGCTTAGTAGGAGCTTTGCTTATATCATATTCTATATTAAAATCAACAGCATGCACAGGTAGATCAATCATAAAATAATGCATGCAGTACAATAGGCTCATGAAGTAGGAGCTCCACCTACTGGTAGGATTTACTAAACTAACTAGAAAGTCTCCATAAAAGATAAACTGAGGCTAATGCCTCAAGACTTTATGAACATTCTGATGCAGTCCTCTTTGCAATGGTAAGGAAGTTGTTTTCAATTATTTCGATGTTTTTCAACTTTGTAAGTTAGATTTCAGACTACTACTACTACTACTACTACTACTACTACTACTACTACTACTACTACTACTACTTATTATTATTATTATTATTATTATTATTATACAATTGTATCACAGTGGCCAGTTGTTTCGCTGGATTTGGCATTGGTTACTAGTCGGGCCCCACCCAGGGGCCTAGGACGTCGTAATGTATTTTCGTAATATGCGTGCAGATCCAAGCAGTGCGGCTTTTTGCATTTGACTGATGGTGATTTTGTCAATTTTTAACTGTTTTAAATGTAATTCCAGTGCTTTTGGAATAGCACCCAGTGTGCCAATTACCACTGGAATTACCACTGCTGGTTTGTGCCATAGTCGTTGAATTTCGATTTTTAAGTCCTGGTATTTTGCGATTTTTTCATGTTCCTTCTCGGCGACCCTGCTATCACCTGGTATTGCAATATCTATGATTGTAACCTTGTTTTTCTCAACCAGTGTGATGTCTGGTGTATTATGCGCCAGTATTTTGTCCGTTTGTATACGGAAATCCCACAAGATCTTGACCATCTGATTTTCGGTGACTTTTTCAGGCTGATGTTCCCACCAGTTTGTTGCTGTTTTAATATTAAAATTTTTGCACAAATTCCAATGGATCATTTGCGCTACTGAATTGTGCCGCAATTTATAATCAGTCTGCGCGATTTTTTTACAGCAGCTGAGTATGTGATCAACAGTTTCATCAGCTTCCTTGCAAAGTCTGCATTTGGCATCATCAGAGGATTTTTCAATTTTGGCCTTAATGGCATTTGTGCGGATAGCTTGTTCTTGCGCAGCCACGATTAGTGACTCTGTTTCTTTCTTTAATGTACCTGTTGTTAAACATAACCAAGTTTGTTCACTGTCCACTTTATCTTTTATTTTTTCCAGAAATTGGCCATGCAGTGCTTTGTTCTGCCAACTCTCCATTCTTGATTTTATCATATCTTTTCTGTATCAGCCAGTGCATGTTTTTCTTCTTCAACTGTTTGCTTCACTTGTAATAATCCTCTGCCACCTGATTTTCGGGGCAGGTATAGTCTATCAGTATCACCACGTGGATGTAAACTGTAGTGCATTGTCATTAGTTTCCTGGTTTTTCGGTCCAAAATGTCCAAATCAGCTTGTGTCCAGTTAACTATACCAGCTGTGTATCTTATAACTGGTACTGCCCAGGTATTTATGGCCTTGATTGTATTTCCACCGTTCAATTTAGATTTCAAAATTTTCTTAACTCTGTTGGTGTACTCTCGCCTGACAACAGTTTTTACTTCTCCATGCTTGATGTTATCCAACTGCAGAATGCCTAAGTATTTGTAGGCTTCATTTTCTTTGCATTTAATTAATTGGCCATTGGGCATTTCAATTCCCTCACATGCAGTGATTTTGCCCTTTTTTATGGATACAGTGGCGCATTTTTCCATGCCAAACTGCATTAAAATATCGGTGCTGAATACTCGGACTGTGTTTGTCAGTGATTGGATTTCTATTTCTGACTTTCCATAGAGTTTCAAATCATCCATATATAGTAAATGCAAAAAATTTTCAGCTTCTTTGGCTGTTTGGTAGCCTAATTTCATTATTTTTAAAGATTACTGATAGTGGGATCATTGCGATGATGAAGAGAAGAGGTGAAAGTGAATCACCCTGGAAAATTCCTCGCTTGATATTAACCATTCCGTAGATCTCATTCCCTACTGCCAACTCAGTTCTCCACTGTTTCATCGCCTTTTCAGTAAAGGATGTAATATTTTTGCTAATGCCAGTTGTTTCTAATCATTTTATGATCCAACTATGTGGCAATGAGTTGAATGCCTTTTTGTAATCAATCCAGACCATATTCAAGTTTGTTTTTCTGTTCTTACAATTTTCTAATATCATTTTATCAATTAGGAGCTGATCTTTTGTGCCCCTGCTCCTTCTTTTGTTGCCTTTTTGCTCTACTGGCAAGATGTTATTTGTTTCCAATTTCCAATTCGATTTTTGACCATCTCAATTGTTATTTCTAACACTTGCATTTGCTTGTTGCCAATGCTTTTCTCAAAGTCATGTATCCACTTTGCTTCCTTATTGTAGTCCTTTGCATTTTCCCACAGTTCTTTCCAGAATTCAACCATGGCCTGCTTTTCTGGTTTTTCACTTTTGGGTCACCATTCACATTAAGACGTTGATAAAAACACCATTGGTCTGATTGAAATTGCTGATTTTGTTTATATTGGATGATTCATGCCTCATATCTTGCAATTTTTCTAGCTGTTGCTGTTATCTGCTGTTTTACAATCTCTACAGCTTCATTGATGTTTCTTGTATCCAATCTATATCTTCTGATTAGCTGATCTATGATTTTGCTGTTTTTAAGCCATTGCTCATGCATGTTCTTTAAGTTGCTAGCATCTGCCCTTAATTTTTTGACTTTTTGTTCTAATCGGATTTTCCACTTTGCCTTTGATGCTTTTTCCATTGTGTGACTAGGTGCTTTGATTTTAATGCCTAGTTCTTTAGTGACTATTACAGCTGCACTGTACATTAACTGATTTGTTTCCAAGATGGATCCCGGTTTGATTGTTGAAAGCACTGCATTAACCATTTTCATAATAGGGGCCAAAATTTTCTTAGGCACAGTTTTTAATGATGGTAAACATTGCCTTTCTTCATTAGACAGAAAATGCTCCATGATCTTGTCCTTCAATTCTTTTTGGTTTTGAGTTAGTTCATCAGTTGGTTCAATGATATCTGGTTCTGGTGGTAGTGTTGTTATTTCCTCCCCGACATTTTCTTCTGGGAGTTCTACTACAATGTCTTTAGTTGTGTCTTGAGTATTGGTTGTTTCCGCTTGTGATGTTGTTTTTTTTATTTTTGCAAATTGCCTGAATTTCCTCAAGTTCAACTTCACTAAACACTTTATTCTGTATAATAAATCGCCTTTGATCTGCTAGTCGTTTTTCACTAACTTTTGAATCTGGATATTGTTGTTTCCATAATCCATACATTCGCTTTAAATAGCCTCTTTTTTCTGGCTCTGAGTTGTAATAACAGGCCATTATGGCACAATTTTCATCTGCGCTATATTTTTGTCGTTTTGTTGGCTGGTCCACTTGTAGCCCACTTGTCGACGGATGCCCAGGGACCTCAACATCCGCTGCGGCCCTTGTTAACCCGTTCAACGACCGATGCGGTATAGAATTTTTATTCGTTTCTTTCACCATGTTATATGGGTTGGCGGGTTTTTTTTATGGGGTCAGGTTGCCAACCTGATCCCAACCCTCCTCCTTTCTCATCCGGGCTTGGGACCGGCAACGGCAGAATTGTTGTTGTTGTCGTTGTTATTATTATTATTGTTATTATTATCCCAGTTTATTATTGTGACCTAGGCTATAACAGCATCACACAGGGTTTATTTTTCATTTTATTTTTTAAATAGTTTTTATTAAACATTTTAATCTTTAAAAACAGAATGGAAAACATACATAACAATATACAGCCTTCTGTATTTCATGTTTAGCCTTTATAATTCTCTATTCTGTATTGCCTTCTTATTGATTTTACATTGTCCAATAATATAATAATAGTACTAGTAACACTAATACTAATATTAATTATTTATATCACCATTATATTTATATTCTCTATTTTCTGTTTCAGCTTCTGTTTCCTAGCCACTTATAAATTCTATTCCATATTTTATAGAAATCTGATTCTTCTCTTTCTTTTAGTTCTATTGTCATTTTGTCCATCTCTGCACATTCAAGTACTTTTCTAATTTTTGTGTCGTCTGCTTGTGTATTGATTTTTTTGTGCGAAAGCAATTCTAGCTGCAATGAGTAGCAATTCTAGCTGCAGTATTATGATGTATTGAAATTGTTTATCCATTTTTTGTCTAATAGTCCTAATAAGAATGGTTCTGGTTTCATTTCTATTTTTTGCTCCTTAATTTTTTCCAGCCATTTCCGAATTTTGCACCAGTATTTTCTTGTGATGGGGCACGTCCACCACATATGGTAGAATGTTCCATACTTGTGGCTATATCTCCAACATTTGGGGAATGAATTTGGATACATTTTGGCCAGTCTCGCTGGGGGCAAATGCCATCTATAAAACATTTTATAAAGGTTTTCTTTGTAAGCTACTGCCGTTGTAAATTTATAATTTCCCATAATTTATCCCATTTTTCTAACTATTTTATGGCCAAAAAATTTTCCCCAGCTAATCATTGTCTCCTTCACCATCTCTTCCTCCATTTTATATCATAAAAGAAAATTTTATAATTTGCTAATCATTTTTCCTCCTGTTCCTAATAATATTTTATCTAATTCCATTTGTTTCTCGTGTATTCCATATTGTTCCTGATCTTTTTTAAATCTTGTTTTAATTTTTAAATAGGGCCACCATTCTATATTTATTCCTTATGTTTTCAGATCTTGTACTGATTTTAGTTATCCTTTTTCATCTAAGAGTTCTGCATAGCTTACCATTTTGCTGAGATCTATAATATTTGAATATGTCATTGCCTCCCTCATTGATAACCAGATTGGTATTTTCATGTAATGTTTTTTTTGTTTTTCTCCCACACCTTAAACAGGGCATCCCTTACTATGTGTCTCTGGAAGTATGAATGAGATTTATTCTTTCCCTCCGTAGAGGAAGCCATGCCAGCCTAGTTGGAGATCATGGCCTTCTAGCATAAGATTCTTTTTATTTTTTTAGTTGAATCCAGTTCTTCAGCCATGTCAGGGCTGCTGCATGATAGTAAAGCTGCCAGTCTGGGAGGCCAAACCCACCTTTGTTTCTGCTATCTTGTAGAAGTTTTATTTAATACACGTTTTTTCCCTTACCAGATAAATGTGGATACCATTTTATTTAGTTGTTTGAAAAAAGAATTCTCTTATTTAATCGGTATTGTTTGAAAAAGATAAAATAGTTTGGGTAGCACATTCATTTTAATTGTTGAAATTCTGCCAATTAGTGATATCTATAATTTAGTCCAATTATCCAAATCTTTTTGTATTTGTCATAGTAATTTATTGTAGTTGTCTTTTTTTATTGTAATACATTTTGTCGATAACCATATTCTCAAATATTTAATTTTCTTGGGCCTTGAAATTCCGAGTTTCTCCCCCAGTTCTTCATTTTGTCTTTTGGTTAGATTCTTAGTTAATATTTTAGTTTTCTTTTTATTTATTTTAAGCTCTGCCACTTTACTAATTTGGTTTTATGTCTTGTAATAATATTAGTCCAGTTTCTAGGGGTTCCTCTGTGATAAATGCTAGATCGTATGCAAAGGCCTACACTTTGTATTCCTGTGTTCTAATTTTCAATCTCTTTATGTCCTGGTTATGTCTCAATATCTCTATTGAGAGGATAAATAACATGGGGGACAGGTTTTTTTTTAAAAAAATGAAAGCCAGTAATATTTTTAAAAAGGGAATATGGAGGAATATGTTGCTAAGACAGTATGTTCACTTTTCATCAAAAGACTGGAGAAAAAAGTGTCTAAATGTTTAAAGATGGAACATTACTGTATGAAATGGATATTTACTTATGTTTAACATTCAACCCTAGTATTATTTCCTGGTAGTCCATGATTTAGGTATTAATAAAACTTGAGATTATTAGTTAAATTCCCTCACATGCTGGTCTGAGGAGACAGAGGGCTTCTATCCATGATAAATTTAGTATTATAATTAAACTTTGTTTGCTGTTATATATAAAGTTTTCTTTTAAACAACTAGTATATAAAATAAGTAGTCCCCACTGGCACTGGACTCCAAAAAATCTTTGTTTTATTGCATATGATACCAACAGTGCATTTAACAAATATATTTTTACATTGTTTTTGAATTCTCCTTCCGGTCTATCCTTTTGCAATTCATTAATCACTAGTCTATTAAAACAAAAAAATAAATTGGATATTTTTCTTTATTAATCAATTTACATAAGGGAAATAATTTTCTCTAAAATCATGTGAAAGAAATCTTTCAGATGTATACTGATTGATTGCTTTCACTTTATCCTAATAGCATGAATCCAACAGACATGAAAACTGATGATTTTTGTTATTTTTCCCTCCAGGAATGAAGCAACATTAAATATCATATCTGAATCTCATCTTAGGAAGTGTTAATGAATTTCAACAGACTTATAACATTTTACATTGTTTATAGTTCTCTTACCATGTATCCTCATAATCATGTGAAATATGTTATACTGAATAATTAGCACAAAGTGGAATTGTCCACAAAATATTGAGTTGGTCCATAGTTAATAACCACGTTGTTAGCAACCTTAATTATTGTAAGATGCTTAGTGTCACCTCCAGGCAAAATGAGCAGCATATAAATTAAACAAATAAAATAAATACAACTGTTTAAAGTTATGACAGACACTCCCAAAAGATATTTATGACCCAAATTCAAAGATCTTGAGTCGCCCTCACCCTCATTTTGGGTGCTGAGCAACCATCACATGCTTATAGTTGTTCACAGCATCCTGCAATCTCATCACTGCAATATACAATGTGTATGGACGGAACATTTACTTCCAGTTTCTAGCTGTATCCATTGCAAACAATGGATTCACTCAACAATCCTAGTGCTCGCTTAATAACCATGGTGCTCACTTTACCACTGTTGCAACAATTACCTGCAAAAAAGGTCATAAAATTGAGTTGGTCATATAATGATCCATTTATGGCACAACCTACAACTGTAATTCCAGATAAATTACAGTCATAATTCAAAAAATATCTGTAATCATATAGTGATAAATGTTTTCTATAAAATCTTTTTCAACCTCAAAATGATCATTGTTTAAATTGAAATTCCATTAAATATTCCATTTCTCTTTGATTACATCCAATAAATTTTGTTTATAACCTGGTAACTGATTCCATTGTCAAGTTTCTATAACAAGTAAAGTATTTATTCCTATATTCAATATTTATCTTATTATTTATTTATATTTCTTATTTATAAACCAGCTACTTCCCTCAGAAATATATCTTTTAACAAAGATTTTAGGTCTAATAGAATTATTAGGGAAATTCACAGTAAAGCAGGTATTGGATTTGGGTTATGCTCTGCCATGTCTAAGGTGACCAAACGTCCCGCATTTGGCGGGACAGGCACGCCTTCTCATAATTTTTCCCGCGTCCTGGGCCATTCCCAAAAGATCCCGCTTAATTTTGGCGCCTTCTTCGACTCGCCCCCCGCCCATCCGCTGCTGCTCGCATGGGCAGGGTAGCGTAGCGAGTGAGCGGGCGGAAGGGCAGGGAAGCGAGCTCGCCTTTCCAGCCCCACTTCCGGACAAGCCATTGGAAAGCCTCCGCGAAAAGAGCCACCTGGGGCCGCCACTTCTTCTCCAAACTCAGAGTAAGTGACGGGCGGGGCAAGTGAGCGGGCGGATGGTGGTGGGATCGCCGCTCGCTGCACTGCAGCTGACTCGCCCCGGGCCGGGCGGGCTGGGAGGCTTTGGGCGTCCGGGCGGGAAGAGTGTGGAGGAAAGCAGAGCGGCGCTTGACACGACTCTGCTACTTCTGCTGGAGGAGCCCCTAGATAGGGAAGGCGGGTGGAGGGGCGGAGCAAGGGAGTGCAAGCAGCAGATCCCAGGCTCATATGCAGACAGAGCTCTCCAGGCACAGGAGCGCTGGAAAAGTGCTCCGCTCATGCACCCACCGGGACGGCCCTGCCTGCCGGCATGCTAAAGTGCCAGCATGACTTTGAAGTGCTGGCTTGCCGCTTGCCTTCCATGTCAGCCCGCGCGGAAGGCAAGCCAGCACTTCAAAGTCATGCCGGCAGTTTAGAACTTGGCCGCCATTCAACGAAACATGTTTCGCTGAATGGCGGCTGAGGGGCACGCTAAAGTGCCGGCATGACTTTGAAGTGCTGGCTTGCCGCCTGCCTTCCACGTCAGCCCACGCGAAACGTGTCGCTGAATGGCGGCCGAGCCCTGCCGGCAGCCTTCTGGGCCAGCCGGCCATTCAGCACTTGCACCCAGCGCTCGCACGCCCACAGGACAGCGCCGGGGAGGAGAGGAAATGTGCAGGTCCCGCCGCTCATGGTATGGATGAGGGTTGGTTGGCTGGGGGTGGGGGTGGCTGCTGCCGAGGCCTCCAGCCTTGCAATCCTGGGCGGGGAAGGCGAAGGTTCGCTCCGGAGCTGCGGAAGACCGTTGCACTGGGAGGCCTCCGCCCCGGGGATCCCCCGCTCCACCCTTTCGGATTACCCCCAAACCCAAAGGAGCCTGGGCGCAGGCCAGGGAAGACGGGGTTTGGGGGCTCGGAGGAGGAAGGGGCGATCTCCCTCTCCATTCGTCTGTCCCGCTGCAGAGCTCCTCCTGGGGGAGGGGGAGGCGGCGAGTGCGCTGATCCCCGTTTGCAAGACCAGCCCTCCACCTTCTTGTCCTGTTGGAAAGGGGGTGATTGGGAGACAAGAAGGGGGCAGGCTTTATGCGGCCGGCGTGGAGGTGGCGTTCGGCTCCGTCTGAACTCGGGCACCGTTGTTGGCTTGAGAAGCGCTCTCTTCGGTTCGCAAGGACCCGCTGGTTTCGTCTATTTCAGCAAACGCGGTGACGCTAACTGCGCCGACAGAAGCTACTGGTTGGTGTGGGAGGACCCGGCTGTCTTGCCTCCACGGCTTTCATTGACGCCGCCACTACTGGTGCTGCTTGTGCAAGGGAGGGATTCAGGACAGGACAAGGAGCAGCTGAATGCTTCTCTTAACCTGCTTTCAAGCGCTGCCTGGGCAGAAAAGACACGAGAGCTCTCCCCAACCGCTCTAAATTGGCTGGAGGAGGAGGAGGTGGTGGTGGTGGTTGATCCGCTGATACTCAGATCCATTCCATTGTATTTGTATCCCCCGTAAGAGCCGGCGTGCATATTGCCTGGATCTCTATAGGATCCATCCATGGATCTGCCAGCCCCATAATTTAACAGCTGATAGTCTGGGGCATTAGGGTAGCGTCCTGAGAACGAATGTACAAAGTAATAACTCATGTGGGTTTGTATCTTGGAGGGCTTGATTTGTGGGGTTTGTGGTGGTTATAGCCCCCGTGCTTGAGAATTTATGATGTATTAAATTCCCCCTCCTCCGCTAGGAACACCTCAGCTGGGCAGGCAGGGGTGCTGGGCTTTGCCGGCTTCAGCTCAGCCGCAGCGTCGGTCAGCAAATTTTAAGAAGAGGCACTGGACAGCCGCTTGTCTAAAATGGATAGGCTCTCCTGCTTGAGGGGGGGAAGGACTAGAAGACCTCCAAGGTCCCCTCCAGCTCAATTCTGATTTGACCAGAGCCCTGGTCAACAGTTGCAACACCGACATTGTGGAATGAGGGTTGCAATGGCCATTGCAAGCCACTAAATGGACTTTCCAGCCCCTGTTGTCTTTCTTAGAGAAGAATGCAGAATACCGGAGCTGGAGGTCATCTAATCCGAGGTGGCGCAGTGGTTAGGGTGCAGTACTGCAGGCCACTTCAGCTGACTGTTATCTGCAGTTCAGCGGTTCTAATCTCACCGGCTCAAGGTTGACTCAGCCTTCCATCCTTCCGAGGTGGGTGAAATGAGGACCCAGACTGTGGGGGCGATATGCTGACTCTGTAAACCGCTTAGAGAGGGCTGAAAGCCCTATGAAGCGGTATATAAGTCTAACTGCTATTGCTATTGCTATAATCCAACCCCCTGCTCAAGCAGGAGACCTGATACCATTTCAGGCAAACTGTTGTACATTATCTTTTTCAAAACCTCCTGTGATGGATCACCCACAACTTCTGGAGGGAAGCCGTTCCACTGGTTAATTGTCCTCACTGTCAGGAAATTTCTCCCTAGTTCTAGGTTGTTTCTCTCCCTGGTTAGTTTCCATCAATTGCTTCTTGTCCTTCAGAGGCTTTGGAGAATAGGTTGACCCCTTCTTCTTTGGGGCAGCCCCTCAAATATCGGAAGACTGCCATCATGTCACTCCTAGATCTTCTTTTCTATAGACTAGAAATCCACAATTCCTGCAACTGTTCTTCATATATTTTATCCTCTGGTCCCCTAATCATCTTTCTTGCTTTTCTCTGCACTCTTTCCAGAGTCTCCACATCTTGAGACTGATTGATTGGTTGATCTCAAGTAGCTTCTATCCACCTCAAAGCCACAAAGTGTTTCCTCCAGGCTCTTATTACAGATCACTTATGTTACTAACTTATCAGCTGCAGTTATTCACTTAAGAACTGTGGCAAGAAAGGTGGTATAATGGGCTTAGTGACCAAAGTTACAATGGCATTGTAAAAAGTGACTGTTGACCATTTTTCACACTTAGCGACCATTTTCACACTTAGCGACTGTTGCAGCATCCTCATGGTCACGTGATCAAAATTTTGATGTTTGGCAACAGTTACAATTTATATTTGTAAATTGTAGTTATGTTGAAATTAAAAAAAATTATAATACTATTTTTGTGTTATATGAAAAATTTTGTTGCTCCGTATAAAATTTTTAATCAAGCGCCCCCCCCCCCCCGGTCAAAGGTGTCCCTCTTTACCAATCTGAAAATCTGGTCACCTTAGCCATGTCCAATATTATGAATGAAACCCTCAAATATATTTGGCTCACAATAATTTTACCTCATGTACTGCACCAAGTTTTCTAGGACTATGGCTATAGAAAAAACAAAACAGCAGCTCTATGTTAACTTATGTAAAACATTTACTAATTAAAATAAAGGAGGGATATCTAAGACACTGTGATCTTGTTTCATGTTTTCTGATCTCTCCCCTAAGCAATATATTGCAATATCTGGATATAAAAATGATTTTCATCTGGATATCAATAGTATGTGAATATTATCCAGGGGTACCGCGAGGTCCCAGTATCACTGGGTTTCTGCATCAAGGTATTTGTTATCTGTAGGCATCAAGTTCTTCAAAAACTAAGTTCATTATGAAAAAGGACAGTCGGCAATTTTAAAAAAATCACTGTCTTCATATGGCAGAAAGTTTGCAGCAAAGCAGAGTAATTTGTGATGATAAATTGCAGCTGTCAGAATGTCAAGATCACTTTGTGGAATTTATTTGCAAACTCATATTTCAGGTTTATGTGTTGGTAATTCCCTTTCGCCCTTACACGGCAAACTTCCTAGGAAAGAAAAGCAAAATATTCATAGTCCTATTGTTTTACTAGAGAAACTAGAGAAAAAATAATTCTAGTTTCCCTTAAAAATAAAAAAGTTGGTCTTTTTTTCAGAATACAACAGTAGCAAAGTGGAAGAAATACCTGTCATACAAATGTCTCTGAATTTTAAAGAATTGCCCTTTTTAAGGCAAATGCGTTGTTGGTTTTTGTTTGTATATTCTTGTATTTATTTGTACAAAAAAGGTCTTTTTTTTCTTTTAAGGAATACTATTAATTTTCTAATGCTAGATTGTTAGGGGGAACCATCTTACAATTCAGGCATAGTTTTTAATTATGTCACTAAAAGTAGAAGAAAAAAATATGGCCTGGGCTATTAGTACACAACGATTGAGGGCAAAAGAACACAGGGACGACAGAGAGTGAGGTGGCTGGATGGAGTAACTGAAGCAGTCCCTGTGAGCTTAAATGTTCTCCAGGGGATGATAGAGGACAGGAAGGCCTGGAGGGACCTTGTCCATGGGGTCTCAAGTCTCAAGATAGGTTTGGGTGACTAACAACAACAACAGATTAGTACACAACCTACAAATCACTTCTTCATTTACTCAATTTGTTCTCCAAAGTAATTCCTTTATTATTTGAAGGATGCTGATTAGAACTGATTAATTTTAAACATATTGCTAGTATTGTTAAGCAAATTATTTAAGTAAATATCTATGTGGAGGTTAAATTCTCCTATTATCTGTAACATGCAAGTAGTATTATGAAGGAAAAGAACGCTGGGTACCTTTCCTTGACAACTGGATGTAATCAGTTGAAAAATCTTTCTCTTGAGAAGAATTTTTCTGTTTTAATTGATCTGAGGTATTTTAGGATAGAGAAGAGTTTTTTTCAAAATGGGAAAAACATTTGCTTTATGGTGCCTAGGTATGTCATACATTACTCTTCAAATTCCAGTTGCTGGTCTCTTTCTTTCTCAGACTTCTAATACAGGTAAGATCACAGTTCTAAATTCCACACAAGGATGAACTAAACATTTGGAGGACAAAGAAGTGCTGCCATAGCTTCATCTCCTCTTTTTTTTATTTTAATAAATAAGTATAGTACTGAAAAAATGTATTATGTTACTTCAGAGCATCATTAGAGCACAAACCAGGAACTAAATTGCATTTTTGAGATTACAAAGCCTAAATATATTTGAATTTGAAGTGGATTGGATTGACTATGGATGTGCTTCACAAATACTTCTGTCCTGATTTCTCTGTAGTATGGTGGGGGAGGAGGGAGCTGACTGTATCTATGTGCATTTGTAGGAATGTGAGAAAGAAAATTTCAGACAAGATGATAAACAGCCTCGTCTGTAAATTAAACATATTTGATAAAAACTCACTAAAGTCCTTGGACGGGGAGAATGAAAGGAGTTGTTTCCTGACTTTTCAATTGTTCCTGTCACTGCCTTTTAATCCCAAGTGTCTGGAATAAGTTGGGAAATGATAGAAATCTAAATGATTTAAAATACTTCAGTTAAAAGATGTAGGTAGCCTGCAATGCATTTCATTTAATCTATTATTATCTTTTTGCTCTTTTACAGATGGATTTTTGTGTAATCAATCTTCTGTTGTAGTTATAGTTTTTCTTCCAAGTGCAGACTAAAACTATACTTTAACTAGGTTTATTGATTAATTGAAAGCTAGCTTCATATCCTTCATTTTCTAGAAACAGGCAGTAGTGACATGCATCACTGCCCCTGCTGTGCAACTTTGGATCTTATCTTTAAAAGTGATTATTTGATAAGAAAGATTCCCCACATTTAAGTTCTTTTATTTTTAATCAAGTTATAGAGGCTTTTCTTGTATCCATTCCAAACCACCCCAACCTTAACTGATGGGTTGCTGTAATCAGGATTGCTGAATTCCTAAATTACTTCATTGCAATAAAAGATGACTAACAACAAAAGAACCAAAAAGGGATAGAGAAGTTATGCAGTCACTAAACCATAATTTATTGAGGCAATTCATTTCCAAATCTGAGCAATTTTTATCCATTCTAGCATCTCAGAAGCTGTGTACAATCCTTTGAAGTGTAAGATGGATTGGGATGGCCCAAACCATCCAGTGAGTTTCCATGACTGAAACTGGATCTATAACTGAGTCTCTTCTGTCCTATCTATTCTATTACTTCGTCTTGCCATCAGGTGCTTGTAACAGTGCCTCAGGTACTCAAAAACTGTTATCACATCTCCCCCCAGTCCTTCTTTATTAGACTAGACATTCCTAATTCCTGCAACTGTTTATCATACATTTTAGTCTCAGTCCCCTAATCACCTTTGTTGCTCTATCTAGAGTGCAGAAACTTTTGTTAAAATTTTGTACTGACTCCACTAGATATTCAGACTACATACTTCGGTGAACATTTGCTACTTAGAAAAAAAGTCAGTGAATAGGAATTTTTAATTAAAAGCTTTATTAAAATGAACACAAACTCCCATCTTTTCCCATGAGGAAAATTGCTTATTTAAAATGATAAAAGTGAAGTCCAAGAAGCTAAAACAAAGTTAAATACAGAACAATAATTTACCCGCCTATTACCATTTATCTGAAAAAGTAATCCCTAAAGTCTCTATATAGAGGACATTTTGCACTGAAAAAAAACTATGTTAGAATTATTTATTTCCAAAACTCAAAATATCAAGCCTTGGAAAGGCTTTTAAGTAATCATAACTATCCAATTTTCATTTTCAATAATGAAAACAAACTAGTTTGGCTTTATAAGGACTATGAGAGAAAACACTGTAATAATAAAATATCCTACTCCTAAAGGAGCAGTACAAGAACTAGAAATCTGCAGTAATTTCATATAGATTCTTGCAGTATTCTGGTGTTCAAAATAAATACCAGCTTTTTTATTGGTTTATCTTCAAAATCAATGTATAGAGCTCATGTTAGTTAACTTATTTAAATTTCTCAGGTCTTCAAACCCCCTACCTCTACCACAGTATTGGAAGAGAAAATTGTAAAGGAATTTAATAGTATTTATCAGCAAGATAATTCTCAAAAAACAAAATAGAATGCTGGTCAAACATGGGTTGGGAAGAGAAGCCAATAGAAGGAAGTTCAGTTTCAAAAAGTGGCCCAATTCAGTTGGGAACCATGAAGAAAAACTCTCCAGAATGACAGCACAACCGTATGGCAAAAGCAAATGTACAGCTTTTTAAAATGCTGGCATCCTTATCATTCTGAGCCTCCCTAATTACACAAACAAAGCAGAGCAGTTATTAAGATATTGGAAAGAATCCCAGAACCCACATTCTGTATTTTTTTTCTCTATCTTGTTTTCATTGTACCCTGATAAAGCCAAGTTAAATAATCATGCTGAAGCACTCATGGCTTCAGTTGGGGTTGGCAGGAAGCCAGTAAAAGCAATGCTGTCCTATTGTAACATAGATTTTAATCCTTTTGTATATGTCAACATTGCATGAAAGTTTGTAAAAATAAAAGCTCATATTGCGATTTTATTTTCATCATTTTGACAAAAACCTTCACTCCTGCACCTAGCCAATTTTGACTGATTTTGAAAAGCACAGAAACAGAGTAGTGCTTAGATAGGATATACCAAGAACCTGAAGAGCAAAAGGCTACTTGAGAATTCAAATATGCATATGGGGAGGTGGCAGTGGTGAAATGCTTCTCTATTATGGCCAAGAATACTTATATAGGCATGTCTATATAGTCACCATGAGCTGAATTTGATTTTAAGTCTTTACTTATGTAATCAGTAAGCAGAATTTATTTTCAGATAGCAATTTAGACTGCACTTAAAGGATTACATTTGCCCACATTAAAATAATCCAGTTAGAAATTAGCAATTTTCTGTAATATTGTAATATTCTAAGAAAGTTTTTTACACCAGAAAATTAAATCCTTTTTTTTCAGAGATTATCTTACAGATTTTCCCTTTTTAAATTTTTATATCTAGAATATTTTCCCTAAAAGTAAATTCAATCCCAAACTCCTAGCTTCCTCTTTCTTACTCTTTGTAGCCATTTAAGATTAAATTAAACTGCTTATTTTATAACACCAGCTTTTACTATCATAGTTATCAAGGTAAATTTATTTTAAACTACATACAGCCTTTTAAAAATTGATTTAAAGTTCAATTAGTTGAAATTTGTATGTATTCTTATTGCTTCCAAAGTAATATTAATATGCTTGCATTTACTGATTCCTGAGTCACCATCTGCAATAATTCCTAATTAATATCACCTTATTTCAAGATTCATCCATCCACGTTGAATGTCCTATCATCTGTATTTTGTTCTTTGTAGAAATCATCTACTTAACACATGCTCACTAAAAGACGGTAAAAATTCTTATTAAAATTGTAGCTTTCTTTAGAAATTCTCCCATGTGTTTAGAATGCTTCAAGGGGATAATGGAAATTCAAAGCAAGAATTCTTCAGATAGACACTTCCATGGGATTAGTGCTGCCAATCTTGCTACAAGTGTTACAAGAGGAAAGAAACTATTACAAATTCAGCTGTGTATGCACAGAGACATCAAGGAGCATGTGAGCTAGATAATGTCCAGTATAATATTGCATTAGTCATGAATCCACAAGGCACCTTCAGGCAATTTTCAATCCAGAGCAATGTAGAATGATAGCTGTTTTATGGCCTGTGTTAGCAAGCAAGATGAAGATAACTGTTCAAAACTCAAAAGCAAGCACAATATTTTTTTTCATCTGGAACATTTTCTCCCCAGCCTTTAAGAATTGCAGATGTCGATTGAAACTAAAATAATGGCTTTTTTTACAAAAAATGTCTTTTGTTTTGTTTAAGGCTTCAAAAAACCCATCAGATTTATTCTAGACCAAAGCATGCACCTGAAACAGCTTGCCTTACCACATGTTGCTCCAAAAGTAACCTACCTCAGCTAACCTCTGGAGATGAAAGAAAATGACTTTTTCTTCCCTAAAATGTTTTTTTTTTTAATCATACCCAATGTAAACTGTTGTGGCCCTGTTTTTGCAGGGATTATTTGAACAGGACATTTTATATAAAATCAGACTTGTTAAATTCCATATCTATGTTTTTCAGTTTCCATCAGAATAGGAAAATGATAAGGATACTAGAATTTTATGCAGGAATGAATAGTACCAAATTTCATAGAAATCAATAAGTTTCAAGTTACATGCTTTTGATAATTTGCTCGTTCCAGTTATACTGCATTTGTTAAATTACTAATCTCCCCTTGAGAAGATTTGGTATGATTGAGGATGAGAGAGGATAAAAAAAAGATGTGCAATTTACATAAAGGGAAAGGGTTTCAAACCCATGCAGAGGTTATTATATGATCCTGTTTGATGTCCCTCCCCCGTGAACACCTGACCTTTTTTGTCTTGGCTGTCCTACAGTTCGCATTGTCTAAGATTCTCATACACATGCAAAGGCCAAAATGGGATGCAGACTGCTACTTCCAAGAACGAAAGGTAGAAGGAATCCAGATGCATAGAACTGTATTATCTACAATTACTTTATAGATTAAAAAATACAATGATTTGCCAAAAAAAAAAATCAAGAATAAAAAAGTAAAAAGAAAACTTAAGATAATACTATTTTATTTAAAGGCAATTCTGGTAAAATATTGCCTTTAAATAAAAGAAATTATTAGAATATAATCTGCATTTCTCAAAGGTGCTTTTTGAAAAGGCAACTGGACTTTGTTTTTCCTTGAAGACATTTTACTTCTCATCTAAGAAGCTTCATCAGTTCTGATTGGATGGAGAGGGGGATGGAAGGATTAGGTTGTTCTGCATGTTGTAAAAGTATAGATAAGAGGAAAAAGTATGAAGAGAGATGAATAGAAAACTAAATAAAAATTCAAACAGGGATCGATTTTTAAAAATGATGCAGTACATAGTGTTAAATATACAGTATATACAGTGGTTAATATAGTATTCATCAGAGACAGTATCATTAGCAATCAAGAACAGAGAGAATGGAACAGAACAGAACTGAACTTTATTACAGTCAGACCAGCAATAGACATCACTGCTTACAATATATTTAAAAAAAATAGTACTGACCTTAATAGTGGAAATAACATCCCTGTTAAGAAAATACATGTTCTCAGACTAGGGTCACTCCCTAGTCTACCTGAGTGAAAAGCTAATGTTGAAAGTCATTTTCCAGGAAAAGTGGAAGGCAGGAATGCAGGCCCTTTCAGTAACATTTTTCCCCCTTAGAAGACACACTGTGAAGAATGCATATTATCGCACATTATTTAAGATGTTCAGTTGTTTCCCTTTATAAGTTGCCACTGAAAAAATTGATGTAGAAAATGTGGGGACAGTATTGTTTCCAGAATGTTTTTGTTTGTTTTCCATCTTCATTAGTTTTACAAATATCTCAAGACTGAACACCCCACCTTCCTACCACCATTTCCCTCACAACAACCTATGAAGTGAATAGGGCTGAGAGCGAGTACCTGGCTGCCTTTCATAGTGAAGGCAGGACTTGAGCTTTTACTTGTCTAGCCTGGTGCCTTAACAGCAGATCAAACTGGCTCCTATATATAGGATATATTATATCCTCTAATGTCAGTTTTGCTACCTTACTTTAATCCAAACCATGTTTTTGACTAATTTTTATATTCTTAGTTAGAGTAATAAAAATGTGCTAAACTTCTAATCACTTTTTACAAGTGTCATGAATTGCATTTTTCCAAAGTATTTTATAAAAAACGCAAGAAAACCTGCCTGGAAAATCGATGAAAAGAGCCATCTACTGGATAGGAAGTTATTACTAATTTAGCTTTTATACAATACAATACTGTGCTGTTATCTTTGGTAATAAGGCTGTGTATAAAACATTAGAAAAAGATGCTTATGCTCTATCACAAACAAAACACCCCTTCTTCAAGAACAAAATCAGCTGCGTCTTTTGAAAGACTCATGAGGCTTGCTGCTTCAACTGTCTCTGCATGGACTTTGTTTTGCTGACAAGGCATCTCTTGGAATGCTTTACAGTCCTACATTGTTGTGATAAATGTTGAGGCATACAGATATCCAGAGTTGAGAATAAGCCCTTATCCACAGACTTTAGAGCCTGTAATTTTTTTTCTAAAGATTTCAAAAAATCTAGACGTTGATTTAAAAGGTTTTTCTGGATGCTTTATTTTTTTAAAAGGTTAGTTTTCTAAAATCTTGGTATCTTAATATAATTGGAATATTTAAAAAAAGTTCATTAGTCAGGTATGAATTACATTTCAAACCTTTAGAAGAATCCCAATTTTGGGGAAGGGTCATGGCACATATGCAACAAACCATCATGATTTGGATAATAAATTTCATCAAAAAATAATTCTAGAGAGATAGCCTTCAACTTACAACTATTCTTTTTACGATCATTCAGTTACAACAGTACTAAAAAAATGATTTGAGACTGGTTTTCACATTTTGACTGTTGCAACATTCCCAGTCACATTGCCAAAATTTGTATGCTTGGCAAATAGCTGTATTTATGATGCTTGTACTGTCTCAGTCACGTACTCATGTTCCCAGCCAGCTTCCGACAAGCAAAGTTAATGGAGGAAGCCAAATTCATTTATCAACCTCAGAATTCATTTAACTGCAATGATTCACTTAACAACTATAGTAAAAAGGGTTGTAAAGGGGGGCAAAATTTACTTAACTATCTTTTTTAGCAATGGAAATTTTAGACTCAAATGCAGAACTACCTAGGAAGCTACTGCTGGTAGCCCTTGTTGAATGACCATTCATTTAGCAATCACTTGAGTTTACAATTCATCCTTATAGTTATAGCTGCTGCTATTTCCCCATGGCATGGGATCGCAAATCTGACAACCACTTCACAATTAAAAAGACATTGCAATGCCCTGTAATCACATGATCGTCATTTGCAAATCTTCACTGCTGGCTTCTGAAAAGTGAAGTTAATGGGGAAGCTGGCAGATCACAAATAACAATGACTACAAAGCTGCAACCACACAGGATTCTTCTAATGAACCAGAATCCTAAGTCAGTGCAGTCACATGACATTGCACTTCATAACTAAGTCATTTAATGATATGCTTGCAGGTCCTGATTACCATAATTAAATGAAGATTACCTGTATATAAATACATATAAGTTGAAATGATGTAGAAAAAATCTTCACCTTTTTTTCTTAATTACAGGTAGAAGTATTTTGAAGTTTGGAACACTTGTCAGCACATCAAACACTTATGACAAAACTGGGATAGTGACCATTGAAACAGACAAGCCTTTGCTTTGGACAATGGGAATCAAAGAAAAAGGGTGTGCTTAAAAGATGGTGACCCTACTTAAATCAACTTGAAATTCAAAAATGAAATTCTCTGGAATCCCACCCACTAGGCAACTGATAATTATTTTTCTGCAATTATTTCATTATGCTTTTATAAAAATTCAACATTTTACGTAGTTGGTTTTTAAAAATTTAGCTTCATTCTATTGAATGCCATAGATTTTATGATTTTCTTCTTAATGCAAAGCTGTATCCATGTTTTTAAAGCCTGAAGTTGAATGTATTTTTAAATGTAACCAATGCATAGAAAACTTGTTTAAAGATATGTATCGGTAAGATGATCAAAAGTAGATATATACAACATTCTATGCTGTATTCCAGCTGTTGCTTCTATGCTCAAACTCTTTAGCAAAACTTTGCTACTGGTTAGAATAAGCAGTGCCTCCTATTTGTTACTAATTAATACCCATGTAATAAGTAATTGTGACTTAAAAATGCATGCAAAATTAGTCTAGATGATGCTGTACAAATCAAAAATTGCATAGGAGTACAAACACCTACAGCCCTCAATACACATCTAGGCATAAGCACAAAGCCTGGCTTCACGGACTCTCTGCTCTATCAGATATCACCTCTTTATTATCCACAACAAGGAAAAGAACTCAGTAAATTCTACTCCCACTGATAGTGCAGTAATTTTTATCTCCTAATTATTGGTCTAACCACAAATAGCTGCGGTTTATTTGTGATAAGGAGGACACACAAATAAATGGCCACAATAAACAATTTTGCTTGCATTAAAACAGCATAGGAAAGATATAATGAAACTGTTATGTGCTTGCATTAAAACAATGTAAGAAAAATATAGTGAACCTGTTATTTTGCTTCATTAAAACATAGGAAAGATACAGTGAAACTCTTATTTTGCTTGCATTAAAATGACATAGGAAATTGTATGCCGGTACTAATAGAAGAGGAAATGTGTTTGTATGTATAGTATCTAATATGTGCACTTTATCTCCTAATCCTATGGCAGCTAAATATCATATAGGTCTCTGCAAATAAAATTAAATCAGAATAAATTCTACAATTTAAGTAGTGTTAATTATATTTTATCTTGGCTCTATTCTTACAAATGCTGTTTCTTAAAGCTTGCCAAATGTAATGGAATTAGTTCTTTTGGAAAGCAATGTCAATTAATACCATATTGTAATGAGATCTACAATTGCCTTAATAAAGATATAATTTAAAATATATTTGTTAGTTACATTTTTGCAAAACATACACATTTTTTCAGCATGAAGATTAACAGAAGTTGGGCATCTTCAGCAATAATTCAAGTTAGGCATATATAAATAAGTCAATTGTATAGATAACTGCTCAATGCTGTTCAGTTTTTTTTTACAGTACTGATGTTTTCCCAACTTCCAAGAAGAAATGGAAGTTATCAGCTCTTTCCTAAAAGCTCCTATCAGTGTAATCTTCAAGAGTTGGTTAGTTAAGCAAGTAGGACACCACACAAATTTGATTTTAAGATCTAGTTTATATTGACAAGTTATAAATGAGGAAGATCTACACAGACAATTAAGTCAGAAAGTCCACATTGATCTGCTATTCTACCATGCACAAAGTAATGTCTTCTTGATGTGTTTAGCCACCACTGTAAAAAGAAAAAAGAACATCAATTGAGACACTGTCACATGATAGTCAATGATATTATTATAGAATTATATTTCAAGAAACATAATTATTACCCTAAAATTAACAAACTCAATGAAAGAATAAGAATATATTCATATAAAAGTATGTAATAAGAGTGTTGATCAGTAGACAATTCAATGAGTTCAAGATGCTGGATTAATTAGTAAATAGTAAGGTTACACACAAACTGCACACCAAAATATCTAATTAAGGTTCTAAAGACTATACCATCTTATGGAAGATGTTTATATGAAAAATAGATCTAATTGACTAAAACTAAATTTCAATTAAAATGCTATTTTGGATCTCAATTATGAAAAACTTTTTGATTTTGCACGCACTTTCATATTGTCTCTGGATTCAACAGAAAGATATAGAAGAAATTAGTAGTCAAACCTCAACGATGCCAGATAAACCAATATCAAGTTGTTTTTACATCCACTCTCTCGTTCATTGGTGATATATCTCACCATCAAATAGTCAGCCCCATATTACTAACAAAATAACCCACCAAAATGGATAATTAATGTAGTCCAAAATGAAACATAAAATTATTCCACAAATAAAAGCATTTTTTCTGCAGAAATAATTTATTACAACTGAATGGCAGGGCACACATTGTAACAGATGTTCCACTGAGACATGGGTAGAGATCCTAGAGTATCATGCAATTATCCCATTGTATGTATCATATAATGTACAAATATAGAAATGACTTATGGAATCAATTATAAAAATAGGGGACTTATATCACTGAATAAATTAACCACTTCTATTATTATGTTTCCCCAAAAATAAGACTTGATCTTTCTTTTGGGCCCCAAAATAAGCACCAAGTCTTATTTTCAGAGGATGTCTTACACACTTACCTTAAAACTACTGCAGCTAGGCCTCCCAGGCACCAACACCTATCTTGGTGCTGCCTGACTGCTTCTATGGCCAATCGCCACATGGCTCGTCACACCAGTTCTGCTGCTTGTGGCAGGAGGCTGAATGGTATATTGTGCTGTTGCGCGCACAAGAACAGCACCGGCACAACGTGTCACATTGTGTCCTGCTACAAGCGGCACCACCAGTATGTACAACCAGATGGTGAGTGGGACTTAATTGGAGCAGTATTTATATTAGGCAGAGACATGAAATTCACACTAGGGCTTGTTTTGGGGATAGGTTGTATTTTCAGGGAAACACAGTAGCTTGCCTAAGAAATGCCCCTTTTCAAAGGAACTACTTTATTCAAGAAATATGTATAGTGGTGTCTTAGTAGTAATAACATATTTATTTCAAAATATATTTTAAATATATTTATACATTAAATATAAACAAAAAAGACAGCAGCAAATGTTTTTAATTGTGGCTTTTATTAACATGGCACACTATTTCTTTTCAGCTTAAGAATCAGAGGCAACTGCAGGGACCCTGAAATGTCATGTTTCCCTGAAAATAGAACATATTCCAAAAATAAGAACTAGCTTGATTTTTTTATGTGTGCTATTATAAGCCCAAATAAGCTCTAGTTAAGACCCGACCCACTCATCCCACCATCTGATTGTACATGGGGTGAGGCACATGCATAAAAATCAAGGGAGGGTGGGGGTGGAGCTGCCCCATGCACCCCACACCTGCTTACCTTAGGACAGCTGCAGCCAGGTCTCCCATGCCCCAACACCTGTCGCACTGCTGCCTGACTTGTGGCTGAGCGTTGGCCCGAATGCGATGTGTCACACAGCGTCCTGCCAGAATCAGAGGCACTGGCGTGAAAAGCCACGCATCCTACCAAAAGCGGTGTCATCAGTGTGATGTGACACATGGCATCTGGCTGCAAGCAGCCAGACAGGCAATGGCATGACAGGTGTCAGGTCGTGGGAAACCTGGCTGCAGTGGTCCTAAGGTAAGCGTGTAAGATACCCCCACACACCCCCAAAAATAAGACCGGTTGCCTTTTCTGGAGGCAAAAAAATAGACTGGGTCTTATTTTGGGCAAAACATGGTAGTCCTGGTGTGAGGAAATATCTTTTGGATTTTATTCACAATTTGATGGCCCTTATTAGCTCTTACTTTGGAGCTCGTGCATTAATAATATGAAATTGTTTTTTCTAATTGAAATTGATAAAGCTGTTATGATTCTCCTTTATACTCTTGTGAATATATGGGATATTATGTTATGGTATATGAATATTGTCTAGCTTTGTGAATTAGTTCAAAAGGCAGGAGTCAATTTACTCATTGAAATATGTCATTCTGTTTATAAAATAAATGCTAATATTCAATCTTTTACTTGAGTGGTATTATTAAATAACTATGAGGGAGAAGGCATTTTCACTAGTAGTGTCCTGCCTTAGAAATGCCCCTTTTTAAAGGAGTTCCTTTGTTCAAGAAACAAATAAGAATATAGCAGTATCTCAGCACTATTAACATGCTATTAAAGTCTTTTATTTTTTTAAAAAAATCATATTGTTAATTTCTGTATTTAGTTTCTTTATAATGCATTAGCATTTTTTAAATAGCAAACTATCATTGAAATATTCTAAGTAAATGCATGTATCACAGACTATTTTGTTGTCACATACAAGATTCTCAGATGACACTAAAGAGGGAAGAGGATATTAGGAACTATTATTAACTTTTTGTCAGATCTTTTCCAACAAATAGCATTTAACACATTTACTTACACAATAATATTGTTGATTGGAATGTGGATCAATTTTACGAAGAAACCAATAAATCCCATTATTGCAAAACCTATTGCTGTTGCCATGGCAATCTTCTGGAATTCTGGAATTTAAAATTACATATATTTATCCAATTCCTGAGTCACTGTGATCCAAAAATAATAATGGGCAGCTTTATAAAAAAAAAATTAAAAAGCACCATGATATTTAAAAGTACACATTTGCTTCAAAAGAATTATTTAAAAAATATTCCCAACTGAGAAGAACCCACCAGGTACCCAACCCAAGGGGGCAGCCACCTCTTTGGGGTTCTTTTGAATTGGAAAGGTCGGATCCAAATGAATGCAGGTGCTCCGAAAAAAGAGGGTCACACTAGATTAGATTGCTTAATTGGTAGAACCTGGAGTCAATTAAGTCATACAAAAGAGATAGGTATTACAGAATATTATGTCATTTCCTAAAGCGTTTAGAATACTTGAATTAGTGGTATTTTTTTTTATAGAACATAAGAGTTGGACCATGGAGGTCTTTTGGTTCAAACCCCTTAGGCAGGGGACCCTATACTATTTCAGATAAATGATTATCCAGTCTCTTTTTGAAAGCCTCCAGTAATGGAGCATCCACAACTTCTGAAAGCAAGTTTTTCCATTGGTTGATTACTCTCTTCATTAGGAAATTTCTCCTTAGTTCTAAATTGCTTCTCTCCTTGGTTAGTTTCCATCCATTTTTTATTGTCTTTTGGTGCTTTGGAAAACAATTTGACATACACCCCCCCCCCCCATACACACACAAACACATTATTTGAGGGGCTCTTTGTAGGAACACTGCTATCGTGTCTCCCCTGGTTGTTCTTTTCATTAAACTATTCACACCCAATTCCTGTAACCATTCTTTGTAATTTTCAGCTTCTAGCTCCCTAATCATTTTTACTGCTCTTCTCTGCATTCTTTCCAAAGTCTCAGCATCTTTTTTATATTGTGGTGATTAGAGCTGGCTGCAGTGTTCCAAGTGTGGTCTTACCAAAGCTTTGTAAAGCTGTACTAGCACTTGACATGATCTTGATACTATCCCTCTATTAATTCAGCCTAGAATTGCATTGGGTTTTTTGGGTATTGTCAAAAAAAAAATCAAGAGCAATCAGATACTTAATTACTTCCTCAGTATTTTCTAGACTCAGCATTTGTGTAAGAACTATCTTCTCTAAATCTAAGAAAAAGGTCAATTTTTTCACTTAGAAAAAAATTTGCTCACTACTGATAAAGTTAGTATTACATATTTCTGGGCTCCAGTTCAAATCACTCTGCTCACTTTATAAAAAAAAGTCCCCTTGTAGCCCCTATTTCAAAAATGTACCTCTTGCATTGTTAAAATAAGAACTGAAGAAAGCTTCAGTATCTTTTTAAATGCAACTTGTACTTTAATATCTCCTCTAGAAATCTTTTGAGTACTTCACAAATGAAACAATATACTAGAGAAGTGTTTTTAAAACTTTTTTCTTTCACACTATTAAAAATTATGGAGGATCCCAAAGTTGTTGTTTGTATGGATTATGTTTATTGACTTTTATCTTATTAAAAATTAAATTAACACCTTTGCTTCCATTATTGCTTCGCATGATAAACAGGGTTTTAATATTGCATTATTTTTTAAATAATTTTGAAGATTTCCAAGAGTATTTTATGTGACCATACTTTAAGAACATTGTGGAGTATAATAGATATATATTTTAGATTTGTTGACTGTCCACCAGTAAACATAGTTTACTGTTTATATTTGAGTTTTTTAATCTGTATTTTTATTACTTTCAATTTGTACTATTATTTGTAGTATTTTTACTTTCACTCGTTTAGAGTTAAGGTTTCATTATTAGAACGAAAACATGTGATTTGATATAGAAACCTGACATGAATCCACTGTGATTATAGAAATGGTTTGTTTCTTGCATTTTATATTACCATTGTTTCCCCCCTTTTTCCTCTTGATTACTTTACCTTTTCTATCTGGTTTTGTGCATCTTTTAACAAGTCTAATGGAATCTTTCACAAACTGGCGGCTGGGCTCTACAAATTGCATTACTTGATCCATGATGAACTGAAAAACAAATTAAATTTCAAAATAAATGGAAGCAAAGATAAATTTTTAATCAAAAGTATCTCTGATATTATTGATCTTGTATAGAAAACTTAAAAGCTGTCACCCATGGTTATTCTTTCAGAGGCTATTAATCATAAAATTAAATCTGAGAATATTCCAGAGGTGACCTCATCTCATTTGATTAAATATGTCTAAATGCTGAGTGATCAGTATAAGCAAAAAAACTTAATTCTACCAAATTGAACACACTGCCACAGACTGCTACCCTGGTTTAGAAAGAAGTGTGTCAACTACTACCTCATAGATACTGGGCAATCAATAGTTAGTAGCTCCGGTCTTTTCCCCTGATTGATTGTCTTGGCAACGTTTTGGTGAGGTCTCACTTGCCATCTTCAGGCTGGGTTTTGGGCTTTATGCATGCATGCATGCATGCACGCACGCACGCACGCATGCATACGCATTCTACAATAATGTACAATAAATAAGTTGAAGAATTCAACGTATATACAACATACAAAACGCTACCAGGATTCATTTAAGATTTGCTTACCTATGCATAAATGGGGATAATATGGTTCCATTATTTTACAAATTACGTTAATAGACAAACTGACCTGTTTGTACAGATATCAGTTTTTACAGGGGGGGGGGGGAGAAAGCAATGCATTCTGCGCATATAGAGAATGGTTTTCTTCTGCAACCACTCTGCCGCCTTCTTCTGGTTGTTTTCTCTCGGACTCCGTTTGGTACGAAACGGCATTATATTCGTTGAGGCTTTATAGATACAAGTGCTTGTTTTAAATTAAGATTACCAGTCATTCGCGGAAACCCAAAAACCTGTAAAAAGTAGGTACGGCTTTCGATACCAGAAAAGAGCGAACAGGAAACTGTAAACAATCGTCTCTTGGGATTAATTTAGGAAAGACAATTAATTACACATTAATGTAATTTTAAAAGCGGCACGTCTGAAGTCGGGAGAGCTAGAATACTCTACAACTAGCCAGAAAAGGAAAGAGCTGCGCTTTAACTAAATCTTGACACTGAAAACGCCAAGGTGTCATTCTTTCTTTCGGCAAAAAAATCGAAGAAAACACAGAAAAAAAATCAGAATTACCCGTAATTAAGCCATACTCACAGTTGCGGATAGAGGCTCGCTACACTGAACACGCTGCAGCCAACGAGGCCCTTTAAGACACGTAGCAAAAGAGAACGCGAAACCGGAAGAGGCGCCTGCGGAAGAAGCGCACACTTCCGAGTCTCAACTCAGCCACGTAGGTTTCTCCCAGAATTCTGGGAGTTGAAGTTCAGAAGTCTTAAAGTTGACGAGTTTGGAGCCCTCTGGTCTTACGGGGCTACTTTATTTCAAGCAAGGTAGCGCGAATTATTTTTCATAATAAAACCCCACATTTTCGAATTTGCTTTTCAGGGTGTGTTAGGAAAAGGATACAGATTGGTTTATCTGTTCATTTATTTATTTATATCCCGCCTTTATTGCTTTTATAAATAACTCAAGGTACGAACATATCTAATACATATCTAATAATATCTAATAATATTTAATTCATAAGATCCTTGCTAGGATTGGTTGGAGTGAGAGAGTGACTCCTCGAGGTCAGACTAATGTAGGACTAGAATTCACGGTTTCTAGCCTGGTGCCTTAACTTCTAATCAAACGCACCCCATATATAACCGAACCGCTAAAAATACAACCTCAGCATTGATATAATAATGAAAAAAGAAGCAAAGAGGGGCGAGGGGGAGAGAGAATGGCCTATAAAATAGAATCAGGTCTTAAGAATTAAACATTCTTCCTTATCCCTTCAGGGGCGGGGAGGGGGGTTGAGAGTGAACAAAATCATTGTTCAACATAATAAACTAGAATATAAAAAAGTAAACTACACAATGAAATAAGAATTTAAACTCTGAATTCAAAACACAATACCTCAGTTTTAATCCATTTTGGTTTTTGCTGAAATATTCATTCACAAGTCAACTAATGTGGCACAGATATTATTTATGAAATTAATGAGGCTCATAGATAATTGGTGACATCTAAATACTAAAAGTCAAATCATGCATTTCTACCCCAAATCCCTGCAGTGTCTATTTTGCAGAAACAAAAATTGTTACTATTCAAGAAACAGGCAAAATCACGCATATCACACCCTAACAAAAATAAGCGTAAAGCCAAACAAAACACAAAATACTGAATTATAAGCATTTATCTTCACCTTTGTTTCTGTTTTAAAATGTTTTTCAGAAATGTAGATGATTCTGAGGGTTGCTATTTTTGTTCGCAGTCATGGATGAAGAGTTTTTCTGCATAGCAATAGCAATAGCAATTAGACTTATATACCGCTTCAAAGGGCTTTCAGCCCTCTCTAAGCAGTTTACAGAGTCAGCATATCACCCCCATGGTCTGGGTCCTCATTTCACCCACCTCGGAAGGATGGAAGGATGAGTCAACCTTGAGCCAGTGAGATTAGAACCGCTGAACTGCAGATAACAGTCAGCTGAAGTGGCCTGCATTACTGCACCCTAACCACTGCGCCACCTCGGCTCTTAGCAGTCATAAACTATTTCCCTCCTGCTAAACTAAAATCAACTGAAATTGAAACAGGTTTAACAAAGAAATAAACCAAATCGTTTTCCATTTGGACAATAATAATGGTTGTTTATTGCTAAGTCCTCCGGCTACAAGTCTTCGACTTACGACTGACAGCCGGCAACAGCCTAGCAGCGCCTGATTGGCTAAAGCGCGGCTGGCTGAGCACGGGCTGCCAGAAGCACTCCCATTGGCCGCCCTGCTTGACAACTCCCATATAAATAGCTGTCAAGCAGGGCGAGGTGCTGAATCCTGTCTCTACATAATTACTTGTTGCGTTTATAATAAATTGCTGTTCAACTCACCTCACCCGCCTCACATCTTGTCCATCCTTCGATCTTTTACAGTTATTGTGTCCAAATGGCTTTTATCAAGGTCTCCAACTGATGGCTTTTATTCCCAGGTTGGTTCAGCAAGAACCAATTAGTGTAGTTGGGATTTGGAAGCATGTAGTTTTCATTGACTTACATTTTGTATCCTATCCCTCCCCCCCTTTAACTACCAAGTTTCCTTCATGTGTGATAACATCCATCTGGCATACCACACCCATTAAGAGGCAGGGGGAACACAATTTTATTGTTCTGGAGAGAACTATAGAACATCAGTCCATGGGGGAGGGGATCTTTCAGTGGTTCATTGGCCTAAATCCGGGATGGCGAACTTATGGCACATGTGCGCAAACGGAGCCATTTGTCAGGTCACACGAAGCGTTGCCCTGTCAACTGGCCAGTGCACATGCATGTGCTGGCCAGCTCAGTTCAGCATTTTTAAAAGCCATTTTTCGCCCTCCCCAGCCTCCAGAGGCTTTATAGGAGCCTGGGGAGGGTGAAAAGAGCCCCCCCCACCCCCCTGAGGCCCTCCAGAGGCTTCAGGAGCTTCCCTGAGGCCTCCAGAGTGCAAAAAAACGGCCCTATGGGCAAACCAGAAGTATGTAGGGCTGGTTTAAGTCCTCCGGGGGCTTCAGGGACCTTCAGGAAGTGGTTTATAGTCCTCCGGAGGCTTCAGGGAGGTCCTGAAGGTCCCTGAAGCCTCCGGAGGGCCTCGCGGGGGGGGGGAGGCTGTTTTTGCCCTCCCCAGGCAAAATAAAGCCTCTGGAGTGTGGGGAGGGAGAAAAAACCATGCAAGAAATGGGGTGTCGCTTCTCTCATACATGCATGCGCACTGGGTGTGTGTTGCACTTTACATTATGGGTGCGGCAAGCCCACGCACGACCCCCATATGCTCCCCCCTTATGGCATGTGAGCCAAAAAAGGTTTGCCATCACTGGCCTAAATCATTAAAACCCTTGATGCATGTGTTAAAAGAGTCTAAGGATTAAAGGTAAGGTAAAAGTTTCCCTCACACATATGTGCTAGTCGTTCCTGACTCCAAGAGGCAGTGCTCATCTCCGTTTCAAAGCCGAAGAGCCAGTGTTGTCCAAAGACGTCTGTGGTCATGGGGCCGATATGACTAGACGCCAAAGGCACACGGAACACTGTTATCTTCTCACCAAAGGTGGTCCCTGTTTTTTTACTTGCATTTTTACATGCTTTCAGACTGCTAGGTTGCGCAAGCTGAACAAGTAATGATTGGAGTTCACTCTATTACGCAGCATTAGAGATCCGAACTGCCAACCTTTCTGATTGACAAGCTCAACATCTTAGCCACTGAGTCACTGTGTCTCCGGGCTTATGATTAGCGATACTTTAAAAAAATCAATAAGACCTAAATAAAACTGTCCCCACAAGTCATAAAACTACCACAAAAATATGTTCCCAAAAAGGCTTCACATGGGCATCATTTCAATTTCTCATGTACAATTTAAATGCTTCATATTTAATTATACCTATATTGGAATTCATCATCTCAGCAAGATCAGATTGCCTTTATTCGGTTCTATAACATCTTGTCCCTTTATATTAGTTTCTCATACAATATTTCTTGGGCATAAGTCAGCCAGAAATGAAGCTGTGCGATCAACTTGGTTCTGGGTGAGTATAAACTATTGATCATTCAGAAACTGATTTCTTAACCAAGCTTCATTTTCAACTACTTAAGTCTAACTTAAGGCTGATGTGCCAAAAAAAAAAGATTTTTTTAGCCGTATCCATGCCACATATAGCGTTTGATTTTCACACCTTATAGTCCCGAAATGGCAAACCTATGACATACGTGCCACAAGTGGCACACGGAGCCATTTGTCAGTGTTGCCCTGTCAGCTGGCCAATGTGCATGTGCGCACTTGCTAGTGGCCTTCCAGCTTCAGCGTACCTTGGAGGAAGCTAACTACCTGGACCCCTTCCAGTCCGGCTTCAGACCTGGTTACAGCACAGAAACCGCTTTGGTCGCATTGACCGATGATCTCTGGAGAGCCAGGGATGGAGGCCACGCCTCCATCTTGGTTCTCCTTGACCTCTCGGCAGCTTTCGATACCATCGACCATGGTATCCTTCTGCGACGACTGCGGGAGGTGGGGGTGGGAGGCACTGTTTTGCAGTGGTTCTCCTCCTACCTCTCGGACAGGTCGCAGTCGGTGTTGGTCGGGGGACAGAGATCGACCATGAGGCCCCTAACATATGGGGTGCCGCAGGGGTCGGTCCTGTCCCCCGTACTATTTAACATCTACATGAAACCGCTGGGCGAGATCATTCGGAGGCACGGGATAAGATACCACCAATATGCGGACGATACGCAGCTGTATCTGTCCGCCCCGTGCCAACTCAATGAAGCGGTGGACGTGATGAACCAGGGACTTGAAGCTGTTGGGGACTGGATGAGGGCTAACAAGCTTGTACTCAACCCAGAAAAGACCGAGTGGCTGTTGTGTTTCCCTCCCAAAAATTTGGTTGGTGTTCCATCGCTCAGGCTGGGGGGCCAAATTTTACACCCCTCAGACAGGGTTCGCAACTTGGGAGTCCTCCTGGATCCGCAGCTGACCTTTGATTACCACCTGTCGGCTGTGACCAGGGGGGCATTTGCCCAGGTTCGCCTGGTGCGCCAGTTGCGACCCTACCTGAACCGGGAGGCTCTCACAACAGTCACTCGCGCCCTCGTGACCTCTAGGCTGGAATACTGCAATGTGCTCTACATGGGGCTGCCCTTGAAGAGCATCCGGCGGCTTCAGCTAGTCCAGAATGCGGCCGCGCGAGTGATTGTGGGTGCACCTCGGTTCGCCCACATAACACCTATCCTCCGCGAGCTGCACTGGCTACCTGTTGATCTCCGTGTGCGCTTCAAGGTGCTTCTTACTACCTACATGGTAGTGGATCTGCGTACTTGGGAGACCGCCTCCTGCCAATCACCTCCTCTCGACCCATAAGATCTCACAGATTAGGCCTCCTCCGAGTGCCATCTGCCAGCCAGTGCCGGCTGGCAACTACGCGGAGGAGAGCCTTTTCAGTAGCAGCTCCGACCCTTTGGAACGATCTCCCCGTGGAGATTCGTACCCTCACCACCCTTCAGACCTTCCGCACAGCCCTCAAGATCTGGCTATCCCGCCAGGCCTGGGGGTAAGACCATAGTCCGCCCCCACCCGAATGTTGTATGAATGTTGCTTGGTTTTAATTATATATTGTGTTTTTATGTTATTGTATGTCTTCCCCTCCCATACAAGTTGTTAGCCGCCCTGAGTCCCCTCAGGGAAAAGGGCGGCCTATAAATAAACTGAACTAAAAACTAAAAAAAACTAACTACCTTGACCCCTTCCAGTCCGGCTTCAGGCCCGGTTACAGCACAGAAACCGCTTTGGTCGCATTGACCGATGATCTCTGGAGAGCCAGAGATGGAGGCCATGCGTCCATCCTGGTTCTCCTTGACCTCTCAGCGGCTTTCGATACCATCGACCATGGTATCCTTCTGTGACGACTGCGGGAGGTGGGGGTGGGCGGCACTGTTCTGCAGTGGTTCTCCTCCTACCTCTCGGACAGGTCGCAGTCGGTGTCGGTGGGGGGGCAGAGATCGTCCCCGAGGCCCCTAACTTATGGGGTGCCGCAGGGTTCGGTCTTATCCCTATTTAACATAGGGATAAGACCATTTACTATTTAACATATACATGAAACCGCTGGGCGAGATCATTCAGAGGCACGGGATAAAATACCACCAATACGCGGACGATACACAGTTGTATCTGTCCGCCCCGTGCCAACTCAATGAAGCAGTGGACGTGATGAACCGGGGTCTTGAGGCTGTTAAAGACTGGATGAGAGCTAACAAACTGGTACTCAACCCGGACAAGACCGAGTGGCTGTTGTGTTTTCCTCCCAACAATTTGGCCGGCGTTCCATCACTCAGGCTGGGGGGGGTCAAAATTTATACCCCTCAGACAGGGTCCGCAACTTGGGAGTCCTCCTGGACCCACAGCTGAGTTTCGACCATCACTTGTCAGCTGTGACCAGGGGGGCATTTGCCCAGGTTCGCCTGGTGCGCCAGTTGCGGCCCTACCTGAACCGGGAGGCCCTCACAACAGTCACTCGAGCCCTTGTGATCTCTAGGCTGGAATACTGCAATGTGCTCTACATGGGGCTGCCCTTGAAGAGCATCCGGCAACTGCAGCTAGTCCAGAACGCAGCCGCGCGAGTGATTGTGGGCGCACCACGGTTCGCCCACATAACATCGATCCTCCGTGAGCTGCGCTGGCTACCTGTTGATCTCCGGGTGCACTTCAAGGTCCTACTTACCACTCATAAAGCGCTCCATGGTAGTGGATCTGACTATTTGAGAGACCGCCTTCTGCCAATTACCTCCCTCCGTCCCATCAGATCGCATAGAGTAGGCCTCCTCCGAATTCCATCCGCCAGTCAGTGCCGACTGGCGACTACGCGGAGGAGAGCCTTCTCAGTTGCAGCTCCGACGCTATGGAACAATCTCCCCGTGGAGATCCGCACCCTCACCACCGTCCAGGCCTTCCGCACAGCCCTCAAGATCTGGCTATCCCGTCAGGCCTGGGGATAAGACTTTACGCTCGCCCCTCCCGAATGTTGAATGAATGTTGTGTTTTTACCGCTAATTATTTTTACTCACATTTTCTTTTTGTGTTTTGTCCTGCACTCCCCTCCCCTATTATTGTAAGCCGCCCCGAGTCCCCTCAGGGAAAAGGGCGGCCTATAAATGTTTAATAAAACTAAAAAACTAAAACTCAGTTCAGCATTTTTTAAAGCCATTTTTCACCCTCCCTAGGCTCCAGAGGCTTTATAAGAGCCTGGGGAGGGCAAAAAGAGCCTCCCTGCCCCCCCCCCCCCCCCCGGAGGCTTCAGGAGCTTCCCTGAAGCCTCTGGAGTACAAAAAAACCCGGTCCTATGGGAAAAGGGGAAGTTCGGGAACAGACTTCTGGTTTGCTTGTAGGGTCGATTTAAGCCCTCCGGAAGCTTCAGGGGAGCCTCCTGAAGGTCCCTGAAGCAAAAAGAGCCTCCCTGCCCCCCCGGAGGCCCTCCGGAGGCTTCAGGGGAGCTCCTGAAGCCTCTGGAGTACAAAAAAACCAGGTCCTATTGGAAAATGGGAAGTTCGGGAACAGACTTCTGGTTTGCTTGTAGGGTCGATTTAAGCCCTCCGGAAGCTTCAGGGAAGCCTCCTGAAGGTCCCTGAAGCCTCCGGAGGGCCTCCGGGGGGCGGGGGAGGCTGTTTTTGCCCTCCCCAGGCTCCTATAAAGCCTCTGGAGACTAGGGAGGGTGAAAAGAGCTTGCAAAAAATGGGGGGAGTGCCTGTCATGCGTGCATGCACACTGGGGGAGGTTGTGCATTGCATTATGGGTGTATGCATGACCCCCCTGCACTCCCCCCACTTATGGCACGCGGGCCAAAAAGTTTCACCATCGTTGTTATAGTCAATCTGCCGTAATATGACATACCAAATTTTGAAGTCTGACATCTGAAATCATGACAATTTATAGTTTTTAATTAAAAAATATTGGTAAGACATTTTAGTAAACCAGTGTATTTTTTTGCTTATACTGATCACTGCCATTTTCTATAAAAGAAAGTAATTTAGAAGCATTTTTGTGCATTATAAAAAATTAGCACCTCCATTACATATTTCAACATTAACCTCATTCAAGAACAATCAATAAAGGAGATAAAATGCTTCTGTTGAAATTCTTAAAACACAATACTTGAGGATTCCAGTGATGACATGATTGATGACATCACAAAACTGTCTTTGTGGTTGAATCTAACACAGTTTTACTTCATTAAGTAGTAATGGTAGTATATAGTAGAAGTAGGACCATGGCAGAGAGGAATGAAGCCCATTTTTTATAAGATCATTCATTAGAATAAGGATTAAATCCTCTCTTAGATCATTTTTTTAAATTCTTCCTTCCCTTTAAGATCCAGCTAAATCAAAAAATTTTCCTCATCATGGGATCAAGTAATTTTCCGAGGTTCAGGTCTGATTTCAGCTTTACAAATTCTGAAGATCGTCTTTTTCTCCGAGAATCATTAGAAACTGTAGCCAGTTCCTTGACATTTACTGCAAATGACATCTGTATAGAAGAGAGGGGCAGTGAGTGTCTGGAAGATGCATGGAATGAGAACAATTTGGAGAATTATAGTGAGGAAAACATGGAACAATTGCAGAATAATAGCCAAGAAATAGAATACGAAAATCTTTATATATCTGATGAGATAAGGAATCAAATCAATGAAAAGAATAAAAAGGCCTTGGAAGCCCTAGCTAAAGTTGAACTTCAAAAAGCTGTTGATCTATTCTCTGAAGCTATTGAGTTCAACCCACACATTTCTAGTTCTTACATCAACCGTGCCAATGTCTATCTGCAATTGGAAAAACCAAATGCTGCTATTAAAGATTGCAATATAGCCATTGAACTGAATCCCAAATCATCAGAAACATTAAAATTGAGAGGAAAAGCATTCAAGAAATTAGGCTGTTTAAAAAAAGCAGCCCATGATTTTGTTTTAGCTTCTAAGCTAGAATATGATAAAGAGGCCAATTCAGTACTAAATGAATTAAAATCAGGATTTCAAAGAATTTCTGAAAGGCAAGCGAAGTGCATCCTTACATATAAGAAATCTGAGATACTGGAGAAGATTAAGAAAGCACAGATAATTTTAGAGGATCAAAAACAAGACCAGAGAGAGGAAAGTATTAGCATAGAACTGGAGAACAAAGTAGTAAGGAATAAAGAAGAGAAAGTGAAGCTAGACCATAATAAAGACTCCCAGGAAATAATATATGAAAATGTGCAGACAGATGAGAAATGGAAGCAGACGAGTGAAAACAAGAAAGCAGCTTTGGATGCAATGGAGAAAGGTGAATATAAAAAAGCAGCTGAGTTATTCACCAAAGCTATCAAACTAAACCCCCATATTACTAACTTGTATATTTGCCGAGCCAGTTCTTTTCTGAAACTTCATATGCCAATTGCTGCTATAAAGGATTGTAACAATGCCATAAAATTAAATCCTGGTGTGGCCTTACCATACAAGTGCCGTGGAGAGGCATTTTGCATGTTGGGTTATTGGCAGGAGGCTACTAAAGATTTCTCTGTGTCCTGTCAACTAGATTATGATGAAGATACTTATGCCAAGATGAAAGAAATGCAAACAGAAAATGAGAAAGTTATTAAATGGTGGACAAACCCAGATGAAAGAAGTAATCAGAGAGAATTTAAAGAGAAGATAAGCAAAATGAAAGAAGCTTCTGGGAAAACACAAGGAAATGATCCCCAAGATAAATCAGTTATTCATGAGTCTTGCAAAAAAGAACTGGATCCAAGAACATTTCACATTTCTGAGGAAAAAACAATTCTGCATAATTCCCAAAACTATAAAATATTCCCTCTTTATTGTTCAGAGGGTCAAAATGAAACTTATCCCATGTCTGCAGTACAAGACCAAGATCAGTTTATGGATTATGAAAAACAAGAGCACGTTGAACTGCATGAAAGAAGGGCTCAGAAAGGACCCACGAGGAAGCAAAAATATGAAACCGAATCAGAAAGTGAGGATAGTGAATTGGAAATTGATACTGAAGAAGTTATTGAGTCAGATGAAGATTTTCCTCAGGAGATGGGAAATGAAAATTTGAAAGTAACTGATGAAATGAGAAAACTAGCCAATGAAAAGAAGAGAGAAGCTTTTGATGCAGTCAATAAAGGAGAACTTTTTAAAGCTTTAGATTTGTTCACAGAAGCTATTAAGCTCAATCCACATCTTACTATCTTATATGCAAACCGAGCCAGGGTCTATCTGAAGCTACAAAAGCCAACTGCTGCAATTAGGGACTGTGATAAAGCCATACAAATAAACCCTGACTCAGCCCAGCCCTACAAGTGGCGAGGAAAAGCACTGAAAATACTTGGTTACTGGCAAAAGGCAGCTAAAGACCTTGCTTTGGCCTGTCAATTAGATTACGATGAAGAATCCTATGCTTTGCTAAAAGAGGTACAACCAAAGGCTCAGAAAATTGCCAGGCTCAGGAGAAAGCAGGAACAGAAAGTTGATGAAAAGAAGAATAAGAGTCTTTTGAGTGAACTTCAAAAAACTTGTAAGAAGCAACAAAGATCTCAAATGACATCTGCAGAATTAGGAAGAAATGACAAGGACATTGTGGAGAAATGGAGAGAAAATTGGGGGGGAAACACCAAAGAACAACAAAGAGTAATAGTTCTGACAAAACAGAAGAGCATGGCCCAAGACAACAGAGGGACATGCTTTCAGGAAAGCAAAAGGAAACACGGTAACTTTTTTGAGAAGGAGGAAGAGGAAGAAATAGAAGAGGAGGAGGAACAACAACAACAACAAGAAAAATTCCAAGAGAATTTACTAAAAGAACAAGAGAACCTTAAACAGAAAGAAATGAAACACCAAGTCCATCAGAATGAATTGGAGGAACAAGTAAGAGCTCTTCAGCAAGAATTGGATGAAAAATTCAAAAGTTATCAAGAAGAAATTGATGAAGAAAGCACTTGGCGGAGATTATTAGATGAGCAGGAAAAGTCACAGCAAAAGGCACTCTGTGAACAAGAACAAGCTTTTAAAACAATCTTGGAAGAACAAGAAAAAATACAGAAGGCAACCTTGAGGGAACTGGCCAGCGCTCAACAACAGGCTTTAGACGAGCTTGAAAAAGTCACAAAAAAAACCCTGGAAGAACAAGAGAGAGTTCAGCAGCAAGCTCTTGAAGAACAGGAAAAAGCACAAGAGGCCCTGGATGCTCTGGAAAGAGCACATAACAGGGCTTTGGAAGAACAAAAAAAAGTCCTTATAGCTGCAATGGAAGAACAGGAGTACGCTCAGAGAAAGTCGCAGGAAGAAAAAAGGATGACTGAGGCAGCTTTAGAAAAACTTGCAGAAGCTCAAAGAAAGGTCCAAAAACAGCAGGAAAGAGCTGAGAGGCAAGTTAAAGAAGAAAGAGAGAAAGCACAAAGAGCTTTAGAAGAATTAGAGATTGCTCAGAAAAAGGCTTTGGAAGATAAGAAAAAAGCTGAGAAAACTCTGGAAACTGTAGAAAGAGCCCACAGACAGGCTTTAGAGGAACAAAGAAAAATGCAGGTGGTTGCTGAACAACAGCAAGCAAAAGAAAGTTACCTAGAAGAAAAAAAGCTGACTGAAGCCACCATGAAACAACTTTCAAGGATGCAAAAAGAATTTTATGAGGGACAAGAAAGTTCAGAAAAGAAAGCAGTAAAAGAGAGAGAAAGTGGTCAGAAAGCCATAGAAGAATTGGAAATTGCTAAAAAGGCAGCCCTAGAGGAACAAGCAAGAGCTCAAAAAGCTCTAGAAACTTTAGAAAAATCTCATATGTGGGCATTAGGCCAACAGAAGAAAGCACAGGAAAATATTCTAAAAGAAATGTTGATGGGAGAAGTAGCTGAGGAACACTTCTCAGCAGTTCAGAACAAAGTCCAAGAAGGGGGAAAGAATTGGAAGGTGGCCAAAGAAGAAAGAGAAAGAACTGATAAATCCCTAGAAGAATTAGCTCTGGAAAACTTAGAAATTGGTCATAAAATGGCCTTAGAGGAAAAAAAGAAAATATATGAAGAAAAAAAGGAGTTGGTGGAAGAAGCTCTGGGAAACACTTCTGTGGCTCAGATAAAGGAACAGGAAAAGCAGAAAAGATCTGAGAAAAAGGTAATGGAAGAAAGTCAGAATGCACAAAACACTTTAAAAGAATCAGAGATTCTTCAGAGGAAAACTATAATGGGACAGGAAAGACAGAACATAGGTAAGACCCTCAAAGAATTAGAGATTTCTGAAAATAAATTTCTGGAAGATCAAGACAGAGATCAGAATGCTCTGGAAGTAGTAGAAATAGCAAAAATGACAGCGTCAGAACAAAACATAGCATTAATGGAAGTACAAGAACAAACAAGGGGGGGGAATCCAGAAAATAAGTCTGAAGCTGATCTGGAAGAAATATCCATGGCTCACAGAAAAATCCAAAAAGAACAGAGAAGAGGTAACAGAAACATCATTGAGGAAAGTGTGCAAATATCAAAGGCCCTTAAAAAAGTTGAAAATGTGCAAAATAATTTCCTAGAGGAACAAGAAAGTGACCAAGGCACTCTGGAAATTATAGAAAATGCTCACACAAAGATTCTGAAAGAGCAAAAAGGTGTTCAGACAGCATTGATGGAAGGGCCAGAACAAATAAGGGGAAAAATTCAAGAAGAAAAGAAGATGGCTGAGGTAGCCCTGGAAGAGCTTTTCAGAACTCAAAAAAAAATTCAAGAAGAGCGAGAAGAAGCTGGTAAAAAAATGCTGAAAGAAAGGGAGATCATACAAAAGGCCCTCGATGAATTGGAGATTGCTAAAAAGAAATGTCTTGAGGAACAGGAAAGAGCTCAGAATGCTATGGAAGCTTTAGAAAGGACTCATATAAAAGCCCTGGAGGAACAGAAGGAAGCTCAGAGAGCAGTGATGGAAGAACAAGAACAAATAAGGAAAAAAATTCAGGAAGAAAAGAAGATGGTTGAAGTAGCCCTGGAAGAGCTTTTCAGGAATCAGAAGAAGTCCCAGGAAGAGCAGGTAAGGGCTCAGATGAAAGCAATGGAAGAAAGAGAAGCTATACAAAAAACCCTAAAAGAAGTAGAAGTGATGCAAAACAAAGTCCTAGAAAAAGAGAAAAGAACTCAGAATGCATTGGAAGCTGTAGAAGAAATGCGTAAACAGGCTTTAGAGGAGCTGAACAAAGCTAAGAGAACTGCCATAGAAGAACAGGAACAAGAATGGAAAAGAATTCAGGAAGAAAAGAAAATAGTTTTGCTGGCCCAGGAAGACCTTGTCAAGACTCAGAAGACAGTACAAGAAGAGAGACAAAGGGCTGAAAACAAAGCAGCAGCAGAAAGACAGTTAGCTGACAAAAACCTTAAGGAATTACAAATTGCTCATAAGAAAGCACTGGAAGAACAGGGGAAAGTTCAGAAAGCTTTGGAAGATGTAGAAAAAGCTCATAAAAAAGTGTTGGAAGAACAAAAGAAAGCTCAAATGGCTGTGATACAAGAACAGGAAAAAATTTGGAAAAAATCTGAAGAAGAAAAGAAGATGGCTGAGGAAGCCTTAGAAAAATTGTCAAAGATTCAGAGACAGATTCAAGAACAGCAGGAAGAAAAAGCCTCTGAAAGAAATGCTCAGGAAGCCTTAAAAAAATATGAGTTTGCTCAAAAAGTGGCTATGGAGGAACAGGAAAGAGCAGCAGAAGCTCTGGAAGCTGTGGAAAAAGCTCATAAACAGGCACTGGAGGAACAGAAGAAATCTCAGATGGCTGCCATAGAAGAACAAGAAAAACTGAGGAAAAGGTCTGAAGAAGAAAAGAAGATGGCTGAAGCTGCCCTAGAAGAAGTTTTCAAAACTCAGAAGAAACTCCAAGAAGAACAGGAAAAAGCTGAAAAAACAGCAATGGAAGAGAGAGAGAAAGTTCAGAAGAATCTAGACGAATTACAAACTATTAAAAAAAAAGTCCTTGAGGAACAGAAACAGGCTCAGAAGGCTCTGGAAGAAGTAGAAATAACTCATCGACGGGCTATGGAGAAGCAGAAGGCAGCTCATCTGGCAGCCATGAAGGAACAGGAGCAAGGATGGGAAAAAATGAAAGAAGAAAAGCAAAGGATGAAGGCAGCTCTGGAAGAGCTTTTAAGGACACAGCAACAGTTCCAAAAAGAGCAGGAAATGGCTGAAGAGAAAGCAATGCAAGAAAAAAAGATAGCTCAAGAAACCCTTGGAGAATTAGAGATTGCTCAAAAACAAGCTCTTGAAGAACAAATGAGAGCTCAAGAAGCTTTGGAAAATGTAGAAAAAGCTCATAAACAGGTATTACAAGAGCAAAAGAAAGCTCAGATGGCTGCCATTGAAGAATGTGAACAGGCACGGAAAGAAGCGGAAGAAGAAAAGAAGAGGGCTGAGGCAGCTTTAGAAAAACTTGCACAAGCTAAAATGAAAATGCGAGAGGAATATAAACAGGCTGAGAAGAATGCAATGCAAGAAAGAGAGAAAGCTCAGAAGGCCTTAGAAGAATTACACATTCTTCAAAGGAAAGCCATTGAGAAAAAGAATCAGAGTCAGCAGTCCCTGGAAGCAGTAGAAATAGCTCATCAACAGGCTGTGGAGGAGCAGAAAAAGGCTCATCGGGAAGCCATGGAGGAACTGGAAAAAGAATGGGAAAAAATGAAAGAAGAAAAGAAAAGGATGGAGGCAGCAGTGGAAGAGTTTTTAAGGATACAACAACAGTTTAAAAAAGAGAAGGAAATGGCTGAAGAGAAAGCAATACAAGAAAAAAAGATAGCCCAAAAGACCCTCAGAGAATTAGAGATTGCTCAAAAACAAGCTCTTGAAGAACAAATAAGAGCTCAGGAAGCTTTGGAAAATGTAGAAAAAGCTCATAAACAGGCACTACAAGAACAGATGAAAGCTCAGATGGCTGCCATTGAAGAATGTGAACAGGCACGGAAAGAAGCAGAAGAAGAAAAGAAAAGTGCTGAAGCAGTTTTAGATAAACTTGTACAAGCTGAGATGAAAATGCAAGAGGAACATAAGCAGGCTGAGAAGAATGCAATGCAAGAAAGAGAGAAAGCTCAAAAGGCCCTAGAAGAATTAAAGATTGCTCAGAAAAAGGCCCGAGAGGAGCAGATAAGAGCTCAAAATGCCCTGGAAGCAATAGAAAAAAGTCATAAACAGACTTTAGAGGAACAAAAAAAAGCTCAAATGGCTGCATTGGAAGAACAGGAACAAGCATTTAAAATATCTCAAGAAGAAAGGATGAGAGCTGAAGCAGCCCTGGAAAAACTGTCACAATACCAAAAAAAAGTCCAAGAAGAGCAGGAAAAGGCTGAAAAGAAAGTCCTAAAAGAAAAAGAGGAAGCACAAAAGGCTCTCCAAAAATTAGAAATTGCTCAGAAGAAAATGTTAGAGGAACAGAAGAAAACTCAGATGTCTGCCATTGAAGAACTTGAGCAAGCACGGAAAAAATCTGAAGAGGAAAAGAAGATGGCTGAGGTTGCTTTGGAAAAACTGTCAAGCATTGAGAGAAAAGTGCAAACAGAACAGAAAAGAGCTAAGGAAAAAAACATGGAAGAAAGACAAAGAATTCAAAAGGCCCTAGAAGAATTGCAGATTGAACAGAAGAAAGCCATAGAGGAATGTACAAAAGCTCAAAAAACTCTGGAAGCTCTTGAAAAGGCTCAAAAAGAGGACCTGGAAGTACAGATGAAAGCTAAAATGGCTGCCATCTATGAACAGGAGCAAGCACGGAAGAAATCTCAAGAAGAAAAAAAGATGGCCGAAGCTGCTTTGGAAAATGTTTTAAGAGCTCAGAAAAAACTTCAAGAAGAGCAGGAAATTGCCAGGGGGAAAATTATGGAAGAAAAAGAGAATATACAGAGGGGCCTCAAAGAATTAGCAATTGCTCAAAAGAAAGCACTCGAGGAACAGGAAAGAGCTCAGAGTGCTCTAGCAGCTATAGAAAGATGTCATAAAATGGCCCTGGAAGATCAAAGAAGAGCTCAGATAGCAACAATGGAAGAACGAGAACAAACAAGGAAAAAAATTCAGGAAGAAAGGAAGATAGCTGAAGCAGTCTTGGATGAACTTTTAGAAACTCAGAGGAGATTCCAAGAAGAGAAGAAAATGGCTGAGAAAAAAATAATGGAAGAAAGGGAAATAACTCAGATTGCCTTAGCAGAGTTAGAAATAGCTCAGAAAAGAGCTCAGGAGGAACAGGTAAGGGCTGAGAATGCATTGGAGGCTGCAGAAAGAGCCCATAAATGTGTCCTGAATGAACAGAGGAAAGTTCAGTTAGCTATTCAAGAACAAGAGCGAGCATGGAAAAAATCACAAGAAGAAAAGGAAATGGCTGAGGCAAGACTAGAAGAACTCTTAAGAACCCAGAAAACTTTCCAAGAGGAACAGAAGAAGGCAGAAACGACAATCATAGAAGAAAGAGAGAGACTTCAAAAAAACATTAAACAATTTGAAGAAGTCCAGAAGAGAGCTCAGGAGGAACAGGAGAAGGCCCAGACATCTCAGCATGCTCTAGAGATTGCCAATGAACAGGCTCTAGAGCAACAGAAGAAGACTCATTTGGCTGCCATGATGGAACAGGAAGAAGCACAGAAAAAATCTGAGGAAGAAAAAAAAATGGCTGAAGCAGCCCTAGAAAATCTCTTGAAACAAGTAGAAAAGGAGCAAGAAACAGCTGAGAAAAAGGCAATAGAAGAAAGAGAGAAAGCTAAGACATTGCTAAAAGAATTAGAAATTGCTCAGAAGGAGGCCCTAGAAAATATATTGACAGCTAAAAAGAAGAGTCTGGAAGAACAGAAAAGAGCTCAAAACGCTTTGGACAGCCTGGAAAGAACTCAAAAGCAGGCATTAGAGGAACAAAGAGATGCTCAAAGGAAATCTCAGGAAGAAAGAAAGATGGCTGAGGCTGCTTTGGAAGAATTATCAAGAGTTCAGAAAAAGATCCAGGAAGAGCAGTATTCAGCAGAGCAGAAAGCAATTAGAGAGAGAGAGAAAGCACAGAAAGAGTTAGAAGAATTAGAGAATGCCCGGAAGAAGGCCATGAAGGAACAGGAGAAAGCTCAAAAAACTCGGGATGTTCTTGAAAGAGCTAATAAGCAGGCACTGGAAGAACAGAAGAAAGCACTAAAGAAAATTCAAGAGGAAAAAAGGCTGGCTGAAGATGCTCTGCAAGAACTCTTAAGAACCCAGAAAACATTCAATGAAGAACAGGAAAAGGTTAAGAAGAAAACAAAGAAAGAAAATGAGAGGACTCAGAAGATTATAGAAGAATTGGAAGTTGCTCAGAAAAAAACTCAGGAAGAAGAGGAAAAAGCTCAGAAGGCTTTGGAAAGGGCTCATAAAGAAATCCTAGAGGAGCAGAAGAAAGTTCAGAGAGCTGCTATGGAAGAACTGGAGCAAGCACGAAAAAAGTGTCAAGAAGAAAAGAAGATGTGTGAGGCAGCTTTGGAAGAACTCTTGGAGACTAAGAAAAAATTCCAAGAAGAGCAGGAAATATCTAAGATGCAAGTAATGAAAGAATTAGAGAATGCACAGAAAGAGCTAGAAAAAATAAAAATAGCTCAAAAAGAGGCCTTGGAAAAAGAAGCGAATGCTAAGAAAGCTCTGGCTAATATAGAAAGAGCTTACGCTCAGGCCCTAGAGGAACAAATGAAAGTGCAGCAAAAGTGTCAAGATGGGAAAAAAATGGCTGAGGCAGCCCTGGATGAACTCTCAAATGCTCAAAGACAATATCAAGAAGAACAGGAAAAAGCTGAGCAAAAAGCAACCAGAGAAAAAGAAATAATTAATATGAAACTAAAAGAATTGGAGATTGCTCAGACAGTGGCTCTGGAGAAAGAGGAAAATGCTCAGAAAGCTTTGGATGCTCTGGAAAAGGCTCACAAGCAGACCCTGGAGGAGCAAAAGAAAGCCCGGATGGAAATGGAAAAAATACAAAAAAAATATGAGGAAGAAAGGAAAATGACAGAAACTGCTCTGAAAAAATTGTCATGGGCAGAGAGAAGCATCCAAAATGAGCAGGGAAGTACAATGGAAGGGACAATTGGAGAAACAGGAAAGTCACAGAAGACCTTAGAAGAATTAGAGATTGCATGGAAGAAGGCACTGAAAGAAAAGGAGAATGCTCAGATAGCTTTGGAGGCTCTGGAAAGAACTCATAAACAAATACTGGAGAAAGAAGAAAAAGCACAAAAAAAGTCTCAAGAAGAAAAGCAATTGGCTGAGGCTGCCCTAGGAGAACTTATAAGAACTCAGAAAAAGTTTCAAAAACAAAAAGAAAGAGCTGAAAGAAAAGCCAAGGAAGAAAGGGAAAATGTGCAGAAGTCTCTAGAACAATTAGCAGTTGCTCAAAAAAGAGCTCTAGAGGACTTGGCAATAGCTCAAAAGATGGCTATGGAGGAAAATGAAAGAACACAGCAGAGGGCATTCGAAGAAAAAAGGGCAATACATCTGGCTATGAAAAAGCTGGAGGCAGCACATGCTAAAGCTATAGAAGAACAACAGATAGCACAGAGGCTGGCCTTTGCAGAGCAGCAGAGAACTAAGGAGATGTTTGTTAACCTAGAGGAATCACGAAGAAAAGCCCTTGAAGATCAAGAAGAAGCAAAAAGGAAAGCTGTAGATGAACAAGTAAGAGCTCATCATGCTATAAATGAATTGGCCAAGATACAAAGGGAAGTTTTGGAAGAACAAGAGCAAGCACAGAAGATAGCTTTAGCAGAACAGCACAAGGCTGAGATGATGTTTAAGGAGCTAGAAGAAAGACAGAAAAAAGTCCTCAATGATCAACCGAGAACATGGATGAAGGACTTTGATGATAAAAAAAATGCTCATGTTACTTTAGGAGAAGTTGCAAACACTCAAATGGTGGAACAGGTGAATGTTCATGCTAATACAGTAGATGAGCAGAAGGAAGCTCATAAAGCTAGCAAACTGGAGAAAGCAAAGAATCCAATATTGGAAAAAACACATAATAAACATGCAGCACAATTTTCAGAGTCTGTTCTAAAAACAGTGAATGAAGAGGGCACTGCAGTATTTGACAGTGAATTTGAGGAAGCACAAAAGAAAGATTTGATCATACTTGGTGGTAAAAAGTTCTATATGGAGCCAGGAAAAATTCTTAGGGATTTAGACAAGAAGGAATGCCAGCAATCCATTAGGAACAGAGGATATGACAAGAATTCTCGAAGACCACTCCCAAACTCTGTCTTGGACTTTTTCCCAAACTGACTAAATTCTAGAATTCTGATCCTGAATGAAAGTTAGAGAAAGGATGGATCAATCTTAAGGTCATCTGCAACCCTTAATGGAAGTAAAAATGGGAAGGAAGAAATAAGGAGAGAATGTTTCTATTTTTAAAGGTTCTTCCCCCATAAACGGTATACTTTGTTTAGGATTAAATTAACACCCATAGCATTAGGTACAGAGGTGGGTTTCTGCCGGTTCGTCCCAGATCGGGTGAACAGGTAGTGGCAGCAGCGGGAGGCTCCACCCACTCACCAGGATGCTTCTGCGCAAGCACAGAAGCATCATACGAGCATACGCACGCGTACGAGCAAACCAGTAGTAAAATAAATTGAAACTCACCACTGATTAGGTACAAATTTTTATAAACATTCAAGGTTTGGAAATGCTTCAGACAATTTATTCATGGGGAGGAGTCAAAACTATGTTGGCTGTTTTTCCATTCATCCAATGTAGATTTTTAGAACAGGAAATGTTTAAATATTGACCTAACAAATTCATTATATTTCACCACCAGTATCCAGCCTGGATTCTTTTTAATCATGCCATAAAATGAGAACTAAATAAAATTACTGGCCTTTAGATTTAGTATTCTCTAATTTGATTCAATTAAATTTTAAAACGTGTCACTGTGAAAAATTCCATAAACATTGTTTATTCTAATAAACTAAATAAAAGTAATTGGATTCAGATTTTTTTTTTAAAAAAATATGAAAACATTGAGCATTTATAGATTACATATCTCATACAGTTTAATGTTCAATTTTTTCATGTTTCAACAGTGAGAAGTTCTTTCAAAAGAACTTTTAGCAGATTTTATCAGAAAACTCCTTTCATAACAGCATGTGTAGGATTGCCCATTAAACCTTACACTCTAAAAGTAGATGTGAGTAGTGGATGTATTTTTTGTCATCAAAACATTTCTTTTGAAGTTAGAAAATAATCCGTGTGAAGCAGATTTAACAAATCTAATCTTTTCTTTTGGGGAATGAGCTTAGCAAGATTTTCTTTAAAAGTAAATTCCAAGTTAATTTGCTTTCTTATTTTAGTAGGCTAGCACGCCATTCCAAATACTAATCAAATCTAAGCATCTTACATTAAGTATACATAAATAATCTCCAAATATAATCCAAATGTAAATAACAAAAAAAATAAAAGTAGTGGTGAATATCTCTAGCTTGGATGTAGAATGAGGTGAAGGTTCATTTTCTGAGATTATGGGTTGTTTGTTCGATGGTTTCCTGGTTTCTGAACGTAGCCTGGCAACAGAACTTTTGGAAAACAATCCACAAACTTGGAAAACAAACCTTCACCCTCACCACATAAAAGTGTTGCTCCCACACATTTCCTGACAAAACTATCCCTCCAAACACCAGAAGAGCTCTCACACTTGCTCATTGTAATATCACCCTGTTCATCCTGTTGGTTCTATAATGCACCAAAAGACCTGCAGCACTGTCATATTATTATTTTTCTAAATGCTATTGAACTAAATGTTGTTATAACTAAATGTCATAATTATGTTTAATTACTATAAGAGAATAAGTTTTTCTTATCAATGGCAAAACTTTTGGATTACTGATTATGGATTATATATTAAAATACACTATTTTTCTTGGAAAATTAATTTGTAACCTACATTTCAAATATGGGCACTAGGTGGCATTATAGCTTGCATAAAACAAAATGACAACAATACAGTAATGCTCTCTTGAATCTAAGTTAGGAGTTTTTTTTACAGAACCAACTTTCATGAACTGTTTATATTGGTGTAAAATTGTTCATTGTTGTTATTCAACAACAGTGCTCACTTTCATATATTTTTAATATGAAAACTGTAGTGAAAATATATTTCATACCGTATACTGTAGATTCAAGAAGAGTCTGGACAGCCTTCCATGTGGTATCAGGCACTGACCAACCTGATCACATTATCTGCTGTTTAAATTGGAGTGGACTGATATAAATTGGGGGCCTTTGCTTCATTGAAGCTTGGCTTAAACTCCCAAATATAACAAATTGAAGCAGAATTCTTTCCTTAGATTCAAACTTGGGTGAGCAACGGGAAGACAGAAAGAAGCTCCTTTCACCAGATAGTGTTGTAGAAAAAACAGGACACGCAAGCCAGCTCTTCAGAGAAGGAATAGTTTATTTCGCAAGGTCAGAGACAAAAGCCTGAACCCCGAGTGACAGGCAGGAAATCCCTTATATAGTTTAGATAAAGCCATCTGTTAGTTTTGGAAACACCCCTCAAGATTTGCCCTTTACAGCAATATTATGTCTACAGGAAGTCATAATACATAGTCAGCTAACGGAGCAGAGGAGCTCGTATTTTGAGGAAGTTAAATGTGTCTTCCAGACACATTTCAGCAAATACATTAAAATAGAGACTTTGCCTCAGCAGGTTTCATGCGCCTCTAACCCGTGTCTAACTGCACCATGTCCTAAAAGCAAACCTTTGCAATTTCTATATATGCACAGTTAAAGCTCAATATCATGAAACCCTAGTTTGGTTCAGGCTTGAGGCCTACCTTGGTTCAGCCTGCTATCTCAATAGTGCTTCTCAACAAGGTATTAGATTGTGACTATGAGACTGTGAGGTCAAGGTTTAAGTCTCCACTCAAGTCTTCACTCGACAATTCTTAACATAAGAATTATCTGTCCAGAATAAGGTTGATGTTAGGGAATTAAATAAGATAATTATGGGAATTAAACAATAACACTCTTGACTTGCACATACTACACAAAGATGGGATATACAATAAAATAAGTGGTTTCAATTAATCATTATTTTAAATTATATTCATTACATAATTCTATTATACTAGTCATTGACTTACGAACACAATTGAGCCCAACATTTCTGTTGCTAAGTAAAACATTTGTTAACTGAGTTTGCCCCATTTTATTTATTTTAGAAAATTTATGCCACCTACCCACCCATAGTGATTCAAGCAGCTTATATGAATATAAAAACGTATAAAAATAACAAGAAAAATAATAAAAAATAAAAAATAATAAAACAGTAGCTCCCCCACCACCTACCCACATCCCAGACGTCTAATATGTTTTTATATTTTATTATCTTGTTTATGTCCAATACGTTCAGGTATATCAGAGCTTCCATGGCGGATAGCCAGGTTGGGATTTTATTATAATGTTTAGTTTTGATTTTTAACCTTGTTTGTAGTAGAAATTTTCTAATTAAATGTTTTTGGAAATAGCTATGAATCTTGTCTTTCCCATCCCAGATAAAGGTGTGCCAACCCAATTCCAAATTATAACCTTCTATTGTTAATAATCTTCTGTTTTTTAAATTGATCCAGTCCTTTATCCAGGTGAAAGCTGCTGCTTGGTAATAAAGCTCCCAATCGGGAAGTCCAAATCCTCCTCTTTCTCTACTGTCTTGTAACAATTTTAATTTAATTCATGGTTTTTTCCCTGACCAAATAAACTGTGCAATTTATTTATTTAAATCTATGAAAAAAAAATTCCCTAGGCTAATCAGCACCACTTGAAATAAAAAAAAAAATTGGTAGTTTATTCATTTTAATGACGGCAATTCTTCCCATTAAGGATATTTGTAGTTTCCTCCAATTTTCCAGATCTTTCTTAATTTTCTGAATCATTTAAACATAATCTTATTTAATTGTTAAGCATTTCCCTGTCAGCCAAATTCCTAGATACTTTACTTTTTTTTGCAATTCCATGTTTTCCTCTAATTCTTGGTCTTTTTTTTTTTAGAGAAATTCTTCATAATGATCTTTGTTTTGTTCTTATTAATTTTAAGTCCCCCTACCTTACCAAATTCCTCTATTTTTTGGATTAATTTAATTCCTGATTTTAATGGATCCTCTAATATGAATACCATATCGTCCGCAAATGCCTGTGTTTTATATTCCTCTTTTTAAATTTTTAATCCCTTTATTTCTTGATTGTTTCTAATTTCTGTTAGTAGAACTTCCAGTGATAGTATAAATAATAAAGATGATAATGGACAACCCTGTCTCGCTCCTTTCCATATCTTAACTTCTTCTGTAGTAACACTTATTATTTTTGCTGTCTGGGTCGAATAAATTGATTCTATCATTTTTATAATTTTTTCTCCAAATCTCATCATTTTTAACTGTGTAATTATGAAATGCCAATTCAAGTTATCAAAGGCCTTCTGGGCGTCTAAGAAGACCAGTGCAACTTCTTTTCCCGGATTCTATTCATAATATCCTAATGTATTTATAATTATCCTCATATTGCTTTTTAATTGTCGTTTTGGTAAGAAGCTGTTTTGATCTGTGTGGATAATTTCATTTAAATTTTTTTAAATTCGCTCTGCCATTATTAATGTAAAGATTTTATAATCTGCATTTAGTAAAGAAATTGGTCTGTAATTTTTTGTTTGTTGGTGGTCTGAATCGTCTTTGGGTGTTATATATGCTTCCCTCCATGATTTTGGCAACTTTGCTTCTATAAGAGCATCATTAAATAAGTCTAAAATCACTGTTTCTGTCTGCTCTTGCATGGCTTTATAAAATTCTACAGGTATACCTGTAGAATATTATTATTTTTTTGTCTCTTCAATGCTTCCTTTAATTCTATCATTGTGATTTTTTTGTTTAGCATTTCTCTTCTTTAGTTTCATGTACATTCCTTGTATTTAAGTATTGTTCGATACTGTCTTGTAATACATTTTCTTTGCTGTACAGATTCTCGAAAAATTCTGTACTACTTTTTTTCCTCTTTCCAGTATTGTATGTTTCCCCTTTCATCTTGTAAGTATTATTGTTTTTTCTTTTTCTTTTTTCAATTTGTGTGTGCTAACCATTTTCCCGCTTTATTCGCATTTTCAAAATGTTTTGCAAATTTGATTTTTTGGGGGCCATCTCTTTTTGTGTCATCAAATTTAATTTGTGCTTTATTAGTTCTTTTTTCTCCTTTATTTTTTGATTCTTGTGGGGGTTTTTTTGCAGGTCCATTTCCAATTCTTTAAGTTCTTTCTCTAATGATTCTTGTTTTTGTCTTTTTTCCTTGTTTTCTCTTGCTAAATATTGTCAACCCTCTTGTAAAAGCTTTTGTAGTATCCCAAAATTTTGTAACGATGTTTCTTCTTTCTTATTTACTTCGTAGAAAAGTTTCAATTCTTTTTCTATCATTTTTATGTATTCTTTATCTTTCACTATTCTTTGATTCATTGATCATCTCTTTTTCTTTTTTGGTCCTTTCCATTTTATTTTTATTGGGTTGTGATCCACCCAGGTGTTTGTCATTATTTCAATCTGTTCTGTATCTCTTCCCAATTCTTGGGTTGACCAAATCATATCTATCCTTGACCATGATTTGTGGGGGTTTGAATAATACATAAATTGTTTGTTTCCTATATTCCTTTCTCTCCATACATCTTTCAGGCTCAATTCCTGCACCATTTTGAAAAAGGTAGATGGTAGCATTCTTTTTTTCTTATTTCTTTTGTTACTCTTGTAGTTATCATTGATATCTGTTATAGCATTGAAGTCTCCAGTTAGACATATATCCTCATATTCTATTTCTGTTATTTTTTGGTGGATCTTCTTTAAAATTCTTTTTGGTTTTTATTTGGGGAGTATGTTGCTGTGAGAAGAATTTTTCTTTGTTCTGTTTCTATTTCTATCATTAAAATCCTCCCTTCTTCATCTGCATATTTTTTTTTGCATTTATCCATTCTTTAATGTATATTGCAATTCCTCTTTTTTTGTGCTAATGTTGTAAATAGTTTTCGTAACTTTGGATATTCTAGAAGTTTGTTATATTGGTTTTTAACATGTACCTCTTGAAGGCATGCTATGTCCATATTCATTTTTTGTAATCTAGTCAAAGTTTGCCTTCTCTTTTCCGGTGAGTTTAATCCATTTATATTTAGTGAGAGTAACTTAATTTCTTGTTCCATTGTGTTATTTGTGTGCCGCCCTTAGTTTCCTTGCATTTCTTGTCTCTATTCCTATTTTACTACCTACTTGTTCTATTTGTTCTCTTTCCTATCTTCTTCTTTGTTCTCTTTCTTCCTCCTTGTTTTCAACTGACTGTTCTTCTTGACTTCTACTCTCTGGTTCCTCTTTACTATCTTGTTCTTCCTCAGCAGTGTGAAATAATGTTCAAAGAACTCCTGTGCTTTGTCGACTGTGTCTATTTTATATCTTTTATCCTGCCAGGTAATCACTGATTTTCTAGCAAAGTGTACGTGGATTTCTTTTGGGAGCCTGTGTCTCCTGGCATAATTTGGGTGGATTCGATACATCTCGTCTATGACCCTTCTCATTTCTTGTTTGTTCTTTTGTAATATGTTTGCAACAATTTCTGTGATTGTTTCCCCTAAATCCTTCTCCTTTTCTTCTACTATATTTTGAAAGCGCAGAAAGAAGCCAGCTTTTTCGAGTTCCAAAAACACTATTTCCCCCCTAATTGTCTGTTTAGTGTAGTCAGCTTCCCATCTCTATTCTCTTCTCCATTTTTTCTACCTTTGTTTCTACTTTTTGAATTTTTTGTTCATTTTTTGTTATTTCACCTTGTATTTTCCCTATTCTATCATCTATTCTTCTAAACTCACTCTTCATTTCTCCCTATTCTAATTTAATTTCTTCATGATTTCTCCTAGTTTCTTTGTGATTTTTTTGTAATTGTTTCTTATGTTTTTGTAATTATTTCTTGTGTTTTCAGCATTGTTTCTTGTATCTTTGCTAATGCATCTTGCATACATGTTGTTGAGCTTGCTTTCTCTATACCCAGTGTGCTCTCAATTGTGCGCTGATTTGAGGGTGAAGATGTTGCTGATATTGGATTGGATACTGTCTTTCTATTCATTTTACTAATTGTTGTTGTACTTGTCATTTTTGATTTTAATTTCCTTACAATTTCCCCCCCACAATAACATATACTCCTCTCTGCCCACTGCTTGTTTCCACTCTCTTATACCAGCCCCTTCAATCTTTGAACTTTCCCTTTCCATGCACATTTCAATTCAATTCAATATCATTCAATCCTACAATCTAGCAACCTAATTTCTATATACTCGGGTTAGTATGCAAGTCAATCCACACTATATTCAAGCAATATTGAATATATTTAACCTAGCACATTCTTAATTTGATTCAATATGCAACCTTATATCGTCTCTTTAATAATTACAAACTAATACGCCCCCCCACTTCAACACTATGTTACTATTTTTTTACTATTCTCTGGGTATACAATATGTTTAGGCTAATAAATCCTTAATTTTAATTCTTATATAATATGTCATCTATTTATAACATTGATAATTTCAAAGTATTACCAATAGTTCATAACAATATTTTATCTCACCACAGTTCAGTTTATATTTATATTTCTTCTTTCAATGTTCTCCTATTTTTTAAATCTCAGAGATCACAAAAAACAAAAACAAAAATTCCAGTTTGCATCAGCAATATTGTATACTGTTATTTAATTGTTATTTCTTTTTCCACTAGATGGTGGTGTTACTCTTCTTTCGTATAGGGTTTTTCTTTTTCCTCTGAAAATCTGATATTTACTTTTCTATATTTCACTTTCTCTCAAGTATTCCAAAATAGTTCTCTCCTCTTCTTCACAATTGTCACTGTTTTGTCTGGCTCCAAATTCTGTTTATTGTCCAAATCTCTCCTTATTTAGTTCTGTTCTCAAGTCACTCCAAACCTTCTATTGCTATAGGAAATTGCTTGCTTTCCCTCTTCTTGTAGCTGCCGATATTAAGCTCTATCCAGCTCATTTCAAAGCTTTGAAATTCTAGCTCAATGAGTCTTTAGTAGAATTTATACCATTTTAGTTGTTTTAAATATTGTCACCAATGCTGCTCTGTTGCTATTTTCTCTCCCTCATGTGCAGTAGTCACCACCCAAAATCAGCCATGGACGCCAATTTCTTCTCCGGTGATTTTAAGAGGTTTTCCCTTGTCTGATAGGGAAGTTGCTTGCTTCCTCTTTCAGTGCCCGGGCTTCCCCTCTCTCCTGTTGATCCCTCCAGGTTCAACTCGTCCTTTTTCAGGATCTTCATCCCAGAAACTTGAGCAAAGCTAGTAGAGCTACCATTTCTTTGTCCTCATGGAAGTGACATCACTGCAGGAAGTTGAATGACCACTATTCCTAATTGGGTCCTGGATGATTGGGACAAGCCCATGGAAGTCATGGTTTCCATGAAATCTCTGGCTACTTCCAACCCTGCCCCCAGTATAAGCCTTGGGAATTCCACTGCCATCCTTGTGGCGAGGTCCCGAAGCTCAGGTAGGGAAACTGCCACTCAGTACAGCACCAGCAATTCTGCCTGATCCCTTGAACCCAACCCAAGAGAAAGGGTCTCACAGCCAGGCACTTATACAGCAGTGCCCCTGGAGGCTAGTAGAGATTCTCTGATAACAACAGCCACACCCACTCTCTGGCCCTGCAATCTAGACTAGTACCACTAGTACGGGATAAAATACCACCAGTATGCGGACGATACTCAGTTGTATCTGTCCGCCCCGTGCCAACTCAATGAAGCGGTGGACGTGATGAACCAGGGCCTTGAAGCTGTTAGGGACTGGATGAGGGCTAACAAACTTGTGCTCAACCCAGATAAGACCGAGTGGCTGTTGTGTTTCCCTCCCATTAATTCGGCAAGTGTTCCATCTCTCAGGCTGGGGGGTCAAACATTACACCCCTCAGACAGGGTCCGCAACTTGGGAGTCCTCCTGGACCCACAGCTGACTTTTGAACACCATTTGTCAGCTGTGACCAGGGGGGCATTTGCCCAGGTTCGCCTGGTGCACCAGTTGCACCCCTACCTGAACCGGGAGGCTCTCACAACAGTCACTCGTGCCCTTGTGACCTCTAGGCTGGAATACTGCAATGTGCTCTACATGGGGCTGCCCTTGAAGAGTATTTGACGACTTCAGCTAGTCCAGAATGCGGTCGCGCGAGCGATTGTGGGTGCACCTCGCTTCACCCACATAACACCTATCCTCCGCGAGCTGCACTGGCTACCTGTCGATCTCCGGATACGCTTCAAGGTGCTACTTGTCACCCATAAAGCCCTTCATGGTAGTGGATCTGGGTACTTGAGAGACCGCCTACTGCCAATTACCTCCACGCGACCAATTAGATCCCATAGATTAGGCCTCCTCCGAGTTCCATCTGCCGGTCAATGCCGACTGGCAACTACGCGGAGGAGAGCCTTCTCGGTGGCAGCTCCGACCCTATGGAACGATCTCCCCATGGAGATTCGTACCCTCACCACCCTCCAGACTTTCCGCACAGCCCTTAAAATCTGGCTATCCCGTCAGGCCTGGGGCTAAAGACTGTAACCCACCCGAATGGTATGAATGTTGTGCTTTTAATTATGTATTGTTTTACGTGTTAAATGTTTGTTTCCCCCCTCCCTCCGAGTTGTAAGCCGCCCTGAGTCCCCCCAGGGAAAAGGGCGGCATATAAATAAACTTTCATAACTCATAACTTTCATACCATGCTTGATAACCTAATGGGCACATTTCGAAGAGGGGAACACCTCCCTCTGGACCCAGCCAGGTCTTGGTTATACAAGCCAGATCAGCCTTCTTTTCAAGAATCAGTAATTGCTTCCCTATTGAATTTGCTTGTCAGAAGGTCATAAAAGGGAATCCCACAACCCCAGGACACTGCAATGGTCATAAATATGAGTCAATTGCCAAGCATCTGAATTTTGATCACATGACCATGGGGATGCTATAATGGTTGTAAGTGTGAAAAAATAGTCATAACTCAATTTTTTTAATGCCACTGTAACTTTGAACGGTCACTAAATGAACTGTCAAGGACTATCTATACTAGGCCTGACAGTGTTGACAGATAATTTCCCCTCCCCCTGGAAACAGGTGATAAACCACAAGCTGGGTTCTCCCTGGCATTTTTAATATCCCTAGGCTTTGACCAAGCTAAGCAAGTAGTCAATAACAGAATAAAAGACGTGGAGTTCCATTCAGAAATAAATAGGTTGCTTCTCCATAGTAGGAGCGGAAGTAAATGGGGTGTGGAAACCATCAAGATATTTAGAGGCCCTGATCTTCCCGAAACATAGAATAGCATTCTTCAGAGCCAGATTTAACATCCTCCCCTCAGCACTCTTCCAAGGCAAGTATAACAAGATCCCAAAAGCGTAACAAGTAGGTATATGTGGTAAAGGAGAAGTCGAAGATATCACACATGTTTTATTGCACTGTGAGTTATACAATTTCAATTGGTCAATGCATATTTTACCCTTATTAGAGAGATTACCAGGAAGGGCAGATAATTTTTATGTAGACTATCTCCTCTGGGACTCAAACCCGGCTACCATACATGCAGTATCAAAATTCTGTATAACTGCAATGACCAAAAGGATAATTCGATTACAGAATTAAAGTTGTTTACTTGCACCAATTTTTCGTAGAAATCTCTAACAATCTTTAGAAAATCTATATTTACACACATATCCTCTCCCATTATGTAATCAAGGGCAAGAACCATACTTTTTGATACCATGTATTTTATTATTATGGATGTTATTATTTACTATTGTTATTAGTAATATCTTGTAATACTATTGTAAACAGTGATAATTCTTGTCTATTGCTGATCTGTGACTGTAATAAAGTTGACTAGTATTAGTATTATTAGTATTACCTGTACTAGGCCTTTCAGTTTTTATTACAGTTGTCATGAATTACAAGCAACTGTTCAAAGTTGTGACACATGATGGTTGCAGCTCCGTATGATAATCATTTGTGATCTAAGTCAGTGGGAAAGCCAGCAGGGAAAACTGCAAGTTAGTCCCATAAGTCTCTCCTAAAACTTTTTATCCCTAGGAATAGTACACAAACACTCTCACCCAACCACATTCCATAGTGCAAACACACCCTGCCAAACTTCCTTAGCAGCAACTATTATTCATTCCACTCTTGGCCAAACCTATGCAACACTGCAGCAATTCCACACACACTTGTATTCCATATCTTTATCCATTACCAGTCTGCTTGTGAGCTACTAGGATTTGCAATTTCTAGCTGGATTCTCTTTTGTCTTTGTTGGGAAGCCAGCTGAAAGTTGAAAGTCACAATCATGAGACATCTTCAATTAATGACCACAATCTTCTCTTACCAACAGTAATGGTGACTGCCAGAGTTAGCATTGCTAAGCAATGCTGTACAGGTGGTCCTCAGGTCCAGAACATGGTTATCAATCCTTAGGAAGAAGGTAATGGCATTGACTTTTGAAAATCATAAATCAAATAACTGCAGGGAATTGTACACTCAATTACCAGAAGTCAACAGACACCAAATTAATAAATAAAATAAAAGATAGGGAGGGAGGGAGCCTTATTGACATTTTGTAGAGAGAAGTATATGCATTTGGAAAACATGTAAGTCTGCATTAAGTATATAAGCTGCATCTTTGACAATATGGAGAAGTTTCTTTTCTTCCTGCACTACAATTCAAATAAAAAATTCAACAGGTCAAACTTGCAGGAGCCTTCATATCTAAATCTAAAATTATCCAGTCTGTTACCTCCTTATGTGAAGTATTGGTTTCCATGGCTGTACAAGACCATTTATCTATGCCTAAATATTGTCCACAGAATTGATACTATGAGACTCAACATCAGAAAAAAGACTGTGCTCCTGAGGCAACATGTACCTTTTATCTGCAATGATCTGTTCATGAACACAAGATATTGCTTCATTACTCATTCATCAAACACAATGTTTCATTACTTATCAAAAGGAACATTTGGATGTAACAGGAATTCCATCAAAAGGGATAGGATTTCCAATTTTTTGTCTGGCTTCCATAGCTGCCTCAGGATATACCCTGAGAGAGAAAAGAAAAGATAAATAAGCACACAGGAATAAGGTAGAATAGAAAGACCATGCCTCTGAATGTAGGCTATCAGGAGCTATATTTCATAAATTGTACACCATGTTCATCAACCCTAATTCCTCACACCCCACACCTCCTGAATTACAGAACAATATGTCAGACCATCTTTACTTGTGAGCCTGAAGTTCTACGTGGCTCCCCCTCAGAAGCTTTCTTGTACGACCCAAATCAGCTTGTGCTGCTGTTGCTTCACATTCTTGGTAATCCACCTATTAGTTATTTCCTGAGAAGGGAGTGAGCACCAACCAAATTTTTCATCAGTTTTCTTCCAGCAATTTACCAATCAATTGTTTGGCTAGCTGCAGGAAAGTGTTTGCATGAAGATAAGAGCTAAGGGGAGGGTTTCCCCTTAAAGCAGTGGTCCCCAACCCCCGGTCCCCGGACCGGTGCCGGGCCGTGGAGTACCTGGCACCGGGCCGCGCAGCGGCCGGGGGCCATGATCACTCTTTTAAATCCGCTCCTCTTAAATGCATTTCTCTCCCCCCACCTTTGGTCCCACCCTCGGCTCTCTCTCCCTCCCTCCCTCGCCGTCTCCTCCCTTCTCTCTCCCCCCCTCCCGCACCGATCCATCACCAGGGAAAGAGAGAGTGAGAGAGAGAGGAGGGAGAGAGGGAGGGAGTCAAGAAAACTGTTCTGGCCGCCGCTGAAATGACTCAGTAACTTTTGCACTTGGATCTGCTTTTTCAAACCTCCCCCAATCATCATCGCCTTCCTTCCCGCCCTGCCGCGCTTGGTCTGGCTCTTTTCTTTTTTTGGTCACTCCTCGGCTTTTCCTGCTTTCTCCCTGCAATTTTGTCACCCAGATGCATGCTGTGGTTCGCGAGTGCGGCTCGGTTTTATGTGTCCGCTTCTCTCCCTTTCTCTCCACACACCCCCCACCTCCATTTAATTATTTTTTTTAAAAGAAAGAAAACCGTAGTTCTGCCAATTGCAAAAAAAAAAAGAAGTGTGTGTGCGTGCATATCTGCCGGCGGGTGTGTGTTTGTGTGGTGTGTGTGTGTGTATGCGCGCGCGGAGAGAGACTGGTTGGAAAGGAAGGACAGGACTGGTGGTGTGTGTTTCTGCAGCCCCTCCGGTGGAGGCTGCACTAGCCGTCAGATCTGGTGTTTTTTTTTTCCCCTCTCCTTTTTCCGGCAGGTCGTTTTAATCCTTGCTAATTACTTTCTGTTCTTCGCTTGCCAGCTTCCTTCCCACCCTCCTTCCTCCTCCTCCCCCCCCCCCGCTGGGTGCGCCTCCCCGCTTTTACTCCCAAACAGTTATATATTTTTAGATATATTTATTTTCTCTCTCTCCACGGCATTCGCGCGCGCGCGCTCTGTTCTTTGCCCGCGGAATGTGGTGGGGAGGGGGGAGGGCGGGCAGAAAGGTTGGTCCGGGTTGAGGGTTCAGGATGGTCTTTGAGGAACATAAGTCTGTCCGGGTGGGGGGGGCATATTAAAGCACTTTATATTTATGTAATTGTATTTTATTTTGTAAGGCATGTTTAAATACAATAAAATAAAAGTTGTTTAATCAAAACAATCTGATATATAAACAATCAATGTGTCGTCGCGAACAATGCCCCCCCACCCCTGTGCGCGCTCAGCGGGCCACGGTAAAATTATCAAAGGCTGACTGGTCCGCGGCGATAAAAAGGTTGGGGACCACTGATATAAACAATCAATGTGTCGTCGCGAACAATGCCCCCCCACCCCTGTGCGCGCTCAGCGGGCCACGGTAAAATTATCAAAGGCTGACTGGTCCGCGGCGATAAAAAGGTTGGGGACCACTGCCTTAAAGTACCAATGGAATCAAATCTCATGTCTCTTTCTAGGCTTTCAAAAATGATTTTGGCTCTGTGCTCCTAATTCCTGTTACATCCAAATCCCACCAGTCCCTGCAAGGCCAATGGACAAACTATGGGTGATACTTTCTACTCAGCAGATCCACATTCAACAAAGTTCATTTCCATGCCCCCAAATTTCCCCTAGAGTACTGAAGCAAGAGCACAGGAAGATCTTGTCTGAACAAATTTTCCAGTATCAACACACAAGCTACTAGTCTATGGAAAGTTCATCAAAAACATTTACAGATCATCAGATTACAGATCACTAAATTCTGAAGTGCTCCCTTCTCTGTGTTTGTATTTTCAGTATTTATTGCAGTAGTGCATATTTAGGGCAAATGTATTCTATATCATAGAAGTAGTCATTGCTCTCCACTGTTTTAAGCTTTAGCTTTGAAATATGGAATAAGAATTTAGTTTTTTGTAATTGGAGCTAGCTGTTAGACAGTTTATTTTTAAAAAAAATTAAGGTCCTTATATTGTAACCAGATATTTCCTTTTTAACCACATGATAAAATGTGGTTTTAAAATATCTATATACAATCTTTGTGCTGAGCTACTGAATGGAGCTATCTGGTTCACAATATTAAGCAGATCATTTCTCAAAATGAAGTAATAGAACAATCTTGCCAATCTGTTTGAGTGTTATTGCTTTCTTCCTATAGTGATTAGAAATTCATGTATAATGTTTATTCATATTTCCAATCCACATACAATCCAATTCACTTAAAATCAGAAAGGTTACCCTTCTGTCATATTTTTATCCAAAATTTTACTAAAAGACCAGTGGAAACCCAGGGAAAAGTTTGGAAAGATCCAGATATATCCTGACTTAACTAGGACTATATTTAAGTGACTCATGACCTCCCAAATTAAACCCCCAAATCAGCTAGAGTAGAGCAGACTATAGTGGAAGACTCTGGGAAAGATTGGCAAATGAATAATGGTTAAAATTCTGAGCTCTGTGTAAGAGAAGAATATCAATATATCAAATTAATATTTAAAAAGTCAAGTAGGTATTCAAAGTGAAGATCTGATGAATCTTTGATGCATACTCTTTCTTCTGAAGAGATTGCATCAGGGGTGGGTTCCTGCCAGTTCTAACCTCTTCTATAGAAGAGGTTCCACAAATCACCATGCTGTTTAGAACCGGTTCCAGCTCCCTCCCCCCGCCTGTCCACTCATTGATTGGCTGGTTCACCAATCGCCCCACCCGCCTCTAAGAGTCCTATCTAAACCTTAAAGTCTTAAAGATAACAAGTTTGAACACCCCTGGGTTTTTTTTCCTAAAGGGTTAGGGGTGCAAGGGTCTTGTAACTTGACAGCTTTAAGACTTGCGAGTTTCAAATGCCAGAGTTTCTGAGCCAACATTTTGGTTGCTAAGCAAGACTGTTGTTAAGTAAGTTTCACCACATTTTACAAGTTGGCCATGGCCACCCAGTCACATGACTGCCAAGCCACTCATACTCGGTCACATGGCTGGCAAGCCACTCCACCCGGTCACATGGCCAGGAAGCCACACCCACAAAGCAGACCACACCTACAGAAAAGGTTCTAAAAAATTTTGAAACCCACCACTGGATTGCATGTACTCAAAGAGAATAAAAATCTAGACAGAATGTTGTTTGCACCGGCTTCTTTTGAAAGATGGAACTATAGGAACAAGGAATTTTGCAGAATGTGGGGCATCCAATCCTCACAAGCCAAGCAGCACTTGAAGTGGTTCCTCAACATACTTTCCATAAGGAATTAACTTCACATTGCTTTCACAAGTACTGTCAATACTGAGAATAAAAGTGGCTTTGGACCACTCCAAGATCAATTCCAGAAGTATGTATCCCTGTAATATCAGCTTAGTTCTGCAGCTGAACTAATGAAAGTTTGGGTCATTGTGTCCAAAATGGCAGGAAAGGTATATCTTTCCATTTTCAATAAAGAAACTTATTTAATGAGTTCCATACAGTGTTTTTTTCCCATTGGCAAAAACTCTTGCATTTTCTATCTCAGTCCGTTGATTTACTCAGCCTTCTGATTCCTAGGCTTCAGCTTCAGTCTTCAGTCTGATTCCTAGGCTTTAAGCAGCACCACCCTTCTAATTCCAATTTAGCATATCTGGGCTTGATTTTCAGCACTTTTTTTTTCACAACACTTGCCAGGAAGCACAATTGCTGGAATCTTTAGTAAAGTTCTATCTATTTTATCTTTCTCCTAGTCAGGAAAAAACTAGATTTCTTCCTAGATGGGAGAAAGTCCATCTTAACAATTTCTTTTATCATGAAAGGGACGTATAGTAGACTTTTATATCTCCATAATATGTAACTGCTTGGAGTGGAAGAGCACCTGAGATTCTCTCTCTCATTCTGATCGGTGAGGAGCATCGTTTGGCTCACCATGCTTCCTGTCTGCTGCTCTACTTTCAGAGCTGCAGACCAGTGGTGGGTTTCTACTAGTCTGCACCATTAGAACTGGAGGCCCTCCGTACCAGTACGGTCTCTTCAATGGCCTGCCCCCACTCATCCCCCCCAGTTGCCGCTCTCTCTTGCACTGCCTGTCCGCACCATGCTTGCCCCACCCACCCACTTCCTTTGCCGGAGTAGAGGACTTGGCGGTTGGAAAAAGCCCGCACTTCCTTCTCTTTGACAGCCACCTCATTTGCAATGGGGTGGGGGAGAAATCCATGTGTTAGAGGGAGGAAAGGCCATCCCTAGCAGAAGCTCACCCTTCTCCCCACTCTAACCCATGGATTTCTCCCCACCACATTGCAAACAAGATGGCTGTCAAAGAGAAGGAAGCACAATCTTCTTCCAACAGCCAAGGAAGGAACAGGAGTGGAGGACTTGGCGGTTGCAAGAAGCCCACACTTCTTTCTCTGTGACAAGCGGCTTGCAAAATGGGATGCTTCTCAAAGAGAAGGAAGTGGGGGGTTACTCCTTCAGAAGAGCGCAGGCTGGATCGGGCTTTAATGCTGCTCTGGCCTGGGCTCCTCTGAAAAATCCCTCCCCCACCGCTTTTGTTCTCTTTGACAAGTGGCTTGCAAAACAGGGTGCTTCTCAAAAAGAAGGAAGCAAGGGGTTACTTCTTCAGATGAGCCCAGGCTGGATTGCGCTTCAATGCTGATCTGGCCTGGACTCCTCTGAAAAAGCCTTCCCCCGCTGCTTCCTACTCTCCCCCTGATTTCTGCAATCAAAGTGGTTTTCAAAGAGAAGGAAGCGCGGGGGCTTCTTCCAACAGCCAAAACCTCTGTCTGCTCCTCTTCCATCATTGGCTGTTGGAAGAAGCCTCCACATTTCCTTCTCTTTGATCGCTGTCAGTGGCAGACATGAGGGAAATTGTGTGTATGTATGTGTAACGACACACCTATAGTATTTGCATGAGGCAGTCAAGACCCAGTAATCCCCACTGGCAATCAGGATTCCCCCGACTCTCCCCACTTCTGGCAGAGCTGCAGTGTTGGAGCTCAGAGTGAAGTGAGGTTTTTTCCCACCTGCCATTCTGGAAGAAAAGAAATCTAGTGCAGGAGGAGGAGGAGGGGCAGCGTAAAGCAGCACTACCTTAAACCAAAGCCTCTCAGTAACTGGGAAAGAAAGCCATGCTTTTTGAGCAGCGGTTTTCAGCAGGTTCCAAGTATGGCTTTCTTTCCTAGTTACTCAGAGGCTTAGGTTTAAGGTGGCGCTGCTTTACGCTGCCCCTCTTCCTCCTCCTGCAAGCAACAGGTGCCTCAGAGACTTGTCGGGCAGCTCAGGGGAGACAATGGTCATGATGACTTCACTCCCCAGGAGCTGCCGCTGCCACCACTGCCTAAGTCCTCCCAGGAGCCGAGTAGAGCAGGAGTCCCAAAAGCGAAACATCTCTCTTTTTCAGTCATTGCTGCCCAATGCAATTCATGGAGCCGCTTGCCCTCATGAACACATGTGGGTGTGGCATTTTCAGGCTTTCAATGCCTATGGCTATAGGTAGGAAGACAGGGGCATTTTGGAAGTGAAGCCTTCGGTGTTAAGTACCAAGTCCTTCTTCTGCCCCCATGAAAATCACCCCCACCCCACTCACTCTAGTTAAATGTGCGTAGAGTGATAGGGTTAGTGAGACTGATTTGCCAGCCTTCCAACTGGCAAAACAGAAATTTTCACCAACTGGAAGGGATGTGTGTGTGAGAGAGGGGAGGAGTGAAAGAGAGAAAGAAAAAGAGTAAGAGAGAAAGAAAGAGAAAGGAAGGAAGAGAGAGAGAGAGAGAGAGAGAGAGAAAGATAGAAAGAGAAAGAAGGAAAGAAAGAAAGAAAGAAAGAAAGAGGGAGAGAGACATCATTCTGCACCTGTCCTCATATGTCTCATTTCTACTACATAAATTGAAACTCCAGTTTTAATATGTAACATGTATTGCCCAATCAAAGAAAAAGCAGCAAAAAGGTATGCTTTGTAAATTAAAATATTCTCTCACAAATTAAATGCCCCCCCAGTTAATCAAAGATTTAGTTGGTTAATTTTCTAATTAGACCAATTAAAACTTGCAAGCTACATAAAGCTTGAACAATACATTTTATTACAATAAGAGAATTGGTTTTCTGTGAAGCACAGCATTTGGATGATATTTAAAAAATGTACATTTGTGTTCTAAAGGAGAAGTGTTATGTAAATCAGAGCTTAATATGCCTTACAGACTAATTACTTCCACTAAAGAAATACCAGGACCAGAGGAAGGGAAATGAATACTTTAATTATCAGAGTTCTGGAATTGTATTCATGTCAGCAATCAACATGATGTCTGGTGAGAATGTAATGAACACAGCAAGATGAATATTGAAATTAACTGCAAAAGATTTGGTTAAGGTGCAATTTATAAAGTTAAAATTGGGAGGTGGAAAAGGAGGGAAAGAGTGAACTATGATGCAGTCAGGCAAAGAAATCCAACTAGTTGTTTCCTGGGCCCATTATCTACATTTCTTTTATTATGGACCAGGCCTTTTACCCTTCAGCCAATTTCTTTATCTTCTTTGACAGTTTGTCATTACTTATGCTGCTAGTTGGTTGTTAAAATACAGCAAAATGTCAGGGACAAGGACAACTAGTAATTTAAGACCCTCATTGTCAGACTGTGATTAATTCTCCTGCTGTTCTCAACAGGAAGAAAATTGTTTGGAACGCTGTAGCCTTCACAACCAGTAATTTAGGTATTTAATTCTCCCCCCCTCAAGAATGAACTTTTATAGATTCTTATGGACAGCGTGAATTCCAATGCTGTATCTTGAACAGAATAAGTTTTCAGAACAAAGCAAAATAAGGTTTTGGGGTTGTTGTTGTTTTTTTGCTTCTGTACACTTCTGGGTCCTTTCCAACCAGGTACCGGTCCTGCTGGGAGAATCTTACCCCCTCCCTCAGCCTTCAGAACCTATAATTGGAAGGATGTCTGAGAAAGCCTATTGTAATGTTGCTTTTCTAAAAAACTGGATTCACCTTCCAGAGTACTTGTTTAATAATATTCAGTGACATGGATATTGAAAGACAAAGGTCTCCTCATTGTCACAGCAGGTAAATATAGTTTCCCCATTTCCAGTTGTGTCCAACTCTAGAGATCAATGCTCATCTCTATTTCTTAGCTGAGGGAGAAGCAATGCCTAAAGATATTTCCATGATGTCGTCAGCAGGATTATAATCTGAGGTGCCCAGAAAACTGTTACCTTCCCACCAAAGTGATGGATTTATCTACTCACATTTGCATACTTTCAAGATGCCAGGACAGTAGCAAATTTCTTTTAATACCAGCAGCAGTTTCAGTTTCTGAGACAGCTGGAATACCAAAATAACACATAAAATCCTTTAAATTAAAAAAAACCCTACTATTAATTTTGATGGATATTTGTTATCAACAAATCAATCTGATATGCAGATGCTTCCAAACAGGTGAAATAAGGAATTAGATGTTCCTCTCCAATAGGTGAGTGTTTTAATATCTATACAAGAGTATCAATGGACATGAAATTATGATTTATACAACAAAAATAACATTTAGAATATATTGGATTCCATTATGTTTGTATAGAAAAGAACTGTCAAAAACAGAAATTAGTTAAAGATGTAATAAGGATAATGCTTCTTTAACTAGTTTCTACAACGTCCTGCATTTACTAAGTTTGGGGAGAAAGAAGTATACATATAATTATGCAATAAATGTTAAAATTTTCAGAGGATACTATTCTCTTCCATATTCCATATACATGTAATTTGGCAACAGGAAAACATAAATGGATTATCTGTGCTCTTAGTATAGCTGAGACTGATTTTGTAGCATAGGAAAGAAAAATACATAGCTCCATTCACTCAATTAATTAATGACCTGATTGCACTTGTTCCTTATCCAGGGAGGAGCCATTGACCCATCTTAATCCCCATCTGCTAATCTTCACAGCAATGTTTTCAATCTGACATTTCTCCCACATCTAGAAGCTGGGGCAATAATAATTTCCTCTAATGGAATGCATGGGTAACCTGGAAGGAGGGGAGGGCAGAAGAGGTTTAGGAAAGCCAATTGTAGATTCTCTCAGGACTTGTGTAACAGGTTAGAATACTATTGATTTAGATTGACAAAATCTGTCCCTTAAGTGAAAATAAATAAAATATTGAACTCAGTTTTTGCTGTGTTGTCTATGGTTTTGGGCCTAGGCCTAATCCCTTGTATAAAATTCATCCCAAAATTTGTATCTTCCAAAACATTGCACATAAAAGAGCAGTTAAAATTGTGAAAAATTTCTGAGCCTAGAAAAATTAATGCAGCTTGCTTCTCATTACATTGTTGTAAATATTCTATCTTACTAAATACAATTCTCAGATTATCTTTCAGTCTTCTTTGAGAAAAAAAACCCACATTGATATTTATGGATAAAATTGTGTACAATTTTATTTAATGTGTCAGCAACTAAATATTGTTCTAATAGGTTATAGTCATTATTCAACTAAGAAAGTGGTTTATAATTCTTAATTGAGATCTTGCCCTTGGAATGCATGGATAAGGGGAAAAGGGAGAGGAGATGCTGCTTAGGAAACCATCTGACAAGAGAGGCAGGAGCTCATGATCATTTAATGTTCTAAGAAGAAAACATGGGAAGAACCACCCTAATTTGTCTAGTATTGTGAGGGCAAACCTATGGCACACATGCCACAGGTGGCATGCAGAGTCCTTTCTGTGGGCACATGAGCCATTGCCCAGTTCAGCTCCACTGCGCATACACGCATGCCTCCCACTGGCCAGCTGATTTTTGGGTCTCTGCCACGCATGCGGGAAACATGTGCACATGCACAGGAGTCACATGTGAATGCATGGGGGGGTACGGTGTGTATGCCATAATTAAAAATGGTGTTGTTAGGAAGTTTGTACTTTCAGATTTGCAAAATTTTGTTAATGTTGCCTTACAATGAAATAGGTATAGCTCCTACTGCCATACTTTTACCCTGGAAGACCAATATTTCCTGATATACAGAACAATTAAATGTCATAGCAAAATAGCTTTGGACCTTTGGCAGTACTATTTATTTTGGTAAAATAATGAATGCATAGAAGCAGACAATTATTTTATAAATGGCAAAAATTAGTTAAAGGAACTTGTCTGCATTAATGTGAGTCTAGGTCACAATTCTGAATCACGAAGAAGCAGGAAACATGATAAAATATAGTCTTTCTCCCTCCAGTTATTTTTCTGTACTTAGGTTGTACAGTTAGCACCACCCCTCCAAATTATGTTTCTAGTTTCCCATCATTAAAGCATAAAAAGCATATGAAGCTACCCTCGGCATAAATAAATTTATGAGAAGAAGAAAAGCAGGAGGAATGTCTCCATGAACATTATTTTTTTTGTAGAAATTCATAGAATTCTCCTTAAATCTTATGCTTCCAGTGGAGGATTTATCCTTTTGTGATTATTATGATTATAATTATCAGCAGGCCTCCTTGGATTAAAAGGCAAAATGATAAGGCTGTTCTAGGAAAGCAGGGCTAATCTGCATCTCCAAATCTATTTTGCCGAACTAGATAAGGATGTGAATGCAAGCAATGTGTGTGTCAGATTGACCTCTCTGCCTGAAATGGAGTTCATGCCATTTCAACTTTTCCTCTAATAGTATACTAGCCTATGCCAGCTCTGTTAGTCACTGCGTTGTTCTAGTTAATTGATTAAATATTTTCAGGGCATCTTGAAAGGACCATTGAACACTTGAATATTAATTTTGAGCATGCAATGAAATAATTTAGGTTACAACAATCTGCCTCCCCAATGTTTATGGCATTGTTGAACTTTTCTCCAAATTTTATAATAAGACTCAATTTATCAGCATCAAAGTGTTAGTAGGGGTCACTTTGAAACTTCCTGTAAAAGTAGTGTTTTGGTTTCCTTGAACCAAGACCACATACACATTATTTTGTTTGGAATAAACACAAATTTCAAAACTTAACAGCCCCATAAACTGTTCTTTAATTAAATCATTTGTTCCATTTCTCTTCATTTCCTTATCCGGAATAATTGCATATTGAAGAAAATCACTTCACAGGAAAAATTTCTATATACAATTAAAACATAAGGAGAAAAAATATGGTGATTCACCAAAGAAACAAAGAGGAAAGATGTGCATTTTCTCTTTTTGGAAAGAAATCAAGTGAACGATTTTTGTTTCAGCGGTGATGTATTTCCTTTTTTCTCAGAAAAGCTCCAAATATTTTCTTGTTATCCCAATCCTGGTTAAGAATGTGAAAGAAGCAATGTATGCTTTTCTACATTCAGAGGTATTTGCTGCAGTTTTTGTAGGATGGAAATGTGAGCAGATGATGTATTCCCGAGGTATTCTGGGAAAATAGAGGCCATCCATCCTTTGAGATCTAATGTCATATATTACTTTCTGCAAGAAGTAGTCCTCAGGTTGCTCCTTGTGGAATAATTTATAATCTTTAATCTCTTTTAACATTAGATCAGGAGTTTATTTTTCAGTATACACTTCATATAAAAGTCTGTTAGCAGAGCAGGACGTATTTCACACTTCTGGGCTAGCTACTGTATTTCCTGCTTCTTCCATGCTCTCCATTATGAATAGACATTTTTCTCCGGAAGATTAATCCTCCTCCTTAAGTTTAGTTTACTTAGTTCTTAGGCATTACTGTACCCAAGAAAACAGTTGTTATAATCCTATACAGAGATTCTCAGCCAGCCAGCCAGCCAGTAGCTACACTTGCTACTTTATTAAAGTGAAAGTTGAACTCTGAAGAAGCAGGAAGGGAAGGATATTGATCCTTTGAACTTTTGTATTAGAGGGGACTCCTGAGCATATCACGAACAGCCAAAAAAAACGAAACTGATGGATCATTGAATAAAGCAATCCAGAATTCTCACCAGGCTCCAATAATCCTACTTCAGACTCATTATAGAAAAATTCTGCTTTTTGGAAATTGCTGTAACACTATGAAAGATAGAAGGGAAGAAAAGAGGATGACTAATAGCAAGATGTGCTACTAGTCATGTGGTGAGTGGTGTTGGTGGTGAGAGCATACTTGGAAGACCTGAAAGGCCAGGTTATAGATAGATGATCATAGAAAAAAAATCAATGTATGTGATCAATACAATACAATACAATAGCAGAGTTAGAAGGGACTTTGGAGGTCTTTTAGTCCAACACCCTGCCTAGGCAGGAAACCCTATACCAGCGATAACGAACCTTTTATTGACTTGTGTAACATAAGGGGGGAGCGCAGGGAGTGTGTGTGTGTGTGTGCCGCACCCATAATGCAATATGCGACCCCCCAGTGCACGTGGACGCATGAGAGGCACTCTCCCCCATATTTTGCATGCTTTTTTTGCCCTCCCCATGCTCCAGAGGCTTTATAGGAAACTATATCGACGTCATTCCTCTGGTCCACTAATTTTGTCACTTTGTCAAAGAATGCAATAAGATTAGTCTGGCATGATCTATTTTTGACAAACCCATGTTGGCTTTTGGCTATTACTTTGTTTACTTCTAGGTGTTCGCTAATTCATTGCTTGATTAGCTTTTCCAGAATCTTTCCTGGTATTGAGGTCAGGCTGATAGATCTGTAGTTTCCTGGATCTATTTTTCCCCTTTTTTGAAGATGGAAACCACATCAGCTTTTTTCCAGTCCTCTGGCAGTTCCCCTGTGCTCCAGGATCTCTGAAATATATAGTTCAGTGGTTCTTGAGATCTCATCTGCCAGTTCCTTCAAAACCCTGGGGTGTAATCCGTCCGGTCCTGGTGATTTGAACTCGTCTAGAGTAGACAGGTGCTCACTTACCATTTTCTTCCCTATTTCAATTTGTGTTCTTAATCTGACTTTTGTGGTGCTGTTTTTGATAGGTTGGACTGTTTTATCCCTTTGTGTAAAGACAGATGCAAAAAATAAGTTAAATAGTTCTGCTTTCTCCCTGTTGCCTGTCACCTTCTTGCCACTTTCTCTCAGCAATGGACCAATTGTTTCCTTAACCTTTTTCTTGTTTTTAACATGTTGGAAGAAGCTTTTTTTTGTTATTTTTTACTTTTGTGGCAAGCCTTTCTTCATTGTGAGCCTTGGCTTTCCTCACTTCATCTTTATAGGCTTGGGCTATTTGGTGATATTCTGCCTTAGTTATGTCCCCCTCTTTCCACTTTTTATATGTATCTTTTTTGTCTTTCAATTTGTCAGAGAGTTCTTTATGCAGCCATGCTGTTTTCTTTTGGGAGCTGTTATTTTTCTTCTTCATTGGTATTGTGCTAGACTGGACTTTTGTAATCTCATTTTTCAAAATTTCCCAAGCTTCTTGAGTTGTTTTTCCTTGAGGATTCTCATCCATGGAATTCTTCCCAAGTTCTCTCTAAGTTTATTTAAATTAGTTCTCTTAAAGTCCAAGACTCTAGTTTGACTTTGTTCTACTACTTGTGTTTACATAATGTTGAATTCCAATATTGCATGGTCACTTGCCCCCAGGGTTCCTGTGGCTTCAAAACCTTCTATCATTTCCTCTCTGTTAGTGAGAATTAAGTCCAATATGGCCGATCCCCTTGTTTCCCTCTACTTTTTGGGAAACAAAGTTGTCTGCTAGGTTTGTTAGGAACCTGTTGGATCTTCCACTTGGTGCAGAGTTTGTTTCCCAGTTGATGTCAAGGTAGTTAAAAAAACCCATTACTATTGTGGTGTGCTTCCTACATCCCTCAGTTAGCTGACTAGCAAAAAGTTCATCTACTTCCTCTGCTTGGTTGGGTGGCCTGTAGTTTAGACCTATGACAATATTATCCCCCCCCCCCCATTAAATTCTTGGTTTTGCTTGAGAGCAGGAGTGATAATCTTATCTGCACAAACATCTATGTTACATGCACTGATATCCCTATGAATTTTAGATTGCTGGGGACATGTTCTGTATCAATTAATTCTCTGTCCCCACTGTTCAGTTTAAATGTTTATCCAGATTATCTGTGAATTTAATGCCAAGTAACTCAGTCCCTTTCTTGGATGGGTGCAAACCATCTCTTTTGTACAGATTTTTCATTGGACAAGCTGCAGACATCATGACTAATAAAACCAAAGCCTTCCCTTTTACACTACTCCTTTAGCCACACATTAAACTCTGTTACATGCTGGCCCTTCCCTTTTTGTTCCTTATATACTGGTAAAACCTCTGAAAAGATAAACCTACAACCTGTACTACTAAGTTCATACCACAAGCTCTGGAAATCATTCTTCACAGAAAGTACATCTTTTTGGGACAGATCATTTGTGCCAAGATGTATAATAGCATCAATGTTACAGTCCTTACTTGCATTCTTGACTATCTTAAGAATATGCCTCTTGTCTCTGCTGGCAGTAGCACCTGGCAGACACCTGACCTCTTTTAAAATCTCCATATCCTTTCTTAAATTTACATCCCTTACAATTGAATCACCAACTAGAAGATGGCTTCTCTTTTTGCATACCTTGCTCTTCTTGTGCGACTGATGTGTGATACCTGTGATACCTGGTTCCCCATTTCGCCTTTCTGAAGAAAGTTCTTCATTTTGGACCACGATCCCCTGCTTATTTGAGTCATCATTATCACAACTACCTTGACCTGTCTCTTTAGTGTCCCCATTAAGGTCAGCAAGGGCACTATATCTGTTATGCTAGGTCCCAGCAAAAGCTTTGTGTTTATGGTTCACAGCTCTCACCCTGACAGATCCCACGGTTGTCCAGACTGCTCTTCTCCTGCAGCATCTTTGCGGTAGAGGGGACTGATAGCGTGGCATCTCCATAGAGTGGAATGGCGGAATTGGACACCTAATTTCTGTTTGGAGAGCACAGATTAGAGATTCTAGATAGGTAATCTGTCTATGTAGACTAGTAATTTGTTTCCAAAGCGGACAGTATCCAAATTTGAAAAGAGTACTGTGAAAGGTAGATGCAAAACAGCTATTACATTGAACTAAGCCAGTCATTTTGAAATAAAATAAAATCATAATCTCAAGCGCACTAATCCCGAATGTATTATTGCTATTTTGGTTTATAGATATACAATTTGCATGCCATTAGACCACTACCTTAGTCCTTTTTGTCTCTCTGACTCCCCTCTGTATCCAGCAGTACCAATCACCAGCCTCAGGAAGGTTCAAATGAAATGGAGTTAAAGGGCCCCTACCTTTGTCTCTCTGACTCCCTCCTTGTATCTAGCAGCTCCAAATCGTGTGATCATGTGGAGTCACATATGACTTGATGGCACCTAATCAATGATCAGTCTGGCTGATCAGCAGGCTGGCTACTAAAAACATTAATAACTGATTAATTAAATTCTAGAGACAGATTTTCCAAAAGATCATAAATTTTGGTTGATGAAGCCCTGTCCTTAAATTGGTGTTCAGTCTTAGAAATCATATTTCTGGTTTAGTCATAGAAGTCATATAATTGACAAAATATGGTCAGTCTATGCATAATGCGGTAAACAGCATGGGGAAAAGAACCTTTAAATACAACTAAATAAAATACACAGTAAAATTAAAGATTTTAGATTTTTTTAAAAGTAGCCATCAATATAGTAGAAATATTCAAAGTCTCTACCACAGATTAGCAATGAAACAACCTAACCAATATATACTAATTAGACAGCATTCTAGAAAATTAGATTGTCTGAAATCAACATGTTTTAATAATATTAAAGGATAGAATAAGGATCAGCCTTAGCAGGGATCTAGAAATTCACTTATTATTGGTGTCAAGTTTAAAGAAAGCTTCAGATTTAAACAGTTGCTTATTTTTTAATCTTAAAAACATGCAAATTATATCTTGCTTTTTTTGCAAAGATGCTATGTTTTATTTTCATGTACTCCTATTTTTTTTAATTTTTATTATGATATAGCCTTAGAAGAAAGCAGATACATACATGGATAGGGAGGTCAAAGAAGTCAAGATTATAGGAACAACTGTACAATGAATACCTGTCACTTGTTTACAAGCGTTATAGATTTCAAATCACCACCCACCATCTTTTTCTTTTTGGCCTATGCCCATTGAAGGATGAAAATGCTTGGGTTTCTCCATGTCGTTGACAGAAAAATCCAAATACAGTAGTCAGTTAAGTACCATTCACACATATAATCTAGTATATGTCATGGTGAAGGTCTTTCATATCATGGAGAATGATGCCAGGAACTGTCACTCAGCAACATCTGGAAGGGCAAATGTTCCCCAACTCTGATTTTACAAAATATATCCAAATTATAATCTAGGTGACAACATATATCATAGCTGTTCATGTGACTTGGTTGCATCAACCAACTATGTCTTAGCCCCATGAGTGAAAATGAAAAACAATGCAATTTTCAGATTTTGGCAGAGGTTATAGCAATTAATGGTAAAGCATCCAACTTCCTAAAAACTAGATATCTAAGAAAGGCTGGTGGACCCTCCTATTTCAAGAAGGCTTAGGAGCAAAATAAAAACCAGTCTGCCAAATTTGAAATATAGGCTTGCCCCTTAACCCTGATCTCCATCAAATGATATGTAAACAACAAATTATTGCCAAATAAGCTGAAATCACTGCCTAGAATCCCTGTAGGCTGCAGGCAGGGAACAAAAAGGATTGCCCCAGGCACAAAAACACTGAATGCCACTGCAAATACCAATTCCTCGTCTAGAAGCTTTTCCACCTTTGAAATAAACAAATGTGTATATATTCTTGTCTTCTGCTGATATTAGCAGAAAGCAGATCCATGAACAAGCACTGGCAGCCTGCATTTCTACAGAAAGTATATCCCCCTAATTGTATTGCCAATAATCAATGTGATGCCTACTCTTTCCACAGCTAACAGTGGGGTTATCACAATACTATTGCAACTTCTCTACTGGCTGGAATACCCCAAGATTTTGTGTGCTATGTGGCTAAGGTTGTTTTCTATTTGTTTCCTAGGTGACCCCCTGCTACTTTATAGCAGCAGCACACTTTAACTCATACGTAAGGGAGATCCCATTATTTCTAGTTTACCCTTTTCTACATTAATGAGCATAAAAATAATACTGAATTTTTGTGTCATAATATCTTCCATTTTACATATAAAACTATGTAAAAGGCCCAAAATCGGAGGATTTTTACAGTAATTTTACACCATGGTTTTAGAAAAGGTAACTATTTCAGTTACATTTCTAATTGATACATGGGGCTCAATCTTTTTGTTGTTTCAAAAAAAAAATGTTATTTTGAAAGTACATTTGGAAATGTATGTACAATATTTAGTGAGATTTCTCAAATTATATAGGTATTAGTATATGATTTCCAAATAAACCTTACTCTTGGTAATCACATTATACAAGATATAAAGCATACAAATAAACAGACAAATTTGTTCATCTTACATAAACGGTATACTAGTTTATACTTTTATTTTGTTTGTGGGTGTGTATTTATACTTTTAGTATGTATGTATGTATGTATGTATGTATGTATGTATGTATGTATGTATGGAGAGAGAGAGAGAGAGAGAGAGAGAGAGAGAGAGAGAGAGAGAGAGAGAGAGAGAGAGAGAGAGAGAGAGAGAGAGAGACCCTAGATTAGCTTTTTTACACCAAGGGTCATGGAATTGTTCAATTTTCTCAGGTTTAGAGACAAATAAAAAAACAAAAAGCAAATGTGGGAAATTCTCTTTTGCCAAGCCCATTTGTTTCTGAGGCTAGCTTAGAAGACTAGTTAGAAGAATAACAAAGAATTGTGATGAGGTTTATATGGGAGGGAGTCTAGCCAAAAGAATTGGAAACCTGTTGGGTTCTAATCTACCCACCACTTTATTAAGCTCACAAGCGAAGGAAGTGTTTAGACTAGATCTGAAGCTGTTACAGATCACTTAACCCTGCAATGTACAGAGGGGGGAGGGGACAAGCAAGCAAAACCAGTAAAGGTAGAAGTCTAAAGGCAGATAGACAAATGCATGTTCCTTTATTGCTCAGTTCTAAGCAACTGTAAGCAAGGTAAGGTTTTTTTTATAACCTCTGAAAACAGAGTGTTCAAAGACTGTGTTTAGAATAGTCATAACTATCAGTTAAAAAACAACATTACAAAAAAAACCCTTCACAATTCTAACTTCAGTCCATAAGTAGTTTATTCCTCTCATCCATGTTGTAATAGTTGCTCTAAGGCTGCCAGACAACTTTCTTTTCTGGAATCTAACTTGACCTATACGTGGGCCTGGATTTGTCATGTTCTGCTCATTTCTATTCATTTACCAAATGCTTTACAGCAAGGAAACAAATGCAGATGTCTGGCAGCAACAGAGTAATATTTTTCGTTCTTAACCAAATAGTCATAGGCAATATGTGTTAAAAAGAGAAAGATTCCAGAGCTGAGGCAAGGAAGTTCTGATTTAAGTGTCACATGGGAATTATAGGAACAGATCTTTCAACACATCATTTGTCTTCTATAAGATGCTTCAACCAATAGAAAATAAGTAATTTATGCAAAAATATAAATTTAAAAGAAATAAATAATTTGTCTGGATACCTGACAACATATCTTCAAGCATTACTTCTGGACTCAAAGCTGCCATACCAATATCCACACAAAAGAGAATTAATCCAGATGATAGGGAATGCTCTTCCCTTACAATTCACAAACCCAGTAATCAGTGTAGATGCAGCTCAGTTTATCTTCCACCCTAGGGATATATGTGAAAGGCTAATGGTATTCCTCTAGGCAAACATTCCTCTGTTGAAGAGAGATTGCCACATATTTAACTTCAAAGTTCCTGAGACTAGGCATTTGTTCTTAAACATCCATTGCTGCACAGCTTCTTTACTTTTATGATGATAACAAATATTTTGAATTGCAATTTTATGTCTTCATTCCTATTCTCATTCCTACAAGTATTTTCATCATTTAGATATTCCCCATGATACATATATCTATAGATTTTCATCACCTGTAAAAATAATTGATTTAATATTATTTTTGAAAAATTAGTATCTGCTATAGAAAAAGCTTGGGGGAGAAAAAATAGACAGGGAACCTAAAATTCTATTTTCTTCAAAATTTTCTGTTTTGCTTTAAATTTCAGTTAGATGACTTTTCAGTGATCGCTTGTAACTTGGGCATTTAGGGAAAGTGTTCTTAGAAGAATTTCCCCTTTTTTTTCCTACAGCAATAATTGAAGAAGAAAAGGAGTGACGAAGAAAATGTTTCAGAGAATCTTTTCCTCTAGTAGCAAGTATTTTCCTATTATGATACACACAAACATACTTAGGTCACAGAGAAATAGTGATATATCAGACCCATAAATGATCTCCTTTGGTGAGGTATCTAGATGCCAGCATTTCTGAGATATATTGAAAACAGCAGAGGACGAAGAGGAGAGGACAAGGAGAAAAGCAGCAAACTTTTTTTTAAAAGGGCTGAGTTATCCTGAGCCTCTGTATTTGCATAGCTTATTTATTAGATGGAATCTCAAATTTTCTATATTGTAATTGTTCTGAAGGGAGACCCAGAGGGACAGGACTGAGGCAACACAGATCGTAATTCAACAGGCTGTGAAACTTTTCTATATTAGAGAAAATGTGGCAGCACCACTCGCCCCCATCATCCAGGAGGACCTGTAAGAACAGGGCCCAGTTATTTGTATTATTTGTCTCTTAGCCACTGAGGATCAAACCCATAATTCTGTGCATACACAGAATCCCCTATTTTGAAATGTCTTAGGTCACTGGTTGGAGCCTGGGGTCTATCTGCCTCATAGCTAGGGTGCAGTCTGTTGAGGTCGATTCTCAGATGGCGGCCCATCAGGAGTTCAGCTGGACTTTGGTTGGTAACAGGACAAGGAGTGGCATGTTGGGTTAAAAGAAACCTATGCACCCGTTTTGCCCACTCACTTGTCCCTAACCATGCTAGTGATTCCTTAATGTGTCTTACTCTCCATTGCTGCAGGCCAGAACGGGGTGATCTGGGTATGGCAAATGCCATGGTTTGCCAGATACATTTGGAATGGGGCCGAAGTTAACTGTGGCCCATTATCTGAAATGATGGTATCAGGATACCCATGGGTGGGGAAAATGTTTCACAGCACCTTGATGACAGTCTTGGACGTGGTTGATGCCATGATAGATACCTCTACCCACTTGAAGTAGGCATCAATCACAACCAAGAGTGTTCTTCCCTGGAAAGGGCCAGTAAAGTCCAAATGGACTGGTGACCATGATCCTTTGGGCTTTTCCCACTCCCTGACTGGAGCAGTAGGGGGGGGGGGCAGTCGTTATTGCTGGCATAGATGGCAGGCAGCAACCCAGCTGTTGATATGTTGGTTCATGCCAGGCCACCACACATAACTCCTGCCTAAGGCCTTCATCCTGACCACCCCGGGGTGACCATCATATAGGCAGGGCAATATATGCTATTGCAATTTAGGGAGCATAACTGTTGCCATATAAAAGGCATCCTTTTAGAACTGAGAGCTCATGTTGCCTGGCTTTGAACGGAAGAAGCTCCACAGGCACTGAGGCCTGTGGCCACTCCCTTCTTACCCAATGTAGCACTTGCACCAGAATCCTATCTTTGGCTCAGTGAGAAGTGATGTCTGTAGCGGACAAGAGGACTGGTAAGTCCTCAATGAGCAATACGTAAGAAGAGAGGTGGGGTCATCCACAGACAGAGGTAGAGGGCGGTGACTAAGGGTGTTCAGCATGTCCCAATTCCTTGTTGGACCGATGATATAGTTTATAATTATGAGCAGCTAAGAATTCGGCCCACTGGGACATCCATGGGGAGAGAATTTGGGGTGTCTGCTTATCACCAGATAACAACCCAACAGAGGCTTATGGTCAGAAACTAACTCAAAATAGTGGCTATAGAGGTAGTCGTGAAAACGTTTAACCCTGGCTACCACGGCCAAAGTCTCTTTGTCTATGTGGCCATAATTCCATTCAGTGGCAGAAAAGAGTATGGGAATAGTAAGCTAATTGGGTTTCTGACCCATTTGGTTGTCTGTGGCTAAGAACAGAACCAATCCCGTAAGTGGAAGCATCACATGCCAAGACAAAGGGCAAGCTGTCACTATACTGGACTAAGACAGAGTTAGATGTCAGTAATGACTTGACAGCAGTGAAAGCGCTAGCTTCCACCTTGCCCCAGTACCAAATAGCCTTATTTGCCAGAAGCCTATGGAGGGGTTCTGCCACCAAGGCTTTATGTGACAAAAGGCGACATAGAAGTTTTAAAGCCCCAAGAAGGCTTGAAGCTCCAGTTTAATTGAAGGGGCTGGAGCCTTTTGAATGGCTGCCAGTTTGGAAGACGTAGGGTGCAGGCCTTTGGAATCAATAAGGTATCCCAGGAACTCCACTTGGGGAACTGCGACACTTGGGTTTTTTAAGCTGCAACCCAACCTGGCGGAAACATGTCAGCACCACCCTCAATTTAGAGATGAGGTCATGATGGTTGTGAGCGCAGACCAGCATGTCATTGAAATAGGGAACTACCCCAGCAAGCGCTCCATCAAAGTTTGAAAGATCCCTGGAGCGACGCTGACCCCAAATTGCAGGCACTTGCAGCGAAAAGCTTCCCGATGCGTGACAATAGTCTGCACATCGGCTGTGGCATCATCCACAGGGAGCTGCTGGTATGCTTGTGCAAAATCAAGTTTAGCTAAAATAGTACCCTGGGCCGAGGAGTGGAGCAGATGTTGTACTATAGGAACATGGTAAGGGTTAGCTTGCAAGGCTCTATTCAGGGTGCACTTATGGTCAGCGCACATCCTAATAGAGCCGTCAGGCTTGATGGGAATAATAATTGGGGTCTCCCGGTGGGCATGGTCACTAGGTTGCAACACTCCCTGGGTGATAAGCTTATCTAATTTGGCATCCACTCTGGGGCAGAGCGCTAAGGGTACCCTCCTAGGCTTGAGGCATATAGGGGATATCTGGGGGTCTAGACTAAAGGTAATTGGGGTTCCTGTATATTTACCAAAGCTGTCTTTGAAGACATTCTTCGTTCAGGGACTGGAACTCATTGATTGGAGATTTGACAGCTGATGTATTGTGGATGCTGGATACTCTGAATCCTAAATCTGCAAACCAGTCAAGCCCAGGGGGTTTGTGTAGGCAGGGGGTTCTGGATGACAATGAGGGAAGGTGACCCTTAAAGCGTTCAGTGATTACTTTAAATATCCCTCTGCCCACAATAGGGATGGCAGTTCCTTGGTAATCTCGCAGTTTGACATTACAAAACAATAGCCATTTCTTAGAAATGTAGGGCACTAAGTGTTTAAGAGGGAACATGATGACCCAGTGTCTACCTCCATCTTACAGGTGGCCACTGAGGTAAAGTTTGTTGGTGCTGCCCTCATTGATATGACTAATGGAGACTTCAGGAAAATGGTGATCATGGGAGATTGCAAAACAGTCCTCTCTGGGGTTGACAGGTTGTCTGAATAATTTTCTGGCATCTGCTCTCTCTTGCAACTGATTGGTGAGGGGAGACAGCACTCGACAGACCTTTATTAAATGCCCTTTTTTTTTACCACAGCACTGGCACAGAGTCATTTTGAACTTGCATAAAGCCCTAGAGGAATTTTCACTACATCCAGCACAAACATTGTGAGGAGAATTTTTTCTTTCTGAAGCCCCCTGTCAGTATTTGCCCTTAGGCAGCATATGCTATCTTCTTCTTCTCTGCTATCATCTTCATCTTCCTCCTCCTCATGATGGACTGTTAAAGCCCGAGTGGCAGAGGATGGCACATTTTTGAATTTCTGCGGTCAAGTTGTCAAGACATCTCTGATGCTCACGCCTCAGCAAGGGCTGCTTTTAGGGTCAGTTCTGTGTGTGCCAATAGGTGACGCTGCAGCCTTATGTCCCTGATCCCACAGACCAACTGGTCAAGAAGGTCATTGTCCAGATTGGCAAAATTGCAATGCAGGGCAGCAGACCTGAGGGAAGCCATAAAGTGATTTATGGACTCTCCCACCTTCTGAAGTTTGTGGTGGATTCAGGATGGCGTGGGAGTGTAGTGGCTCTTCAGTTTCTCTATCAATTCTTCCCATTGCACCAAATGTTCAGGCTGAGGTGTAGTGAGAGCAATGGCCGTGCTGAACATCTCGAGGCTGCAAGAGCTTAAAAAGCATGATCACTTGCAGCCACGGGACAGGTCAGTGAGATCATTAGCCTTGACAAAGCACATGAAATGTTGCAAGACTCAGTTGCCAGACAGAAAGTTGCAAAAGTGGCTAGGGTAGCCATCATGAAATGGATGAGCAGCTCAAAATTACCTCAGGCAAGAGGCAGCGTTTCTTCTGAGTGCCTTCAGCCCTTATTTGTTTAGTGACTTCGCTGATCCAATTCCTCACTCCATGAATGCCATCCTCATCACCAGTGTTCTAAAGCGAGACCCGGAGGGACAGGAATGAGGCAATACGGATCGTAATTCAACAGGCTTTATTAACAGCTAACAGCTAAACAGCTCTGAATTGGCAAAAGAGAAATCCCTCATTTGACAGGTGTCAAATGGGGCAACCAATCCCGACGCGTCATTCTCCCACTCTGGCTGTCAAACCTACAGCCAATCAGGGCTGAGCTTGTGTTGGCACATTGGCAAAGCCATGGACACAACAGTAATAAAGTCAGCCAAATCAAAATCTCCCAAAATCATAATGAATAGAAACTATATTGTGGTCTACTTTGTAAAGCAAGGCAACAGTTGCCCTTATGCTAGCGAGTAAAAGCTACTATGCCACCTGAGAATTGTCCTATTGGGGCCTGCAAAATCTTCCATTTGGTTTCTGAATATACTTCAAAATATTAGTTCTAATCTTTACAGTTCTGACTTCATTGCTATGTATTACAAGGGGAACTGATCATTCAGGTGCCACATCTCATTTAAGGATGTTCAAAGCTCTGACCTATGAGAAGTAAGATCTGTGGGGCCCAGAAACAGTCTCTATTTTACGGAATAGTCTTCCTCCATATATCTGACAGATACCTATTTGGCTAGCCTTTCAAAATGCTGTCAGGAAACAATTGTTCTGCAAAATATTTAAGAGTTGATACTTGCCAATTGTTTCTTTTTCTTTTGGATTAATTTTCCTGTGCTATTAACTTTGTTGTATTATAGTTTGATGACAGTAAGCCACTGGAAATTGTATGATTTGGCAGTAAATAGGAAGTAAAAAAATAGGTATTGCAGTGTTCAGAGCATTATTAATTATGCTTCCACTGGTTAAATTAAAGAAGGAAATATACTACTTCTGTTATTTCAGTTAGTTAATTTCGCCCAAGAAGTTTTTAGGATCTTCAGTGATTGCAAACCTATGATATGTATGTCAACAGTAATATACCATGTTTTGGGTGACACTCCAGCATTCACTAACATCCAACAACAACTATTTTTTAAAGCACATCTTGTTCTTACACAATTTTTGGAGGCTGCAGACACCTCGTGAGAATGGGGTAGGCTCTCACGTGGCTTCCAGAGGTTCCAGAAATTGCACGAGAGGCCATGGTCTTATGTGATCTCCAGAGCCTGATGAGTTTGTTTAGTTCATATTTCATTTTTGTAATTATTTGATGTTTCTTTCTATAATACATAGCAACACTCATGATTGGACTGTATTTTTTTAAGGAATGAATATATAAATATTTTCCTATTTTTTCAGAGTGGAGAGAACATGCCAACAGAAAAGTTAGGTATTGTCTAAATTTTTAATATGCTGAGCCCAAAAAATTCTCTATCACTATCTGAAAAGGTGATGGTACAAATCGATACATGGAAATGCTAATCACCAAAGTATTATGTAATTAATTCAAAAGGAAGAACCTTTAAATTACCTAATTGAGATAATCCCATTGTGCAAAACAATCAAATCCTGAAATGCTCCAATTCAGTTGATCAAAAAGATCACAGTATCTTTCTATTACCCTGAAAACCTCTTTAGCAATGTGCAGGATTTATTCAAAACAGAGGATGATACTGAATTGGAAGATAATCCATTCCTCAAAGAAATAATGCAAAAAATATATATAAACATGGATCCAAATCATATGCAATGTCCATTATCTGCAGCTTGTTAATTTAGGTTTCCCAACTTCTGGGGAATCTTTTACCCTAATATGTATGTGTGATGACATAGTGGTAAAGATATGGATACAGTTGTGTGTATATGTAAGTGTATCAGCTCTGTGTATCAATATGTATCAGATGCTACTCTTTACAAACAGGCAAAACAAAATAGTTAATTAATATAACCTAAATAACAAATTACTGATTAAAATAAAGTATCCAATTTCTAAAATTATTCCCTCATGAATAATTTTATATAATATATAGGCCCTTTTATTTATCATCCACATGTCATTATCATGTATATAAGTATGTGTACCCACTTACACACAAAATCACTCCCCCTCTTTTTCAAACAGAAATGACCTCCACCCCAAATACTGATTTTAAAATACAGGACAGAAATAAAGGAGCAACACTAGAAAGGACAAGAATGAGAAAAGGATTGGCAAAACAAGGTGAAAATGAAATAAGGAAAAAGTAGAACAAAACAATGAAACAACAAAAGAAGGGATTGTGGTGATAGAGACTAGGAAAAGAAAGAGGGGAAATGGGAAAGGAATCAAAGAGGGAAACCTATTTAGAAGTTCAAAAAAAGACTTTAATTCAGCAAATCAACAGTGATGCGTAATGTCCAAAGTTCCTCATCTATTTCTACAGATTTGTCCATAGCCCTTTGCCCCTCAAGACCATTCATTTATTTTTTTTAATGAAAATAGAAGTTGTTCAATGATGGTAGAAGTTGTTCTTCTGTTTCATAATTTTGGGAGGGAAATAATTTCAGAAGAAATACCTGAAATGAGTGAAGACCTAAATTGAATGGAAAGCTCCCCAGTAATAGTGAAGTGAGTGATGGTGAAGTGAGAAGTGGGACTTTGGATAAGGGAAATATTCTTTCCAGAAGTCCCATCCCCACCAAAGTTCCAATCATTTGCCATTTTTCCTTCTTCAGGAAAAAGTGTGATATTTTAATTTTGGTTAACTTAACATTTTTGCCCACTCTGAGGGAATCTGACATTTTCATGTCCGATGCCTCTTGTACAGGAAATGAGTGTAGGATTATAGGAAATTATCATTGCTCACCTTTGCTTACATAAAGGAGGATGTCAGGTAGCGTAAGACATGGAGCTGTCACTCTATCCTATGTTTCAGAGATGGTGAAAAATAACCTTTCTTCCCTTTTTCCATAAAGGGAAAGATGAGTAGCATTTTTTTTCTTTCTTGGAAAAATATCCTTTATTCAAGTTGCAACACAACTACATTTACCTGCATTTTGTGGAAGAAACAGAGTTTCAAAGTCTCAACAATTCAATGGACAGAAGCTGTTCTTTCAAGTACAATCATTTTGTCACATTTTATCAAATATATTTTTATAGCAGTTTTGAAGTCCTTATTACTGGCCTTTTAATTTTCCCTTCTCTCACCTTAATATACTAAATTGTTTTCTAAATAATTTTGATATAAGCTACTGAAAAGACTTGATATATTTTTACCATCTCCAGATGTATATCCTAAATGACAGGTACATAATTAGGGGATATTTTTGGATTGAGCATGATCATTACTTTGATGATGTAGAGGCCTTTTGTAGAAAGCAAAAAAGTTTGATGGAACTAGGCAAAATCTATTACCAATTGGAGAACTGGTAACAATTTGTCTAATTGTTACCAATGGAGAAAAAAACATATTTTAAGTACAAAACATGCTGAAGACATGAATGTGAAAGTTGTTCTGATGGGCATTTCTCTAATGCACATGAGTATAAAAATGGAAGTAAGTAAAGTGTGATCAGACATGCAAGATTCTGCTACAACAACCAATCTTAATTAAAGTAGTTTAATCTTTCTATTGAGATGATTTCTTGGTCTGGCTGCATAAAATGGCTGACTCTTTTTTACCATGTTAGACTAATCACAGTGTTTTTCAACCACTGTGCCGCGGCACACTAGTGTGCCGTGACATAGTGTAAGGTGTGCCGTGGGAGAATTACTTTATATATAGTCAATATAGGTACAGAGTTAATTTTTTTTAACATTTTCTAATGGTGGTGTGCCTCGTGATTTTTTTCATGAAAAAAGTGTGCCTTTGCACAAAAAAGGTTGAAAAACACTGGACTAATGTACTGATTATAATCTAACATATATAAACAGTCTTGCAACATTTATAATCTCCCATTTAGGTTATTACATGTTCAATATGTTTTCATTCATATATATGTTCTATATTCACATACATACATAAATTCATTTTGTGCTCATTGTGAAAATGGTGTAAATGGTTCAGTTAATTCAAAAAAGGGCAGCTAGACTGCCAACTGGTAACTGGTCAATACTCGTTCCTAATCTATTTTCTCATGCACTTCAGACTTGTACTTAATTTCACCTAAGGTTCACCCAAAAGCTGTTATGAGTCCTGGAGCTCTAGTTCTAGAATTTATACAATGAAAAATACAGTATCAAGGGAGTATTTTCCCCATGTCATAATTCTGGGATTTGCTTTTTTTAATATTATTATTTTTATTTTTAGACAAACATAAAACAAACATAAACACACACAAAATAAAAACCCTTCTCCAATTACTTACAGTATGTCGATTGGTTATAAAACTTTTGTGCTTTCTCACAATAGTCTTCACTTGCAGTTTGCATAAAGACTCATATCATCAATTTAATATATATGTATGCAATTATTATGGTTATTAAACATTCATTTGACTATAGCTATTATTACAGCCTTTTGATGTAAAATATTTTAAATTTAAAATAAATTTATATTATGGCATTTCATTACATCATCCTGAAATCATCCAATAGTATTACATCTTTATATTCTATATAGAATTGTTTATCTTTTATAGCAAAGCTTTTCAACATCATCTCCATGGTCCTCACTTACAATTTGTATAAAATTTCATAATATCCATCGTGTGTGTGTGTGTCTGTGCGCACGTTTATGTATATGTGTGTGTGTGTGTGTGTGTGTGTGTGTGTATGTATGTATGTATGTATGTGTGTATATATATATATATATATATATATATATATATATATATATATATATATATATATATATGCATTATTTACCATTGTTAATCATTTATTTAGCTATAAGTATTATTACTTTATTTTATACATAATAATCTAAATTTAACTAAGTGCAACTTAATTTTTATTCTAACATTTCATTTCATAATCCTATATCCTTCCAATAGTAGTGCAGTCCTATATCTCTTGCCATTTGTTGTATTTGTATTCTAATTATTTTCTTGATAAGTCTTATGTGGACTTCTCTTGGCACCTTGTTGTTCATTGCATATCTTGTAAAGAATCGAAACCCTCCATCTGTTCCTTCCACCTGCTTGCCTTTAGTTATCACCAATGCTTCTGCCAGAATTTCTCCCATTGTTTCTGCCAGATTTTCTCCCTTTTCTTCTTCCATGTTTTGAAGTTTGAGATAGAATTCTAGTTCATTAATCTCTCCTTTCAACATTCCACTCCTATCATTTCCAACCACATTCAATTTGCTGTCAATATCAACAATTATCTTATCATTTTGTTCGTATTTTTCTTCAATTTTTTGAACCCTATCCTCAAATTTCATCGTTGTTTTGTAAATATTCTTAACTCTTCCCTTTATTTTTTTCTGGTTCTATAGTCTCCATTCTCTTTTCAATGTTTTCTGTACTTATTTGTACTTTTTGAATTTCTAACATAATGATTTGCAACATTAATTCTTTTTCTTCTTCATGTTGTACCATTCTTCCAGGTTATAAACACAGCCACTAAAACTTCCAGGGCTTTTTTTTTGTTAAGTTTCAAACAAGTTCACTATAATCTTTCAAGTCAAGGCTTTCTCTTCACTCCAGTCCACCTATTGATAGTACTCCAGAAGAGCACCTGGATAAACAATCTGTACTCTTCCCACTATCCCTTTCAATAAACAAAATCAGGAGCCTTGAAATATAAGATATGAGTCAGATATTCAAAAGAAATAAGAAAAAAATGATGTTTCCAAGTCTCCAGCCTCTAGGTGGCAGTGTTACTTCTTTTTCCTCTGCTTTAACCTTCTCTTTAAATTCCAAACTTAAGAAAAAAAGTGCTTAAAAGCAAGCAATCCAGCCAAGCATTGTAAAAAGAAGAGAAAAATGATAATCCACCAATATGAAAAAGAAAAAATTAGAAGAAGAGGGAAAAAAGAAACCAGTCAAATTTAAAAAGTAAGAGGCATTTGTAAAAATTCCATCCATTAAAAAAAACAAAAGTGAAAAAAGTAAACACTAAGTTTAATTCAGGCTTAATTTGCCACTTACACTTTTCTGTCTTCAAATTTAATTTTACTCCAAGTCTTTTTGGGTGTTCTCTTCTCTAATAGTAAAATTTATCTCACCATTTTGACACACTCTCTCTCTCTCCTGCTTTTCTTCTGTTCAGGGGCTGTCCCAACCTTCTGCAGCTTCAATGGCTGCTTCTCTTTCACTGGAAAAAAAAGAGTTTCTCCTGGATCAATCAGGGACTTTGCGATGTTCCTGAGATCAGCAGGATGTGCCCTTCTCTATCACCATCTTTATGGGGTGGTTTAGGTCCAAAAAGACCATCCAGCAGCAGAGATATCCACAGCAATCCTGGAACTCCAAGATTGCATGTTGTGTTATTGTGACATCAAGCACTGCCCTCCCAACATCTGGGATTTTCAATATACTTTATGTGTTGGGTTATAAATACAGAGAAGAAAAGTAAAATGAAGTGTATCATATAATGGTTATAAATATATATGGCTATCCTCAAGAGGCAGCAATGGTAGCTCTTTTGTATCTGTTTGTTTCACCCCTAGATTTTTGTTGTCATGTCCTAGGAACTGGAGTGAAAAGAAAGATGTAAGGTAGAGGCAAGAGCCGCCATGGCTGCTGGTACTATTTTCTGAGATTCATTGGCTACTTATTGTTTTTCACAAGGGAAGACTAGGCATATCTGGGCTGTAGAAAGCTAGATAACCACAAGGTGGCAGCAAAATTCTTGAGAACACTCCTGCTTTCTTCCCACTAATAGAATTGTCTTAGGGTTCAGGGAGCTCTACTCATACTCTTTTGAAGGACAGTAAAAGTAACTTCCAGTGAAAGTTGAATGTGCCAGTTTTTATGCAAGTAGTTGTTAAGTACTGCTTGTGACAAAAAAGGGTCAAATTTCAAATCTGCTAATGACATTTAATAGTCTAAATGTTAAATCATTTCCATCTTTTCATTAATTATGTGTGGGTGGATCCATATTTTTTTGCCAGTTCTGAACTTGATACAAGTGGATTTACAGCATACTTCTTTAGGTTCCAGATTAAAGATTGCTTTTCTTTAAAGTAATATTTTAAAAAGATTTTTTTGTCTTTCTTTCACACCACCTATTTTTTTTCACCATAAAAACTTGATGTTAGGAAATAAAGTTTTAATTTTACATGAGATTTCAGAGCAGTGAGTGCATATATATATGTATAAAACAGGGGAAGTTCCATTTGCGAGAGTCTCCCATTAACAAATAAATCACTGTTGCAAAGATATCTTAAAATTTCCAATTTAACAGAAAAGCTCATGATACCTGAGAATTTTTAGAATTCTTTAACTTCCTCTTATAGCTACCTAATTGAACCAAAATAGGGTTCAATCAATAAACTGAGATCATTTTTGTTTAAAATTTGCTTCCATTAATTCATATACTAAATCTTAGTAAATGAGCTTTTCACATTTATATGTTACATGTGCTAAATTGATTCCACAGATTTCATACAAGAATAAAGAGATAGCTAGTTTCAAAAGACAAGTCACTCTTTATATCTACAGATAAACTACTACTTAAGTCAGAACTAACATTTACCATAATCACATTGTTCATTTTTCCTTGTTTCATCTATGTAGGAGAAAGCAGAGGCAAATGGATGTCTGTTTATCTAAAGATTAGTAAGGATTATAGTTGTAAGCACTTGCATAGCTGGCCATCTAAAAGATTTGGTGAGGGATAGAGTACGTACAAGGACTGCCTGGACTAGGAAAATTTTCAGGAGTGATTTACAAACGTTTGCTTCCCATAACTGAGAGAGAGTAATCCAAAATCATCCAGTTGGCTTTGTAATTCAAGTGGGACTAGAACTCAGAATCTCCCAGTTTCTAGCCTGGTGCTTTAATCACTTCACAAAACTGCCTCTTGCAGAGTGTAATAATAAAAATAATGCAGTTTGGCATGGAAAAATGCACCACTGTATCCATAAAAAGAGGCAAAATCACTGCATGTGAGGGAATTGAAGTGCCCAATGGCCAACTAATTAAATGCAACGAAAATGAAGCCTACAAATACTTAGGCATTCTGCAGTTGGATAACATCAAGCATGGAGAAGTAAAAACTATTGTCAGGCGAGAGTACACCAACAGAGTTAGGAAAATTTTGAAATCTAAATTGAATGGTGGAAATACAATCAAGGCCATAAATACCTGGGCAATACCAGTTATAAGATACACAGATGGTATAGTTAACTGGACACAAGCTGATTTGGACATTTTGGACCGAAAAACCAGGAAACTAATGACAATGCACTACAGTTTACATCCACGTGGTGATACTGATAGACTATATCTGCCCCGAAAATCAGGTGGCAGAGGATTATTACAAGTGAAGCAAACAGTTGAAGAAGAAAAACATGCACTGGCTGATTATTTAAAAGAAAGTCAAGAACATCTATTAATCGAAGTAAAGAACAAAAATCTACTGAAGGCCCAACAGACGAAACAAGAATACAGAAAAGATGCGATAAAATCAAGAATGGAGAGTTGGCAGAACAAAGCACTGCATGGCCAATTTCTGGAAAAAATAAAAGATAAAGTGGACAGTGAACAAACTTGGTTATGGTTAACAACAGGTACATTAAAGAAAGAAACAGAGTCACTAATCCTGGCTGCGCAAGAACAAGCTATCCGCACAAATGCCATTAAGGCCAAAATCGAAAAATCCTCTGATGATGCCAAATGCAGACTTTGCAAAGAAGCTGATGAAACTGTTGATCACATACTCAGCTGCTGTAAAAAAATCGCGCAGACTGATTATAAATTGCGGCACAATTCAGTAGCACAAATGATCCATTGGAATTTGTGCAAAAATTATAATATTAAAACAGCAACAAACTGGTGGGAACATCAGCCTGAAAAAGTCACCGAAAATCAGATGGTCAAGATCTTGTGGGATTTCCGTATACAAACCGACAAAATACTGGCGCATAATACACCAGACATCACACTGGTTGAGAAAAATAAGGTCACAATCATAGACATCGCAATACCAGGTGATAGCAGGGTCGCTGAGAAGGAACATGGAAAAATCACAAGATACCAGGACTTAAAAATCGAAATTCAACGACTATGGCACAAACCAGCAGTGATAATTCCAGTGGTAATTGGCACACTGGGTGCTATTCCAAAAGCACTGGAATTACATTTAAAACAGTTAAAAATTGACAAAATCACCATCAGTCAAATGCAAAAAGCCGCACTGCTTGGATCTGCATGCATATTATGAAAATATGTTACGACGTCCTAGGCCCCTGGGTGGGGCCCGACTAGTAACCAATGCCAAATCCGGCGAAACAACTGGCCGCTGTGATACAATTGTATAATAATAATAATAATAATAATAATAATAATAATAACAACAACAACAACAACAACAACAACAACAACAACTCCGCCGTTGCCGGTCCCAACTCCGCCGTTGCCGGTCCCAACTCCGCCGTTGCCGGTCCCAAGCCCGGATGAGAAAGGAGGAAGGTTGGGGTCAGGTTGGCATCTGGTCCCGTAAAAAAAACCCGCCAACCCATACAATATGGTGAAAAAAACAAATAAGAATTCCATACCGCATCGGTCGTCGCGCGGGTTAACAAGGGCCGCGGCGGATGTTGGGGTCCCTGGACATCCGTCGACAAGTGGGCTACAAGTGGACCAGCCAACAAAACGACAAAAATATAGTGCAGATGAAAACCGTGCCATAATGGCCTGTTACTACAACTCAGAGCCAGAAAAAAGAGGCTATTTAAAGCGAATGTATGAATTATGGAAACAACAATATCCAGATTCAAATGTTAGTGAACAACGACTAGCAGATCAAAGGCGATTTATTATACGGAATAAAGTGTTTAGTGAAGTTGAACATGAGGAAATTCAGGCAAATTGCAAAACCCAAAAAACAATATCACAAGCGGAAATAACTGATATTCAAGACACAACTAAAGACATTATAGTAGAACTCCCAGAAGAAGCTCTCGGGGAGGAAATAACATCACCACCACTAGAACCAGTTATCACTGAACCAACTGATGAACTAACTCAAAAACAAAAAAGAATTGAAGGATAAGATCATGGAGCATTTTCTGCTTAATGAGGAAAGGCAACGTTTACCATCACTAAAAACTGTGCCGAATAAAATTTTGCCCCCTATCATGAAAATGGTTAATGCAGTGTTTTCAACAATTGAACCGGAATCCATCTTGGAAACAAACCAGTTAATGTACAGCGCAGCTGTAATAGTCACTAATGAACTAGGCATTAAAATTAAAGTACCTAGTCACACAACAGAAAAAGCATCAAAGCCAAAGTGGAAAATCCGTTTAGAACAAAAAATCAAAAAATTAAGAGCAGATGCTAGTAACTTAAAGAACATGCATGAGCAACGGCTTAAAAACAACAAAATCATAGATCGGCTAATCAGAAGATATAGATTGGATACAAGAAACATCAATGAAGCTGTAGAGATTGTAAAACAGCAGATAACAGCAACAGCTAGAAAAATTGAAAGATATGAGGCACGAATCATCCAATATAAACAAAATCAGCAATTTTGATCAGACCAACGGCATTTTTATCAAAGTCTTAATGTGAATGGTGACACCAAAAGTGAAAAACCAGAAAAACAGGCCACAGTTGAATTCTGGAAAGAATTGTGGGAAAATGCAAAGGACTACAACAAGGAAGCAAAGTGGATACATGACTTTGAAAAAAGCATTGGCAACAAACAAATGCAAGTATTGGAAATAACAACTGAGATGGTCAAAAATCGAGTTAAAAAGGTAAAGAATTGGACATCACCTGTAAAGGACCAATTACATGGTTTCTGGCTCAAATATCTGACCAGTTTACATGCAATATTGGCCAAGCAACTGAATGAAATTTTACAAAAGGGCCAAATTGATGAATGGTTGACAACTGGAAAAACATACTTGATTCAGAAAGATGCAACTAAAGGAACAACACCTGAAAACTACAGACCAATAACATGCTTGCCAACAACCTTCAAATTACTCACAGGCATTATTGCAGATAACATGATGGATTATTTGGAAACAAACAACATCTTGCCAGTAGAGCAAAAAGGCAACAAAAGAAGGAGTAGGGGCACAAAAGATCAGCTTCTAATTGATAAAATGATATTAGAAAATTGTAAGAACAGAAAAACGAACTTGAATATGGTCTGGATTGATTACAAAAAGGCATTTGACTCACTGCCACATAGTTGGATCATAAAATGCTTAGAAACAACTGGCATTAGCAAAAATATTACATCCTTTACTGAAAAGGCGATGAAACAATGGAGAACTGAGTTGGCGGTAGGGAATGAGATCTACGGAATGGTTAATATCAAGCGAGGAATTTTCCAGGGTGATTCACTTTCACCTCTTCTCTTCATCATCGCAATGATCCCACTATCAGTAATCTTAAAAAAAATGAAATTAGGTTACCAAACAGCCAAAGAAGCTGAAAAAATTTCGCATTTACTATATATGGATGATTTGAAACTCTATGGAAAGTCAGAAATAGAAATCCAATCATTGACAAACACAGTCCGAGTATTCAGCACCGATATTTCAATGCAGTTTGGCATGGAAAAATGCGCCACTGTATCCATAAAAAGGGGCAAAATCACTGCATGTGAGGGAATTGAAATGCCCAATGGCCAATTAATTAAATGCAAAGAAAATGAAGCCTACAAATACTTAGGCATTCTGCAGTTGGATAACATCAAGCATGGAGAAGTAAAAACTATTGTCAGGCGAGAGTACACCAACAGAGTTAGGAAAATTCTGAAATCTAAATTGAATGGTGGAAATACAATCAAGGCCATAAATACCTGGGCAATACCCGTTATAAGATACACAACTGGTATAGTTAACTGGACACAAGCTGATTTGGACATTTTGGACCGAAAAACCAGGAAACTAATGACAATGCACTACAGTTTACATCCACGTGGTGATACTGATAGACTATATCTGCCCCGAAAATCAGGTGGCAGAGGATTATTACAAGTGAAGCAAACAGTTGAAGAAGAAAAACATGCACTGGCTGATTATTTAAAAGAAAGTCAAGAACATCTATTAATCGAAGTAAAGAACAAAAATCTACTGAAGGCCCAACAGACGAAACAAGAATACAGAAAAGATGCGATAAAATCAAGAATGGAGAGTTGGCAGAACAAAGCACTGCATGGCCAATTTCTGGAAAAAATAAAAGATAAAGTGGACAGTGAACAAACTTGGTTATGGTTAACAACAGGTACATTAAAGAAAGAAACAGAGTCACTAATCCTGGCTGCGCAAGAACAAGCTATCCGCACAAATGCCATTAAGGCCAAAATTGAAAAATCCTCTGATGATGCCAAATGCAGACTTTGCAAGGAAGCTGATGAAACTGTTGATCACATACTCAGCTGCTGTAAAAAAATCGCGCAGACTGATTATAAATTGCGGCACAATTCAGTAGCACAAATGATCCATTGGAATTTGTGCAAAAATTATAATATCAAAACAGCAAAAAACTGGTGGGAACATCAGCCTGAAAAAGTCACCGAAAATCAGATGGTCAAGATCTTGTGGGATTTCCGTATACAAACCGACAAAATACTGGCGCATAATACACCAGACATCACACTGGTTGAGAAAAATAAGGTCACAATCATAGACATCGCAATACCAGGTGATAGCAGGGTCGCCGAGAAGGAACATGAAAAAATCGCGAAATACCAGGATTTAAAAATCGAAATTCAACGACTATGGCACAAACCAGCAGTGGTAATTCCAGTGGTAATTGGCACACTGGGTGCTATTCCAAAAGCACTGGAATTACATTTAAAACAGTTAAAAATTGACAAAATCACCATCAGTCAAATGCAAAAAGCCGCACTGCTTGGATCTGCACGCATATTACGAAAATACGTTACGACGTCCTAGGCCCCTGGGTGGGGCCCGACTAGTAACCAATGCCAAATCCGGCGAAACAACTGGCCGCTGTGATACAATTGTATAATAATAATTACTGTGTTGTGGATGGTCACTGGGGAAAATTAGAGTTTTTCTCTCTACTGCATTTTTGGAGCCTAGATCTAGTGACTTGAATGGAACCCAACATTCAGAGCCTTGTGGGGAAGGATAACTATTGCTTTCAGCCAGTTCGCCCGAACCAGTAGTAAAAAAATGCTTAACAAAGTAAAAAAAATAAAAAGTTCCAACAATCAATTGTGCTGCGCGATGGTAGGAATCCTTTTTAAACTGTTTTTTTTTTAGCATTTGGGGTCCGTTTTTGATCCCAGGAGGCTTCCCTAAGGCCTGCTAGGCCAAAAGGGAGGATGGGTGCTGCGAAAGAAAGAAAGAAAGAAAGAAAGGAGGGAGGGAGGGAGGGAGGGAGGGTGGGAGGGAAAAAGGAGAGAGAGGAAGGACCACAAACCTGGCCCAAGACACAGCTTCAGAGGATACCTTAAAGAGCACAGCAATCCAGGACTGGAAGGGACCTGGAGGTCATCTAGTCCAACCCCCTGCTCCAGCAGGACATTGTTAAAGTGAGTTTCTGTGAGTTTCACTTGACTACATAGCCCAGTCACATGCCCCCCTAACCCACGCCCAAGAACCAGTAAAAAAATTTTTTAGATTTCATTACTGCTTTCAGCCCTACACATTGAAGCGACTAAAGTATGATTTAATATTTGAAATTGCAGATCAAGCAATATTTTTCATAAAAGGCATTACAATTATAAATTAAAATATACATTTTTTATTTTCCTACATACTGTATATACTCGAGTATAAGCCTAGTTTTTCAGCCCACTTTTTGGGCTGAAAAAAGCCGCCTCGGCTTATACTCGAGTCAGTGAAAAATTTGCCCGAAATGGAGGAGAAAAAGGGCCGGGGCCATGCCGCTGGGTGACACTCGTGAATGGCCCAGTGCCCCTGTGAGTTTCCCCTCCCTCTGTGTCAGTTTGCCGCGCAGCGCGCACCGCACCATCCCCCCTCCTCACGTTCTAATGTAATGCAGGGCTGTCTTACGATTCCCCTTCCTCCCCCTCCTGCCGCTCTGCAACAATGTCCCACCTCCTCCTTGTTATGGCAAGCAGCCACATAGCGATGTCCCACCTCCTCTGGTACAGTGATCCAATGATAGGAATCACTGTGCCGTGTGTCATAGGAGGCGGGACATCGCTCCCGCGGCTGCACGGGACATCATCATCACAGCGGGACATCAGCATCATGAGGTGAGTGAAGTATTTCATTGAATACACCGCTAGTTTACTGTTTTTCTTTGAAATAAATATTCAAAAACATTATTGGTATCTATTTTTATTTTTGAAATTTACTGGTAGCTGCTGCATTTCCCACCCTAGGCTTATACTCGAGTCAATAACTTTTCCAGTTTTTTGTGGTAAAATTAGGTGCCTCGGCTTATATTCGGGTCGGCCTATACTCGAGTATATACGGTACTTTACTGGTTGAATTATTTTAATGGACAAAAGGAAGCAAAATGTAAAAAAAAAATAACGATAAAAACCAGATTAAATTCTGAATTGCCCTCACTAATAGCCATTATTAGTACAATTAGTAAAGGGCATGTTTTCTAACAAAAGATCCCAAGTCCATTACCAGATAGTTTTGGAAAGATTTATTTCTGCAAACCCCAAAAGGCTCTGCTCTTCAGTATAGGGAGTATTAAATGTTGGATCAGGACAATATTCATACCTTCATTACTTTAAAAGTCCATATGATTAATTTGTGTGCCATTCTGGGAAGAAGTTGTATATTCAGCTGACACAAACAAAACAACAACTGGGACTTTAATAAAAAAATCTATTCCTAGATTCTTAAGGACATATTTAAAGTCTAGTTTTGTACAAACATATAGCAGTCCGTATTTATTTCATGTTGCAACATGTATTGTTTTTTACTCTGCTGACCTAACCTGAGAAATTAAAATTTTGGATTTTATTAAATCTTGAAAGAAAGAGAAATTACACTCCAAAATTAGGAAGACTCTTGGGTCAATTTAATAGTTAAATTTTCTTCAATGCCAATATCTCCACTAGATCTGCTACCTGCAAGGTAGCTTATGATAGTTGGAAGGGAATCGTGGTATGTATTCCTCTAATTTCCTAACTCCCTATTTATGACCCTGTAATCCCTTAATTTGGGGTAGAGTCAGGCTGACTGGATGGAGCTGACCCTTTACTGACTTGATGCCCTTTCTGAAGCCATTTCTAATTTTCCATCTATTTTTTGCAATATCTTTTATTTAAAGTAGCCACTTCACTCTGCTAATAGTTCAGTCAACAATGTAGCCTATTATTTACAGTCAAAACTGTAAAATGTCAATAATGCAGGAGTGAAAATTGTAGCAGTGGCAGCCTTGGAAGCAAAACTCTCCTTTTATTTTTGCAACTTGTCTTTTTGGACAAGTACCTATCCCACATACAAGCATAAAGACCAGTCAATTGTCAGCACCTGAAATAATTCAAAAACATTCATTTTTAATTCTGACAGTTCTGCAATCTAGCAATTGGTATCATTTTCAGAAGATAGTTATTATTGTTTGGCACTATAATGTCAGATTGGCTATAGAAGACATGAGAATATAATACATAGAATAAAATTCTTTATTGACCAAGTGTGAATGGACACACAAGGAATTTGTCTTTGGTGCATATGCTCTCACTGTACATAAAAAGAAAAGAAAAAGAAAAAAAGAGAGGAAAAATACATTCATCAAGAATCAGAAGATACAACACTTAGTGATAGTCATCTGTTACTATTAAGCAATCAAATCATACTAGGAAACAACAGAACAATATATATAGTAAAAATACGAGCAATATAGTTATAGGCATAAGTGGAAGGAGATCGGTAATAGGAAGGATGAGAATAATAATAATAATACAGTCTTAGTAAATAGTTTGACAGTGTTGTGTGAATTAGTTGTTTAGCAGAGTGATGGTATTCAGGAAAAAACTATCCTTGTGTCTTCTTGTTCTTCGGGTGCAGAGCCCTATAGTGTCATTTTGAGGGTAAGCATTGAAACAATTTATGTCCAGGATGTGAGGTGTCTGTAAATATTTTCACAGCCTTCTTTTTGACTTGTTCAGCATAAAAGTCCTCAATGGAAGGCAGGTTGGTAGCAATTGTTTTTTCTGCAGTTCTAATTTTCAGTTGAAGTCTGTGTCTGTCTTGTTTGGTTGCAGAGCCAAACCAGACAGTATAAGAGATGCTTCAAAACTTCATTCTTTTTCCCATCCTATTTTATAAGAAAACATTGTGAAAACGTAAAAAGACTTGTGTTAGGAGTTGCTAATATACATTTGATACAATTCTACTATTCATTTCTACCCCCAATTCCCAGGACAGCTGTGAAATTCTTGACTCAGTGCCTGGAAACAGTCTGAGATTGATGAAGCTTAATCCAGAAAAAGATAGACATATTTAAGGAACAAAACCTGCCTGAATGAGGAAAGATTTGCTTGGATGGAATAGCATTTCCTTGAGGAAACAAATTCTGTAATAGCACTCTGGTTAGTCTGTTGTCATGCCTAGAAAAGAATCTTAAAGCTATAAGGAAATTGGGTGCGGGAGAAACAGAATAGGAGTTTATAAATTCCTACAGTGTAGTCCACACTCAGGATTGTCAAAGATTTGAAATTTTCTAATTGTAGATGATTGGCCAAAAGGTATTTATAAAATTGTTGGGGAAGATCTGACTTTACTTATTAGCCAAAACTTCAGCTATTGCTCCTATTATCTATTTACTACCAAGTCATTAGAACTATCATCCATTTCTTTTACCAGTATAAAGAATAAGGATATAACATTTCCAGACACCAGATAGTCATCCATCTATTTACTATGACTTTAAGGACTGAGGTTTACCAAAGTACAACTCATTTCAAATAGAATAGCTTAAGTTCAGACTTGTCCATGAGTCACAGCTTTCTGCTGTTAAGATTGCACATCACTTCAGAAGACGATGGCATGGGGGGGAGACTGGGGGGAAGGGAGAGGGAGGAAGGGTGGGAGAGAACAAGAGCAAGAGAGAGAGAGAGAGCGCGCTAAAGAGTAATTCAATTACTTTTTACTGAGTAATCAAATGCTGTGATTCAGCATTATTAGCTAGAGGGTAGGTAATGCTCAATTGTTGAAAACATATAGAGAAAAGGGGGTTATTCTAAAGTACATTTCAACGGAGTAGCAAAAGGCATTTTCTTATTTTTTTTTATCATTTATTCATTTATTGACATTACTTGACCTGGGATTGAAGATATTGGAGAGAACAAAACAGCTAATCAGTCTTAGATAAAGGAGTCTTTATTTTCAACTGAATTTTAAATGTAAGGGCAAATGTTTATTGTTCTTAGCAGCCTATATTTAAGGCCATATATCACGTTGACACTTAGAGCCAAGATCCCCAACCCCTGGACCACAGACTGGTACTGATCTGTGGCCTGTTAGGAACCAATTCACCAAGCTGGAGGTGAGCGATGGCTGAGCAAGTGAAGCTACATCTGTATTTGCAGCTGTTTCCCCAGTATTAGATTCACTGCCTCAGCTCCACCTCATATCATCAGGCACTAAATTCTCATTGGAATACGAACCCTACTATAAAGTGCACATGCAAGGGATCTTGGTTTCCCTCTCTGTCCATCGAAAAATTGTCTTCCATGAAACCGGTTCCTAGTGCCAAAATGTTGGGGACCACTGATAGAGAGGATTTACCTAATCTCATTTCCAGAAGTCCTGTCAGTTCAGAAGTCCTTTGAAAGCAATCCATAATTGCTCTTCTTTTGTTGACATTAAATGTTAAAACCAAGGGTTGAAAGATCCTTCTCCCACCCATGATGCTGCAGGCCCTGAAGCTGCATAAATCCCTCCTGCAGCTTTAGGCATAAAAGAAAAAATAGCACTGTGGCTAACCTCATGCTAAAGGGAATGAAAACAGAGAGTGAGCTGATCATTTTATCTCCTGCTTGATTTATTTGGGCCACTGAGGAGGAACTCTCAGGTAGCTCTCAAGGTAGCATTCCCTTTATAGATTTTGAACCTTAGGAGAAGATTAGAAGAATAAGGCAAGAATCTTCTCCAGTCAGGGGATTATTGAACCACACAGAAAAGAAGACACACTCTAGCTTCAAAGCAATTTGAACTCCATCAGAGCTGAACCAAATGTATATCCTATGGCATCTTACCACAGTAGCCAGCGGGTCTATGACAATCCACCATCATTAACTTATCACAGCCAACTCACCACAACCAACTTGCTGCAGGACAACTTACTGCAGGACAACTTACTGCAGGACAAGAGTTACACTAATATCGAAAAAATTATGAAATAGAATCATTAAAGAAAACATGCAAAAGAAGGGACAGAATGAAATGTGAATGGAAAAAAAATTTATTTATTTTAAATAATTAAATCAAATTGTTAAATTGTCCCACAGTGAGTTGCCCCATGGAGAGTTTTGCCATGGAGATTGGCCTTGCAGCAAGATGGCCATGGTGACTTGGCCACAAGTTGGCTGTGGCAAGTTGTCTCCTTCCGACAACTAGTGTGCAAGCCCTCAACAAACTTTCCAAATTTCCCAAAGTTTAAAGACCCCTGCCTTATGGTAATACTTGAGTCCTTCAGTGAGCCATTAGTCCTGAATAGATTCTGAATGGCATTACATTGTTGTAGACATATTCCAATTGTTTTTGGCGGAAATTCCTATTCTCACTTGCAGTCACTAAAGTGTATCTTTAATGATATAAACTTTATCAATTAATCATTTGACAATACATGAAGAATTGAGTACTGATAGAGGATTAACATAGAAGTGGATTGGAAAACATTTGTCTTTAGTTTGGAGTTGCTGAATTACAGCATAATAAAAATCATGCATTTTTATGAAAATATTAGAATCTTTCTTGATTGCACTGCATTACTTTTGACTGCCATGGAAATATAATGAAGGTGTTATCCCTATTGCAGATTTTTTTACGGTCCTCAGAAAATGGTTGGGCTGTGATTCTCAGTGAGATAAATGTGCTTTGTATAAAACACAAAATAAAAAATAATAGAAATGGATGAAATGTTTAATTTTGTGAGTTGTCTAGCAGTTAGTTGTTAGTAATTAATCATAAAATCCAATTGCTATATATGGAATTGTGGAAGAAGTAATACAATATTTCAGCCAGAAGTCTGAGAAAAGAAGGGATTCAACTTTTTATCACAAGATACTTTTTTTTAACTCCTTACTTCTTTTCTCAGTTTGACCCTTTTTTTATAGAAATATTTTTTGTAAACTCCAAGTTCCCATAGTTCTCTCTGCCACAGCTCACAGGCTAGTTATGACTCAGATTAGTTTTTTCAAAACATTGTAAAGTTGTTTTACAGATGTTGAGTCTGGGTTTCTTATTCCTGATAGTGTCTGGCACTATAAAAAAGTGGTATTTTTAAGAAAGAATCAGTCATAGGGCTGAATAATTAGGACAAAGGCATGAGACTGTAGGTTTTTTTTTAAAAAAGGTGCAGGGAAAAGACATTGTTACCAATATTACCTTTGTATTAATTTTGTTAAAGCTGAATATAAAAGTATATAACTTTTTGTAACTATAATATAATAAAATGATGTTAAACCTAGTAAGCCTGGCCAAACTGTTATGATCCTTTGTGCTACCTTTTTTATTTTTCTATGAACCAACTATAGGTACATTTCTAATTTACAAATATATACCATGGGGCCTTTTGTCACTATTGAAGTCAGACCAAGATATAGGTCTTGTCCCATTATCAGATGTGGCTGACATCAAGGCTCCTCCATTCTCCTTCAAAGTAATCTCCATTTCTGAAACATTCCTCAAAATCTCCTTTGAGCTAAAGCATTTCAATTTGTTCAAGTTAACCTTGGCAATTCATTGTTTTCTTTGCGAATGAAACATCAAGCCTTTAATTGAGCCAGTTTGATTATGTAGTCATTGTGGTGGGATTCAAAAATTTTTACTACCGGTCTGCGAGTGTGGCTTTGTGGGCATGGTGTGGCTTTGTGGGTGTGGCTTTGTGGCCATGGCAGGGGAAGGATATTGCAAAATCCCCATTCCCTCCCCACCTCACTAACCTGTTTTTCAGCTCCGTTCTCCTGGTCAAGACACCAAAAGAAGAAGTTGTGAGGCAGCAGAGGCGGGAGCAGTCTATTTGCCAGTTCCCCGAACTACTCAAAATTCCCATTACCAGTTCTCCAGAACCTGTCAGAACTGGCTGAATGCCACTTCTGATCTTATTTCTTTCCTTATTAGCACTAAGAAACAACATAATGTCAAATTTCATCATTTTATATAGAGAAGATTTCAGGTTTGAAATCTGGCAGAAATGTTCTTCCTTTCCAATTAAGATTTTGCTTAATTAAAATAGTAGTTTTCCTCCTCTGATTCCCCCCTCCCTATTTTGTAAATCTGGAATTTTACTATTTTTTTCAGTCACCTGAGGTAGAGGGTTTTCACCAAGAGTATAAAGAAGTATTTCTTTAATACTATATTAGTACAGATAAGCCTCGCTCAGTCATGTTTTGTTGGTGAGATGAAACAAATATTATCAGGAATAAGGCAGGAAAAGGTCTTGTTGGGGACAGGACTGTACCAGTCAATGTGGAAATGGAGTAGGACTACAGTAACAGAACCAGGACTCCTGCCCCCTTTTAAAAATAGAATAACCATTTTTAGTCCTGATATAGTTTTTTTATTGGTTATCTATGTTTAATCACTATTTATGATAAACTTTAGGTTTCCAGAGTTGCTATGTATTAGTAAAATAATTCCTGTGTATTTATCTATTTATTTTAGGTACGATCATCTTGCCAAGACTACTAAAAAAAAAGATTTATTTTGCAGATTATAAAAACCTGCTCCTAGAAAGATAGGTATTGTTGCATAACATCTGAAAGACTAACATTTATAGTAGCCAAAATGTTCACTGAAAGGCAATGAAGTGAAATATAGTATAAATGTAAGCCACCTGTTTGGGGGCTTTTAATTGTTTTAATTGTTTTTGTTAGATGGGCCTGAATGAAGAGACAGGACAACTGGTCTCCAAGGTCTGTTTATTTAAATGCTGGAGAAACAAAAGACGGTGAATGCCTTGCAGCTCCCTCTTTAAGAGGGACTTTAGCTGACTAAAGCTGGCTTTAGCTGTTCCTCATTATTTACATATGTAACACCCCTCCTCTCCTGACATGAGTGTTCACCAATCACACTGGCTCAACTTGCATAGTCATGCAGGTAGGCAGGCCTTCAGTGGGCACAACTTGACCTGCGCAGTTCAGTTGCCTCCTGCCGCTCCTGAGTTAGCTGGTGGACTTGCCTGGAACGTGCCCTGAGGCGTGGCTGACTCCGCCCCACCCAGGTCCTCAGGAACTCTTCGCTGGATCCTGGGAATCTCAGATAAGTGTGTGTGCACCTGACTCAGGCTTGAGGATAGTGTAGGTATGTTTTTTGTTTGTCTTTTAGTGCCTTCTGAGTGTGAGTTAGGGTCTACTGAATTTAATGTGGGGCCTGCAATGTGTGTGGCTGGTGAATCTTTCTTTTGGGCTTGGTTGAGGGTTTTCTTTCATCCCCAGAGCTGGTCAGTATGTCTCCTCCAGATCATATCCTCATCTAATTCTAATCATTAGGATATGGGTCCGGTTATGTTTATTATTCTTGCTGACACCCAGGTTGTGCCCTGGTATATTTTCAGGCATAAACTAGGTCCACTATGGGCAATGCTCGAGCCTGGTTTATTGAATCTGGGGGTGCATTTTAATTATAATTTGGGTGCAGCCTATCCAGTTTCAACCTCAGTTTACGGCTTATTAAAAGGTCTGCTGGGCTGCGGTTGGTGGTTGCGCTAGGAGTTATATGCTGGCCCAGTAGAAATTTGCTGATGTTGGCTTGCCAGTCCCCTGAACCCATCCTTGTCAGCACCTTCTTGGTTGACCGACCATCCATTTAGCCAAGCCATTTGTCGCCATATGGCTCATTTCCCAATGCTTGCTCCAGCCACCCCCTCCACACCCAGTTCAAAACTCATGCCAAAGTTTTGTTTTTGGCTGAATATCTACTGATCCCAGTTGCTGTGGCAGGGCCAGTGTCTAGCTCCTCGATTAGGAGCACAGGAGTTATAGGGGCAATTACTTCAATGATTATGAACTGGTTCCAAGAATGCCCCTACCCCGAAAAATAAAACTGAACTACAGGCATTTCTTGATCTTTTAAACTTTTATAGTATTTTTCTGTTACAGAGTTACTATATAGGCTGATGGCTAACAAGGTGAACTGGACATGGGGCACAAGGATGTGTCTGCTTTCGTGGCTGTAAAAGAACTCTTAACATCTGACAGCATCTTAGTACAATACCATGAGACTTTCCCCCTCATTTTAACTCATGTTACACTTCCCCATTTGGCATAGACGCTGTTCTTAGCCATTGGATGCTAAATGGGAAGGAGGCGCCAATTGTCTTTTATTCTAAAACGCTATTTAAATCAGACCGGAGCTGCAACCAATTTGACAAGGAGGCACTTGTGGGTACTAGCATCAGGCTTGTCTGATGCTTCCACTATCATTGAACATCTCTGAATATGACATTTATCTACTCCTATCACTGGCAAGTAGTGGCATGGTGGCTGAGCAGTTAAGATGCTGGGTTTGTCAGCCAAAAGGTTGGTATTTTCAGACCTCAGTACCACAGGAAAGAGTGAGCTTCCATTACTTGCCTCAACTCCTACTAACCTAGCAGTTTAAAAACATGCAAGTAGTTAAATAGGTACTACTTTGGTGGAAAGATAATGATGTTCTGTGTACCTTCAGCATATAGTCAGGCTGGCTACATAACCACATAAGAATTTTTGGACAACATTGGTTCTTTGGCTTTGAATCGAAGATGAGCATCACCCACAACTGCAGGGGAAACCTTTACCATTTTTTAAAATCATCAGTAAATGGCTCTGGACATAAAGTTCAGGTCCCTTTTCTTTATGTACAGCTATTTGTACACTTCTACTTTCTCCCAAACATTTCCAATCAGAAAATTTTCAAACGGTGGATAAGAAAAAACGTAAATGCCATTCACTCCCTGCTTTTTTGTGCTCCTTTTGACATCAATCAAGCTGATCTTGACAGATTGCCCCAAGAAGCAATAAAATAAAATAAATAAAATAAAACTGGAAAAGGGTGTTTAAGAAGCTCTAGCACTAAGGATTGCAATGTAGTCAATCTTGTTCTTATTCTCCATGTTGCCTCTAAAGAATCCTGACCATATAATTTAATTATTTTAATTGCCATATGAGAGTTTTAATTTGAATTCTCCGAATCCAGTCAGGCACAAAAATACATCATATTAGGATGCAAGTAACAATTTCCCCACATTTTCTCAGTTTCTTTTATAGTGTTGTTTTAATTTAATCCAGGCTCTGCATCAAGTTATTGTTAGACAATTGTGTGTGTAAATTTGTACATTGTTTTGAATTGGATTAAATGAAATAAATTAAGTTAATGATCCAAAGAAAAGTATAACTGCCTTAAACAGCTCTAGGTAGATGGTGTGGTTTATATCCACATATGCTTTAAAACACCATTTCTGAATTATTTCTGAAGTGTTGGACAACCTTAGTATGTTTGATAGTTCCCACATCAAAATCTGCATAAAGAGATATCAACATGTCTATAAGTTAAAATCAATGGTGGTTTGCTAACCTTTTTACTATCGATTTGGGCACATGCGCAGAAGCGTCTGGGCAGGTAGGCGGAGCCTCCTGCCACTGCTACTACAGGTTTGCCTGATCCAGGCCGAAGCGGGAGCAACCCACATCTGGTTAAAATGCTGTGAAAATAATTCATTATTGACTTTCTTTCTGATACTGTATAATAAATACTTGCCTGAGGTAACGGAAGGAAACGAATAGATGCTGTAACCGTTTATTAACACAACTAACAACGAACAAACACCTGGGATCTGACAGCTCTTTTATAAGTGAACTATCAAACAGTCAACCAATAGGGAGCTTGCCCTGCTCCCACCAGACTGCAGCCAATAAACAAATGTTTCCCGCTTGATTGACACTTCTGCCTGGAGGCGTCAGGACGTAGCACTCCTTCCCCCCAGATTGCACATACATAGTCTCTGAGGTAGGCGGACTTCCAGTGAATCCTCTCAGAGCACCTTAGTTCTTGTTGGCCCACCGGGGAAGGAGACTGTTCCAGATCCTCCTCTGTTGATGGCGTATTCTTGGCCTGGCCTCCAGAGACTCCGCCCCCGCTGGATGGCAGGGAGCAATAGGTATTTGTTCTGACGAGATCGTGGCGGGTATTGCAAAAGCATTGAATCTGGGTTGAGAGCAGTTTGGGTGGCAGTTGGCCTCGTCTGGGTGATGTGGAAGGGAAGAACAACTAGGTGTGGTGGGTGTAGCAGGTGGAAGTACAGGTGAATCGCAGCGCCGAAGCTCATCTACGTGGTACCGCCACTGATGTCCATCCTCTAACTGGACCCTATAAGAACATGGGCCAGTTATTTGAATTATCTGACCTGGTACCCATTTAGGATCTGCTATGCGATTTTTTGCAAACACTCTTTCCCCTTTGTCAAAGGTGCGGGTGTGTGAGGAACACTCTGGAGGAGCGTTCGCACAATAGGGCGGGTGTAAATGCTCCAGAATGGTACGAAGACATTGTCTCATCAATAATTCAGCTGGACTTTTGCCAGTTAAGGGGCATGGCATGGAATGTTGGGCCAAAAGGTATAGATTGATTTTCTGCCCCCATGGACCAGGTTCCATATGCTGTAATGCATCTTTAGCGGAGCAGACTGCCTGTTCCGCTCTACCATTGCTGGACAAGTGATACGGGGCCACCAATGCATGAATGGAGATGAATTGAGGACCATTATCGGACACTAAAGTGTCCAGTAGTCCATGAGTGGAGAATAGTCTCTGCAATTCTTTAATGGTGGCCTCCGAGATAGTAGTATTCATGGAGGCAATTTCCACCCACCTAGAAAATGCATCTACTGCAATCAGAAAAGTATGCCCTTGCACTGGCCCCATGAATCTATATGTAATCACGCCCATGGTCCTTGTGGTAATTCCCAGACCCTAGTAGGAGCAGCTGGGGGATTAGGGCATGAGACTTAACAAGGGAGACATGCCGCCACCCAATTGGCAATTTTGGCATCCAATTTGGGCCACCACACATAGCTGCGGCCTAAAGCCTTCATTCTAGCTATGCCTGGATGGCCCACGTGGAGGCACTGCAAAATTGGCACTCGTAAAGATGGGGGAACTACCATTCTGTTCCCCCATAAAAGACAGCCCTTGACCTCCGAGAGTTCCAGTCGCCTAGTAAAGTATGACAAGAACTACCGCTCCTCTTGGCCATCCCCTGCAGACCCATTCAGGTATTTGAGACAGGACGGGGTCAGTTTTGGAATGGCCAGTATGTCAGTGGCAGAGAGAGGTAATTCTAGGTCATCGATCATAAGGACTGAAGATGCTAGAGTCGGGTCCTGAGCCTCCTGAGGCAAGGGGCAGCGGCTCAAGGCATCAGCATACCCCATGTGTTTTCTGGGTATATATTCTAAATGGTAGCTGTATGCCATGAGGAATTCAGTCCATTGTGATATACAAGGTAACAATATGGCAGGAATTGGCTTATCCCCTCTAATATGCCAAATAAGGGTTTGTGATCAGTTTGCAGCACAAAAGAATGACCGTAAAGGTAGTGGTGGAATCTTTTGATTCCACCCACCGGTTCCAGAGCCTCCTTGTCCAACTGGCTGTAATTCCTTTCAGCCTTGGACAAGGAGCAGGAGAAATAAGCCACAGGAGCTTCACTACCATTTGGGCAGCGATGGCTGAGAACAGCCCCTATGGCATATGGTGAAGCACCGGTAGCTGATATTAAAGGTAAAGCTTCACTGTACTGCATGAGAACAGTGGATGACATCAGGAATGATTTGACAGCCACAAACACCTGAGCTTAGCGGCTGCCCCATCTCCAACTTGCTGATGTGTCCAGAAGATGATGTAAAGGTTCCGCAACAGAAGCCTTATGGGGCAAGAACATAGCATAAAAGTTTAATAGCCCCAAGAAGGCTTGCAGCTCCGTCCTGTTGGTTAGAGCCGGAGCCTTCTTAATAGCTTCCACTTTGGATGGAGCCGGGTGAATGCCTCAGGTGTCAATATGAAATCCGAGAAAATCCACCGACTCCACACCAGTATGGCACTTAGTTTTCTTTAATTTTAGTCCTGCATTTTGAAAATGGAGAAAAACTGTTCTTAGTTTAGTGAGCAGTTCCTCCTGACTTTGTGCTGCAATCAGCACATCGTCAAAATATGGCAACACTCCAGGCAAGCCATGGAGCAGATGTTCCATGATGCTCTGGAAAATGCCAGGAGCCACGCAGACTCCAAATTGGAGTCTGCGGCAACGGAACACTCCATGATGAGTAACAATCATTTGAGCATCTACCATTGCATCGTCTACCAGTAACTGCTGATATGCCTGAGCTAGGTCAAGCTTAGCAAAGAGGCATCAACGATCCAACGAGTGCAACAGTTGTTGCACTACAGGTACCAGATAGGAGTGCGCTTGCAGTCCTTTATTAATTGTCGATTTGTAATCAGTGCAGATCCTAATGGATCCATCTGATTTAATTGGAATTACGATAGGGATCTCCCACTTCACATAATCTACTGGTTCTAGGATCCCTTGCTGAATTAGTTTATCTAGCTCAGCATCCACCTTTTCCTGTAGAGTGAAAGGGACCCGCCTAGCCTTTAGACAAATGGGTGCTACATTGGGGTCTAAATTAAAAGAGATTGGGGATCCATTATATTCACCCAATACATTGTTAAAAACGTCTTCGAACTCCCTGGTCAGATCTTTGAAACCGGCAGCAATTTCAGTAGAATGAATCCCTGAAATAGAAAACCCCAATGCCTCAAACCAATCTAACCCCAATAATGAAGCCAGCAATGTTCCCTTGAGTTTGCCATGCTCAATTTGAAACTTCCTGCTACCCACAATAGGGATAGCCCTTTTTTGATAATCTTTTAAGACACAGGTAGTCGGGGACAAATCGGCTACAAAGTGTGGGCAGGATCCTTTTGAGGTTGCCCCACGAAATAATGGATTTCTCCCACCCCGTGTTGATCTCCATTTTACATGGAGATCCCTCAATTAATACAGTTGCCACATTTCCCTTCAGATGCTGTGTTGACAGTTTCTCCATCATTGCTGTCATGGTCAATGGCATGGCAGATCTCCTTAGCCCGGGCTGGGCACCTTTACAATGTCTGTTCATGGGACGCCCATTGTCTGCTGCTGACAGGTTGACACAGCACACATAGGCGAGATGACCTGTTTTACCACACTTCTGTCTGGGGGCATCAGGACGTAGCACTGTAGTTCTAAACTACCCAGAAAGGAGTATGAGTGTGAGAAGGAGGGAGGGGGATAACTAGAACTATACTTTCCATATAGAGTGACATACTCATTATGAATAAAAACTGCCTGAGAAAAGTAAACAATGAAACACTTTCTGTCAGATTGCATATAGCACATTTCAATTTAGCAACTTTCAACAAATATAATATCATAACTTCTACTATAGGGGTTGGAAAACAGAAGCTGCTGGGTTTTGTGGTGTGATATTTCAATGGCTATCAAGAGCAAACATTCCATACCACTTCTCTAATAATTTCTTAAATTCAAGAAGGTTCTTTGAAAACCTCCCATAACTCTTCTTCCTTCACAAAATATAAGTCCTCTAGGGATAACTGTGATGTAGATAGAAACCGATAGAAACATATTGCATACAGTCTCATGTACATGAACAAATTCTCAGTACTAATTTTAGATGAAATTGGTTCTTTATTTGGAAATGTATCTTTGTTGTAGATTCTTAAAAGGAAACAAAGAAACAGACCTGAACTTTTGGATACATATTTAGAAAGAGCCGAGGTGGCGCAGTGGTTAGAGTGCAGTACTGCAGGCCATTTCAGCTGACTGCTATCTGCAGTTCGGCGGTTCAAATCTCACTGGCTCAAGATTGACTCATCCTTCCATCCTTCCGAGGTGGGTGAAATGAGGACCCAAACTGTGGGGGCAATATGCTGATTTTGTAAACCGCTTAGAGAGGGCTGAAAGCTTTATGAAGCGGTATATAAGTCTAACTGCTATTGCTATTGCTAAAGAGGCTCCAATGTTGTATTAATCCTGGGCAGAAGAAACTCTAACTTACTCAAAAGAATTTGCTTTTGAAGAGCCAAAATTATACTCTTAAGCAATCGCCTGGTACATGAAATGTAATAGAGAATAGCGATTTTCATTTCTGGTGGTTTCTTTTTCTTTTAGAATTCTGTTGTAATGTGTAAGATCAAGTTGTTGCAAACATCAAATCTGATCATGTTGAAGCCTGTATACAAAATAGCAGCTTTTAGCAGAGTTCCTGCTTTGGGAATTTAATCCCACAGTTTGCAGTATTACCTGAGGCTAATGAGGAAGAAAAGACATTTTCTCAACCTAGTTCCCACACTCTTCTTAGCAACACCACCACTAACAATTATAATAACCTAGCCCTGGGACAAAATGAGGGGCTTTCTGAAGAGTTGAAAAGTTTTGCTCCTAAATTTTATGATGGTAGAAAACCAATTTACCTCAAAGTGACTGAAATTAAAACATTATTGTAAGTTATATATGTCACACCTCATAAGCTGCTTATTCTATCATGCTGCATGAATATATTTTGAATACAATTCCCCTTCTTCCCATCAAGGCTAGTCAATACATATGTAGATAGAAAGCTACTTGACAAGCTGTTTATTTGCTTTATAATTAGGGCATGCCCTAAATGGCATACTTTTCCATTGCCTTAACAGCTAAGTCCTATTCTGCTTCAGTAACAAGGCTAGGAAGTTGTATTATGCTTACACTTTTAATGTGGGACTAGTTAAAGAAAGGAATTGGTAGATTCCGCTCATTTCAATTTCTCTCTCAACAATGTTACTATCTTTTGGGATAAGCATCCACCAAGTAGCTTCCTTACTGTGGTCGAGTAAATTTCACCAGACCAGCAGATTTTGCACAAAATCGGTTTGTGTGAGTGCATTCAATATGCTGATGTTTTCTTTTCGATCCAGGTTTTACATGGTTCTTTTTAAGTACCAAGTAGAATAAATTTCAAAACTTGCAGAAGTTCACAACATATAGACAGATTTAAACATAGTTTCAATGGGAAATGTGAATACTAGACCAGGTCAAATCCAAAAATGCTAAGGAATTTCTAGAAGCTTGGCACTCTGACAAATCAATCATCAATAGACACATAGATATTAACAGCATCTATAGACTGCAAAAGAGACATTTAACCAGCCCAAAAGAGAAAAAGACTCCAGCATATCTCCACCAATAATCAGCATTCAGATCAGCATAGGTCGGAGGTTAACCGCATAGATCTGAGGTTATAACTCCAAGGTTAACTTCCGACCAGGGGTCCTCAAACTTTCTAAAACAGGGGTAATTCATGGTCCCTCAGACTGTGGGGGGTGGACCAGCTGGGTGGGCCTAAGTGGTCATTTGACTGGGTGGGACTGGCCAATTTAGTAGTCCATTAAACAATACACACAAATTAAACTTTAATTTGTTATGCTCCTGGAGGTGGAAAGCAGATTAATGAGGGGATGTGGCTGCCTTGGGATGTGTGTGAGGGACTTCTGTCTGTCTGTCTGTCTGTCTGTCTGTCTGTCTGTCTGTCTGTCTGTCTGTCTCTCTTTCCATCCCTCCCTCCCTCTCTATGGAGGCTGGGGAGGCGAAAAATGGCTCCATTTTTGGCCTCCTCAGCCTCCAGAACCACTCTGCCATCCAAAACCAAGGTGTTTTTGGCCTCCTGGGGCCACCACACGTCCCATTTTTGACCTCCTTGACCTCTAGAACCACTCTGTCACCTAAAATGTGGCCCTTTTTGACCTCCCAGGGCCTCTGCATGTCTCATTTTTTGCCTCATTGGCCTTCAGAACCACTTTTCCTCCCCAAAATGGGCCCATTTTTGGCTCCCAGTGTCTCCACACATCCCATTTTTGGCCTCCTTGGTCTAGAACCACTCTGCCACCCAAAAATGGGCCCATTTTTGGCCTTCTGGGGCCTCCACATATTCCATTTTTGGCCTCCTCAGCTTCTAGAACCACTCTGCCATATCCTTGGTCTCCAGAACTACTCTGCTGCCTAAAAATGGGCCTGTTTCGGCCTCCTGGGGCCTCTGCAAATGCTGCTTTTGGCCTCATTGGTCTCCAGTACCACTCATCTTACTTCCACCAAATGCATACATTGCTTTACATATTGACTTTTGTTTTATAAACATCCCTTTTTCAAGATCTCATCACTGTAGAAATATGGTCATTAGTCCAATCCACCAAATATGTGATTAGGTATATTATGAAGAATGATCAGGCATTTTTTTGCATTGAACAAAGAAGACAAAATCACACAGTACTTGACAGCAAGTATCTTGCCCTCTGAAACTTTTGCAGTTATACCTGGATACTTGGATAAGAGCCATGATGGTTTAGTGGTAAGAATGCAGTAATGCAGGCTAGTTCTGCTGACTGCCAGTTGCCTGCAATTTGGTAGTTCAAATCTCACCAGGCTCAAGGTTGACTCAACCTTATATCCTTTTGAGGTCAGTAAAATGACCCAGATTGTTGAGGGAAATATGCTGACTCTGTAAACTACTTAGAGAGGGCTGTAAAGCACTATAAAGTGGTATATAAATCTAAGTGTTATTGCTATTCAAATTCAAGAGAGGAAGACTATTGTTTGCCTTGTTGCACCTGGTACAACAGCACTGACTATTTTTTCAAACTAATACTGCTGAATAACAAATATGGCAAGAACCACTTTAACAGACTTCATGAATATTGAATTTCGATATTTGCAAAAATATCATACTATGTGGATAATCCAAGATTCAACCCTTCAACTAGTAAGAGATTGGAAAGAAGGAAAACTGGGGAAAGAGAAGAAATTTCTAGAATGTTTGAAGCTGGGTTGGGTGCATATCATTTTTCCATCAAATGGTGATCTTTGTTACTTGAGACTATATATCAATCACATAAAGGGTCAATGGGCCAAAGCATTGAAGACCAATAATGATAATAACTTTCCATCAAAGACATCAGCAGAGAGAAAAGTCTTTGCAATGTTTGATGAACATTGGTAACAAACAATAAAAGATGCTGGAAAACCCCCAGATAATAAGAGATTTGTTTGTCATCTTATTAATAAATGAATAAATCAACTGGAATTGAAGGTAGGATCTCCCATCAGGTTAATGAGGAACTTTATTCTTCCAATTTTTTGCAATGGAACAGAATGATTGTATAAGAGAATCTCACTGTAGCAAAGATAAACATTGGTGCACTCAATGACAACACTTAATGACTCCAAGAATTATTCTGAATTTATCAGAAGGTAAAGATGTCCTTTTTTAGTGAGCCTTATTCCCAATATAGTCATGCTTTTATCTCAATATACAAAGGATAAATCATGGAGAATGTGCTGATTTTTCTGGAGAAACCAATATTCCAGCATGGTCAGGTGTATGTCGCTTTTGGCCAAGGAAACAAATGAAAACTAACATATTCCTAAAGTATGGCAAATCAATTACAAATGTTGTCATCAAAACCATCATTTATTAAACAAAAAGTACCTATATTTCTCTTGCTATGCATTTTTCTTACTCAATAAAAGTTTTTCTTCTTTAATTTTAAAATCAAAGCAATAGCAATGTTCCCATTGTTATTCTGTTTCTCTGTTTAGCTATGGAAACATCTAAGAAAGGATGACATGGGATTGATGACACTGGATTTTAAAGGCAGATAAAAGACAATTCATGAGGCTGTGTGTTGTATACCCCTACCAGCCTTTGCCCACATCTCCGTGCTGCAGCTGGGACAGCCTGGGGCAAATCAGCAAGCTGGGCACCCAAAAATGGCATGGAGGCATGGCCGAAGGCTGGGAGGAGGATGCAACATGTGGGAGGCTCCCCGCAGCCTCGGCTCATATGGGATGCAGCTGAATCCACTGCCCTGAGCTAGCGGAAGCATTGCAGGGCATGGCTGGGAATATGCTAACCTTGCCCTCCCCAAGCGCCAGACTCCGCCATTGCCATCGCTTCAAGAGCAGGCTGCTCAGTCACCCCAGTGCCATCTGGGAGACAAGGCAGCACAGAGGCATGGGAGAAGGCTGGGAGGGGGATGCAACACATGGGGGTCTGAGTCTGCTGCCTGAGACACAATAGCAGAGGGCAAAGGTACTCCCCTTCGCCCTTGGCAGTGGGGGCTTCTTATTGTGTGCATCCTTCCCTCGCTCAGCTGCTACCACTGCGGTGCTGCCAGGGCAAGCGAGGGAAGGAGAGGGACCAGAGAATGAAAGGAGGTGCGCGATAGAGCAGTGACTGCCACCAAGGGGAGCGACTTCTCTTTCTGCTATCACATGCCTCCCTTCCCAAGAACCTGGCATGATGCCTCTCTCCACTCCCCACCCTATGGGGCTGCTACACCCAGCAAGAGATTTCCTATCCCAGGAGAAGCTCACCTGACTAGAGTTGCCAATCCTTTTGCCGGCCCAAGAGGAAACTTCTGCTGCTGCCTTTACAGGCACTGTGGCTGCCTGCTTTGTGGAAGGCAAAGCAGCTGATCACTGCAAGGACTCAACAGCGACTGACTCCAGTCCTGGCAGGGAAAAACCATTTGATCCCAGCTGGGATGAAATGGCAGCAAAGGCAGCAATGCGGGGAAGAACCAATGCTCTGAGCTGGCTGTGGCTGTCAATGGCATGTGGGTTGCTCTGGATGGCATCTCTCAAGCCTGGAGGGGGCATGGGGCTGCTTATAGTGAGTGAGAGAAGCATGTCGTCGCTGCTGGCACCGGCCTCAGGAGCATCCTTGGCTGCATTGCTTCACTGCCACTACCAGGATTTTTCCCTGGGCCATCCCAGGGTGGCTTTGCAAAGTGGCTACCTGTAGGATCTGAGAGGACAGAATGAGCTGGGATGGGAATTAGGACCTGGCACACCTTCCTGGCTGCCTGCCCAGCAGCCTCCCTGTCTCTTCCCTCTGTAACTGAAGGTAGAGAGAGAGAGAGATCCCAGTTCGGCCGAGCTAACTCTCCTGGAGCCAGAAGTAGCAGTTAAGGGCAGAGACCACGACACTCCTTGGCATGTGGGAGAAATATTTTTCTCCTTTTCTCAGGTGGTGTGAGGTGGAGTTTAAGGCTAACCCAGAAGGGGTGGTGGCCTGGTGCTTGCTGCTTGCTGCTGCCCTCCTCCTGTGGCTCCTGCCCAGCACTCTCTCTTCTCTCTCCCCTTCATTTCCCTGTACTTGTTTACCCATCCCAGAGAGCTGGGGCTATGCTGCCCTCTGACCCAGCTGCCTTCCTAGCTGGCATTGCTCCTAAGTGAACTCTTCCATCCTCAGCTGTTGCAAAGAAGCGGCAGCTCTGGCTGCTCCACACCCGCTTCATTTTCTTTGAGAGCTGCTTTGCAACTTGTTTGCAAAGTGGCTCTCAAAGAGAATAAAGTGGGTGTGGCACACCCAGAGCTGCCACTTCTTTGCAACAGCCGATGGCCTCTTTTGCTTGGAACTCCAAGCTACAAGGAGGGAAGCTGCAACACCAGCAGCTCGGCGGTGAGGGGGCCTCCTGTCCTCAGGAGTTCATTTCCTTAGCTCTAAGTGGCTACCACCAACTTGGCTGCTTCGTGCCTTTTGATCTTTCTCAGGCGTGGAGACCCTGTGAAAGGACCAAGCCTGCTGCTGAACTTGGAACCTGGAAGCCAAGAGGCTTCTTTTCCATCCAGCCACTGGCGCAGGATGCCAAAAAGACCTTGGGTCACTGCCACCATTTTCGCACATGTGCAGCTTTCTTCTCACTGGCTGGAGGACTTTTCACCAAGCCAGTGGCTCGTTGGAAAAAAGACCTCCGATCCTCCGACACTCAAAGAGGCAGGTGAGGGGCTTCTTTACCTGCCAGCTGCTTCCCAGCTCCGGTCAGCTTGCCGTCAGACGGAGGCATCAGGTGGGCGAGTGAGCAGCGACTGGGGGATCAGTTCAGGGGCATGGCCAGCCTGCCGGTCCTACAAGTTCGAAGAGCCAGGCCTGATTTTTACTACCAGTTCAGCCAAAACGGTCTGAAACGGTTGGAACCCACCTCTGATCTCACCAAAATGCAAAGCTTTACTTATTATTTATGAGGAATCAACAATAAACATATATGTGAGCAGTGTGGCTATGTAAATTTAATAACAATAAATAAAGTTGCCATTAGAGTCTTAAATCTGACCCACAATTAGTATTTATAAAGACATACCATAAATGTTTATATCATTAATTTTGTTTCTTTTTACATATTCCTCAATCAAATGCCATTTCACTGCATGTGATGGAGATTTAGAATAGCTGAAACTATTCACAGAATATTGGTGGGTGCCTAGAGAGCTCATGATATTTAGAGATCTATGCCCAGAGATCTACAATTTATTCTAATGTGCCATTGTATTACTCTCATTCCATTATTTCTTTCTAAAATTAATATCTGGAAAATGTGCATGCCTTTAAACCTACTTAAAATATTCTTGTCATTTGTGAAGTTTAATCTGCTGAAGCTGTTTAGCATGTCCAATGAAAATGCTTGCTTCTTTTATATCTTCCATAACTTTGCAATAAAGAGTTGTCACAAAGAAGGCATGAACACCTGTTCACTTCATTCTAAGAGGTTTCCAAATTGCAGCTCCTTTTCTTACTCCATAAAGGTGAATGGATTTTTTAAATTCTACTTATTGTTGGATATTATTATTCTTAGATATAAGAATTCTATGATCAAAAAGTTTAACCCTGCTCCCATACGCAAACATCAACCTGTCCAAAATGAGTAATGGATCTCAGAGAAACACATGAGAGAGTCAAGAAAATCTTGCTGCTCAGACAAGACCCTTTTCGAAGAGTGTGGGCTATATAAGATCCAGTTACAAATTCTCAATCAAGAAGCTGTTTTAAACAACAAAGCTAACTTTGCTGCTCCTAGGAGGGAAGGAGTTCTATTCCACCTTTCCCATTCGTATGCCAGATGGGATTGTTGGGATTGTACTTCAATGACATTTGGATGGTCACTAATTCCACACCCTTGAATAAGAGTTCCTGGAATTTTGGCACCCTAGGCAGCTCTCAATGCTGTCTATTAGGCTGCATTGGTCCTGCTGTGAAGCTATTTTCTCTCATCTGGATTGCTGTCTTATACCTATCGTTCAACTCTTTTTCTCTGTCTCCTTGCTGCTGAAGGCAGATAGATGCTCCCACTTTCAGATCTAAAGCCAAGATCTCTGGGTTCCACTAACCTACTATTACATTAAACCAAACATGCCAAAGTGGAGCCTCAAGCTAATTCTGGCCTAACAGTCATTTTTTTTTTTTTTTGGCAACAGCAAAACAACTTTCTTTTACTTGGCTTCGCAATAAGAAAAAAATGGAGGGAGGTGCCTAGCTTACTGTAAATACCAAAAATGTAGTTCTGGCATTCTCCCTGAGGAAAATTGAGTTAAGCAACAATAGATGGATACACTAGTCTGTTGTTGCTGGCCCAATGCATTTCCATACACACCAGTGGCTTTAAAACATGAATGCTGGGATACCTCAACTTCCCTGAATGAAAACTGGTCCGGCATTATTGCCTTTCTCCTGCAAAATGTAATGAAGATGCTTCTGGATTCACCTCCCCCAAGAAGACAGGTGAAATAGCTAGATTTCAACACAGATTAATTATGCACTGTTACAAAGCATGGCATAGAAATCTTTGCAGCATACAAGACAATCTTGAAAAATGTTCCATGGAGTAAGAGTTATATTACAGGTCATATATTTGAAATGTTAACAAAGATAAGCATATCTTTGCAAATTTAAAGGAATCATGTAGAAACTTTTTTTCATTAACATCTTTAAAATTATTATATACTTTAGAATGATTAATAAATGATACTATAAATTGGTGATTCTAATTTCTCCTTAGATCAAAGAATTTGTTTACTATAATAGGTGAACTATTATGACACATTTCCATATCATCCAAAACAATCATTTAACACAAACTGATTCATTTGAGGCACAATCCATTAGAAAGTTAAACTGAGAGTATTATATACTTGGAATAATTCTCATACAGTTGTGTTAAAATAATTCGCTTGTGCTTTGTATATTATTCCATAACTGGCAACACAGTGATGGAAATGGAAATTAAATTAACATAGTACAATATCTGCATATTTAAAATGTGAGCACAAGATTCATACCAATATACAACTTTATAAGCAAGTTCACTTTTTTTCTTTCAGTACAATCTATTGTAACTACAACTTTCTATTATTGCCATTTTAAAAGCTTTTTTTATTTATTTCCCCCTGTATTATTTTTACATATAATTCAAGGCAGCAAACATATCAGAGGTGGGTTGCTACCTGTCGCACTGGTTCGGTTGAACCAATAGTGGTATTTTGGCCTGGGTTGCAGAACTGGCAGTGACCCAGGCTGGCCATACTCCCAAACTGGTTACCTGGTGTTTTTTAGTAATTTTTTCATGTTCTGTGCATGCTCAGAACAATTTATAATCAACTGCGCTTACGTGCGCAGCAAATTGAACGTGAATGGCAAAGCGTGCAAAAGCAGCAAAGCGCATATGAAGTGAACTGGCAGCAACATATCCAACACAATTTCTTCTCTGTTTTCCCAACAACAAATTGGGATTTGCTATTCTTACTGCATAGAAAAACATCTTAGTTTAAAAAATGCAGTCTTTTTTTCCCTGAGGTTGGCATGTACCAGTGAGATGAGAACAGCTGCAGATAATAAGTGGGTCAGCCCTAATTTGCAGTGGGGTAGTCAAGCCATTGTCCCCTTCATTTTTCATAGAGCTGAGGTGGCGCAGTGGTTAAATGCAGCACTGCAGGCTACTTCAGCTGACTGCAGTTCTGCAGTTCGGCTGTTCAAATCTCACCGGCTCAGGGTTGACTCAGCCTTCCATCCTTCCGAGGTGGGTAAAATGAGAACCTGGATTGTTGTTGGGGGCAATATGCTGATTCTGTAAACCGCTTAGAGTGGGCTGAAAGCCCTATGAAGCGGTATATAAGTCTAACTGCTATTGCTATTGCTATTCTATATATGTATTACCAGTTTCATGAATGTGCTATGTGAACAATTATGAGAAAATTAATTTCTCTTGGTCACAAATGCATTTCATCTAGCAGGCTGCAATATTCACAGAGGATGGTTCCAGAAAGAATTAGCTTCTTACGTCAGTCTCCCTATTATTGCTCTCCCTAAAATGCTGTAGGGCACATATTATTCCTGCAGGTTTTTAAAAGGCAACATTAATAGAGAACTTGTAACAATAGAACCCAGAATGAATGTGATTCATGGGCTGCAGGTTGCCTTCATATGACAGATGAAAGCAATCTCCCATACCTGAGCATGCCTCTGTCCAAGTCTGAACTGGACGATAAATTGCCAAGTGGATGCCAAAGAATTGTAGACAATACCTCTAATTAGTTTTCTCTCAACTGGATCACAGGTGGTATTCAGCAAGTTCTGACCAGTTCTGGAGTTTCAGAAATTTTGAGTAGTTCGAAGAACCAGTAAATATCACCTCTGACTGGTTCTGCCTCTATTTATTCTCTGCCTCCTGTGTCCTAGCTGATCGGAAGGGAATGGAGATTTTACAATATCCTTCCCCTGGAGTGGGGTGGAAATGGAGATTTTATAGTATCCTTCCCCTGCCATGCCCACAAAGCCACCCCCACAGAACTGGTAGTAAAATGTTTCAACCCCACCACTGAACTGGATATGTCTGTACTGCTTAGAAGGAATTTAAAGCCCCTGACTACTCCCAACTCACAGACTACAGTAACAAACTGAATAGGAATTATTTGACTACAATTCTATTAAAGTACCAATTTCAGCAGGATATGTTGAGGATCTCACAATGTCTCTTTGTATATTTGTATCCCATTTTAGTTTTGGTCTGTCAATATTTCTCTAATGTAGAATCATGTAGTTTAATCTAACATGGTGCTATTTGTGTGTTTATTGGCTAGAGTTAGCTTAAAGCAGATCTCTTTAGGAATAAAAATGGACTTTAGTTTATTTGGTTTTGTCATGTTCCAGTCTGGTTCTTAAGTTCAGAATTTGTCTTAGATGCCAGAAAACTGCAGACAGGCCCAGAAAAGGTGTGTGTATGTGTGGATGCAGCTGTAATCGGCCAACCGACAACCTGCCCCTTTTGTATTTGTATCAATTGGTGATTGAAGCCCTGGCCACATTTTATGCTTTACATACTCAGTCAAAGTCACCATCTTGACTTTTATTTTTGTTAACCTCCCTGAGAATAGGGATGTAAGACCTAAGATCTTCTGTACCTTGATTATTATACTTTACTGTTCTGACCCCCACCTTGCTCGTTCAGAAACGACAGCCACACACAGCTTGCAAAGGAATGTTTTTATCAGTCCCAGCTTTTGCTGGCTGTGAGCCCAAAATAAACATAGATAAATTCTCTGGCAAAAAGTTAAACAGCAAAACCGGTTTATATAAAGCAAATCACTTATCCAAGTGCTTCCTCTCAATGATTGCAAACAAACAGAGACTTGACTAGGACAGGAACAGAATGGAACGAATGAACGTTGACTTCTGCAACTAGGGCGTGGCACCATCAGTCTTTTATCCGCAGGAGGAAATCCTTAACGAGCCACAGCTGCTTGTTATCTTCTCCTGTGAGCATCCTGAAACCACTCACTGATAGCAGCTCCAAAGGCTCCTACTGAGCCACAACACCACAGGGCCCTTCCCCTGGATCTGATGGTCTGGATGCGGTCGGGATGGGTTGTCTATAAGATAGGCCCGCAATCATCTCCTGTGTTTCCTCCTTTGTTCCTTACGTTGAGCAACCCCCAGCACGTGTGCCTCCTTATATAATTCCCAACTACCTTCAGGAACATTCCCCTTGATCCAATTCTCCCAGGTATCTGGTGGCCACCACATCTCTTTCCGGCCTGTGCGGCGTCGACACCCCGTCCAGAGTCCTCCATCTCCTCCAAAGCCGACCCCACCAGCCCCCGTACTGTCAGATTCTGGAGACAGCTCTAGCAGCTCTGGCCTGGCCACAACACCCTGTCCAGGGTCCTCGACTTCCTCCAAGGCCAAGTCATAAGACCCCTCGCTGTCAGAGTCTGGTGGCAGCTCCACTGACTCCTGCCGGGCCACCACACTATCCCCCACCGCAGGGCCCGTTCCACAGTTCTGATGCTTGGGATGCAGCCCGGAAGGATTGGTGACAGCCCCCACAGAACACAGTCCAAGACACTGGTGCCTCGCCGGGATCCTAGAAACGAAGTCTTGTGCTGTGGAGACTGGTGTTGGCAAGGGCTGGAATCTTGGCGAAGCCCTCCTCGCAGACCTGGCCCATTGGCACTGGACACACAACTCCACGCACTTCCACACATCATTTCTTAAGCGGGGCCACCAAAACCTACGGGATGCCAGGTGCAATGTCTGGAAAAACCTCCAATGTCTCGCTGCAGAAGCGCCATGAACCTGAGAGAGCACCCATCTATGGATGTGCCCTGCGGGAACATAGAGCCAGCCCTGATACTTCAAAAGATCCCCCTCCAAAGTCCACGGGGAAGCCGGCCCTACTTCCGCCTTTTATCGCTCCACCCATTCGTCACCTCGCTGCGCATCCTTTATCAGAGACTGTATGCTCACGGGATGATAAACTGCAGTGCAGGATGCAACGGGTAGAACAGTCCAAGGTGGAAGTGAGTACGAAGGGTCAGAGTTCTCCGATTTCCTAGGCAGGGCATCTGCCCTGGGATTCCATACCCCACGAATGCACGCTACATTGTGCGAGCGGGGTATTAAAGCTGCACAAACGTGCCAGTTGTCTGACACAATAGTTCGTTGCTGAGAGACGGCCGCAGTCTGCGCAACCCTTCTATTCTTCTTGGGGCAACTCCTCGCCAGGTGTCCAGGATCCCCACAGTAGAAACACAACCCCTCAGCACGTTGTTTGTCCATCTCTGTACGTGACACTCAAGGTCTGACAGCACCCAACTCCATGGGCTCCTTCCAGTCCACTGCAGTCTCTTGATGAACAGACATGCTAGTGGTCTCCTGGAATGCACGGCAAGGCCTTCGCCTCTGCAACCGGGCGTCTATCCGGAGGCACAAGTGGACCAACGCATCAAACGTCGGTGGCCTGTCCACCCTCGCCAGTTCATCTTGCAAGGCATCAGACAATCCGTCTTGGAAAGTGTCCATCAGAGCTGGTTCATTCCACGCTGAATCTTGGCTACACAGCCTGAATTCACTTACATAGTCTTGCAATGAACCACTCCCCTGCTGCAGTGACTTAAGACATCTGGTTGCTGTTTCCCCCTTAATAAGATCTCAAACATACGTTTAAAGTATTGACAAAAACCCAGGAAGTCATCCAACAACGGGCTCAGATGGGTTAACAAAGGGGTAGCCCAACGGGCAGCTGTGCCTGAGAGCAAACTAATAATAAATCCCACCTTCGTCCGGTCAGTGGGAAAGTCCTCCACTCTCAAACTCAGGAACAGCTGGCATTGTCTCAGAAACGCAGCAAACATGGCCTGATTTCCATCAAATTTATCCGGCCTAGCCACTAGGCACTTCCTCCTTGGCTGGGGTTTTTTTTGCAGCTCTCTGCAGCTGAGAAATATGCTCAGCCAATACTGTTATTTGCTGGGACAGTCTGGCATTCTCAACATAAAGCTGCTCCATAATTTATGAATGGTGCAGTCAGGGGAGGCAGGGGAGGCAGGGCCTCACCACTGTTATCATGAAAAGAAAAAAACGTAAAAGGAAAAAGGCTGAGGTAGTTGCTGCCAGAGTCACAGTGGATGACTCTGCTTAGTACTTAACTGTTTAAAAAAGCCTCTAAAAAAGTGCCCTCTACAGGAGGAGGCGGGAGAACCACATGCCTCATTTAGTCTATCTTTATGATCACTCAAGCAGAGTTAAGCAAGGGTTAAAAGCTGAAAAATTCCTTATGTAGATGAGGCACTTGGTTCTCTTGACTCCTCCTGTAGAGGTTGTTTTTTAGAGGCTTTTTTAAACAGTTAAGCAGAGTCATCCATTGGGGACTCTGGCAGCAGCTAACCCAGCCTGACCTCAGCAACTCTTGCCTTTTTCCTTTTACATTTTTACATTTTCATCATAGCAGACAAGAGCAGAGTTGAAATCCTCTGTGAAACAGCTGGAAAAGGTATGTGGGTCGGAGGGAGGGGGAGGAATTCAAAATTAATGTAATTTGTAAGTAATTGTATTATTGTAAGTAATTTGTATGTGTGTGTTTTACCTGTCTCTGCTGGCCCGCGGGCTGGCACTTTTTTTATGTCAGACATAGTGGCAGGGCTTTTGGACATAGTGGCAGGGCTTTTGGACATAGCGGCAGGGCTTTTGGACATAGCAGGACACCTCTATGTCGGACACAGTGGCAGGGCTTTTGGACATCCCACTGCTGTGTCCAACATAGAGGCGGGATGCCTCTATGTCAGACACAGCGGCAGGGCTTTTGGACGCCCTGGCACTGTGTCCACCATAGAGGCGGGATGCCTCTATGTCGGACATAGCGGCAGTGGCTTTTGCCTCTAGTGCCAGGGCAGCAGGGCGGGCTTTTGCCCGCTTGCCTCACCAGCCATAAACCTCACCGCACGTCACTGACAAACATTAATATGCCCACAATCCTTCATGGTTCTTTATAGGCTGGTCAAGGATTAACTAGTCCATCCCTATTTATATTAGTTGCAAAGATGTGAAATGAAAACCTTCAAACTGAATTCATGGTGAGTTTTTGGACATGATACACATCATCTGGTTTTCCTGGCAATAGTATAAATAAAAAATATATAAATAAGGTTCATTACAGCTAGAAACCTTTATTTAGCTTGCCTGCTGAAATATTCAACTTCTTTTATATAAAAGTTTTGTAGTTTTTAAAAAAAATCAAAAATACATATAACATTACAAATAGCAGTGGCAAGTTTGAACATCTTTTTGAAATGCATGGGGCAGGATAATTACACAGGAAAACTCTTGTGTGAAAACACCCTAATTCTCTCACTTTAAAAAATCTATGCCAACTTTTACACTTAACTCAGATGCCTACTTAATTATGCATTATTCATTACAAGAGTGATTTTCATCAAATCATTTACTAGGGAAGTTGAGTAAACTCTGCAGTTTGCCTGCCAAAAAATGGTTTATCTTCCAATATTTGGAAAAATTAATCAATATGATGAATGGTATTGTTGGGAAAATTAGTGTGACTAGAGCTTTTAAAAATATCAGAGGAGTTGCTTTTCTGCCTCTAGGTTTCCCAACTGGCTTTTTATCATCTCCAGTCCCCAAGATTATTCTGTCAAAATTTTCTAGGAAAATTGCAGTATCTTTTTGATGCAATGCTTTGCATTTTTCTATTTTAAAACTAGTCCTAGAATAGATTATAATCAGTTGTCTTATTTTAAATAAAAATAGTTTTACCTTGAGGCTCTGAAAATAAAAGTAAAATAAAAAAAAACAAAGTCAAACACTTTGACTCCATCCACATTGGTGACAATCTTATTGCATTCTCTGCAATTCTCTATGGCAATATATATACACAACATACATACAGTACTTACATACATACATGCATACATGCATACATACATACATAGAAAATAGTCCCTGGCTAGAAAAAAAATGTAAACTAAAATTACCACTTCTTGTTCTACTCCTACAGGAAACTAAAATGACTGTAACTTTGTTGCTAGTATCCTTACAATTGATATTGATATTGATTTTGATTGTTTCCTGATTATTTATTTGTACCCTATGACTATCATTAAGTGTTATGCCTTATGATTCTTGACGAATGTATCTTCTCTTTTAATGTACACTGAGAGCATATGCATCAAATACAAATTCCTTGTGTGTCCAATCACACTTAACCAATAAAGAATTCTATTCTATTCTTTAAAAAAAATGCATACAGAATCACTATTCATTATTTTTATATAGCACAACAATACTTCCTAGAACATTAAGCACAGAGTATAAAAACAAATTGTAGAAATAAACTGATAAAATTGGTTTTGTTAGGAATAAATGAATTTAGGAGAAGTGGACTGCCCCAGTGGTGGGTTGCTAACCAGTTTATTACAAGTTTACTTCTGCTTGTGTGCCCATGTGCAGAAGTGTCCGGACTGGTGGATGGAGCATCCCACCATCGCCACTACCAGTTCAGCCAAACTGGGCCAAACCGGCAGCAACCCACCTCTGGACTGCAGTATTTTAAATCAGAATATTACAAGGTGAAATTATTTTATGAAACTGAATGGAAGAATGAAATGGTAATGGAATACCCCAAAAAGGAGATATTTAAGTATGTGCTTAGCTATAATCCAATAAAAGACAGTATATCATCCACTAAAGTCAGTGGGCATTTGATGGAAGATTGGAAATGGTGGTAAAATAACATCTAAAAAGGATTACTGTATTTTTGGAGTGTAAGACACACCTTTCCTCCCCTAAAAGAGGGTGAAAATGTGTGTGCATCTTATACACTGAATGTAGTCCCATCCACCCACTGGCATCAACCCTTTGGTCTCTGCTCCCAGCAGTTTACCTCTTTGCAGCAAATGGGGACTTGTGGAGGCTTCAATAAGCTATAGCAACCCCTGCAGCCTCAAACAGCTGATGATCAGAAGAAATTGAAAGTGAAAGCCTGTTGTTTGGTCCATGAGGCAAATTGCTGGAAGGCCATTTTTTCTTGTGATAATCAGATTGTTTGCTGCAATGAGGTAAGTCAACTACAAATGCCTATAAAATGTTCAAATTATTAGACTTATTTTTTAAAGACTGCTTTGTTATTATTCTAGAAAACTTAACAAAATGAAGAAGCTTTTTAAAATAAATGCTTGATCTGAAGAAGCACATTGCTATTGTTTTTAAAAGCCCTATTATTTAAAAAAGCAGAGAATAACTATACTTTTTAACAACATTTGTACAACTGTAGTCTGAAATATAACACTACAGTGTATATTGTCTGTACTGTTTATTACAGGGAGGCAAATTGCTGGGAGGCAGAGACAGATATTTTCCCCTTGTTTTCCTCCCCAAAATCTAGGTGCACCTTATACTTCAGAGCGTCTTATACACAAAAAAATACAAATGTATTGGACTGAAAATTGTAGAAAAATTTGGACTGGATTATACTTGATTGGATTGGATTGAATTGAATAATACAGTAGGGCAAAAAAAATTGTTACCAAATTCTTCAAACTTAATCCTTTATGTTAGTTGACAGCACCTGCTTCAACTAACATAAATTAAAAGTCCTGGACATCACCAGATGCACAAGATTAATATGATTTATATTTAGAAAATTAAAAGGAAGAGGTCTGCCAGCAAGCTTTGAGCTATAAGACATGTACAGTAGGTACTGTAGTAGATATTAAAATGTAATGTACTTCTGTTCAAGAGTTTGCCAGCTAGATCCTGGCAAATTGAATGGCTCTGAGCTTTAAGGGCTTCCTGTTCTGGGACAATGACATTCTTTTTGGTACAAAACCTGGGAGCTCTCCTAGGTCATGACTCCATCTTGAAAAGTCCTAGAAGAGCTTTTGCACAGCTTTATATTGCCAATTGCACCTATTCCTAGATAACCTTGTGGTTTTAATGCCATTGCCTGTTCTGGACTAGACTACCGTATGGTGCTTTCCATTGGGCTGTACCTGAAGAATAGCCAGACGTTTTAGCTGGTGCGAAATGCAACAGCATAGGCATGTATGCCCCAACACATTACACTTCTGGTCCAGTTTGCTTCCAGGTAGAATTCAAGGTGCTGATTCTAAACTTCATGGCATGGAGTTGGGTTATTTGAGAGACTACCTCTTCCTAATCAGATCTGGCAGAAAAATATGTTGTGAATCTTGTCTGTTAAGGAGTTATATCTGGCAGGACCCAGAAATCAACAGTGCTATGACACTTCCCTGTGGAATATCATTCCCTGAGAGGTAAGATTGCCTCCATCCTTAGTAATCTTTCAGAGGTCTCTCACATAGTTGGGTCAACAGGCTTGAAATTTTAAGGAATTGGTAAAATGGCTAAATGTCTATGTGTCAGGCCTGTAGCCAGTTCCTTTTGGGATCTTTGGCCTGCCACACTAATATTCTATTCTACTATGCTGTTTCATTAGTGGGGAATTAGAAGGGGGAATAGTAAGGAGTAGAATGTGATGTTGTCAAAATAAAATTCCTTTCTACAATCCAAGGTCATCCTTTGTCTTTACACCTCTGCACCTGACTGCAACCGGATGGGTGGAACTGCCAGCATGGCATGGAAGATTGGACCATGTGATGGACTTGTGGGTATGGGGGCAAGATCATGAACTCTCAACTGGGTAGGGAAAACCAGGAAGCTCAGATTCAGGTTTTCACAGATGTGCCAACATGACTCTCTTAATAAATTGGAACTTTTAGGAATACTTTGTCTTGGACTCTGATTTAATTTTGGATGTTATTTGGAACCCTGACATTAATCTAAATCTCCCTTAAAATATTTCACTAGCTATCCCTGCACAGGGTGCTGGGAGGGGTGCTGACTCCCATCACTGACCTGACCCAGTCAGCATAAAATATCAGCGAAGATGAAGATAGAGCCATTGAGAATAGAAGTAGATAATGAGTTGCTTCTCTGCAAACCTTCCAAAGTTGCAAAGGACTCTGTGGAGGAGGAAAACTGGAGATTTATAGCATCTGGAGATATGCAGTCACAGCTGGAGGGGATTGAAAGGGCTATTTCAACACACAGCTGGAGAGGACAAAAGCAATCACCCAATAGCCAACTAGATGATTGGAGCCTCCCAGACCAACTTGTGTAGGCAAACATGAGTGAACCCCCCCTCCTTCCGTAGCAAAGGCTCTGTAATGTACTGGAATGGAGATGTTTACTCCTTCCACACAGTGACAAGTGAAATGACCAATTACCCTGCAGCTGAGCCACAGACAGATCCTCCATCAACATGGGGAAATAAATCCAGCCAGCAGAAAAAGGCTTGGCCCATATCTCCCCCTAGCCAGCCACCGATGTTTGAGCTGCAGCCTGTGAATCAAGCACCACTGGGATGGGTTTTTTCCCAGATCATGGATGGGGGAGATGCCAGTGGGTGCCTGCCTACCCTCAGCATATGGCACCATGTCAGATAACTGGGCAAAGACCAACCCAGGGATTGACACCCTTCCACCGATTCCCATCCCACCTGCAATGCCCAACAGGCTCTTATCCCGCCTTCCGACAGAGAAATAATCTCAACAATGGCAGAAGGGATGAATGAAGGGGAAGCTGCAGGATGTATAATGGGGCATCATAATGAGGTGGCACCTAAAGTAGTAATGCAACTGGGTTCCTTCCCTCGTGGGGGCCAATAAAATGCCACAATTGCTATCAACCTGGCCACAGAGCGTCAGAGTGCCTGGCTCCAGCCCCAATCCCACAAACGTGCAAACTAATCACCAGTGTGGTAAAGAGAGGGCCCCAGAAGCCACCAGAAAAGAGTCATCTGAGTCAACAATCTCAGAAAGCTGATCCCCAATCTAAGGTGATGAAAAGTCCAACCCATGGGGAACCCTCAGAGGAGGAGAATAGTGTAGATGACCTGATGGTGAGTGCACCCGTCCATCCCTTCACCATCCAGCCAAACTCCAAGTACCCGAAACGGGGATGAAAGGAGAAGTTGAAGCAGTCATGGACACAGGCTGCAACCAATGCTTAATCAGCATGTCGATTGTAAAGCAACTGGGCATACGCATAAGACCTCTAGCCCACCCCATTCGGTTTGAGCAGGTAGATGGAACGCTAATTGGGGAGACCCCGGCCACACTAATGACCGAACTGGTAAAGTTACAAATAGGCTGCCACTATGAGCTCCTCAGATTCATTGTGGCTCCAAAGATGGTGGAATTAATTATCTTGGGGCTTGCATGGCTGGACAAGTGGACACCTACAATAAAGTGGGAAGACAGCATTAGGAAATTGATTATCAGATTTGGAACACCACCATCGGTGGAGCCAAAGGGCCACCCAGGGATGATTGAACCTGCAGCACCTGCAGCAGACACAAAAGCCCCAGGGATCCAACAAGTACCAAAAGACTACTGGAACTTGGCGGAGGTGTTCAATGAGGAATATGGTAATTATCTTCCCCCTCACCAGCCCACAGATTGTGCAATAGAATTCAACCCTGGGGCTACCCTACCAAAGCCAAAAATGTACTCCATGATTCCCAAGGAGATGGTTGAATTGAGGAAGTACATTGACATCAATTTGAAGTGGGGCTTTATTGAACCAGAGAAGTTGAAAGTAGCGGCCCCAGTGCTCTTCAAAGAAAAGAAGGATGATGGTGTTCATCTCTCTGTTGATCTGTGAGCCTTGAACACTGTATGCATGAAGAACACTTATCCTCTCCCCTTATGAAAGATATGTTGAACCACTTGGTTAAAGGCAAGATCTTCACCAAATTGGACTTGAGAGAGACGTATTACCACATACAAATCAGAGAGGGAGATGAGTAGAAGATCACTTTTAACTGCCCCCTTGGAAGCTTCCAATACAAAGTCATGCCATTTGGGCTACAAGGAGCACCTGCAGTCTTCATGCAGTACATAAATGAGGTGCTACATGAGCACCTATACCACGGAGTGTTCATTTATCTCAATGACATCTTAATCTTCTCTGAAACCCTGGAAGAACATGTGAAGCTGGTAGAGCAAGTCCTGGAAAAACTTCTAGCTACCAAGCTATACATAAATTCCACAAAACCTCACTAGATTACCTGGGTTATCACAACTCCAACGAGGGGATAGAAATGGACTCAGGAAAAGTGAAAGCTGTGTTAGATTGGAAACCTCCAAGTACTCACAGACAACTGCAAAGCTTTCTTGGATTTGCCCATTTCTACCGGCAGTTCATTCCAATTTTTGTGGAAATTGCTCTCCCATTGTCTGAGCTATTAAAAACAGAGCCTTTACCAACAGCCAAAAGCAAACCAACCCCTAAAGTGGACAATGGAGTGTCAAAAAGCCTTTGAGAAATTAAAACAGCTCTTTGCCCAAGAGCCCATACTGCAACACCCCGACCCAGAGCAACAATTCATAATCCAGACAGATGCCAGTGATTTAGTGATAGCGGCAGTGCTACTACAAAAGAATAAAGAAGGCCACCTATTGCCATGCGCTTACATCTCCAAAAAACTCACCACTACTAAAAAGAGGTAGGCCATTTGGGAGAAAGAGGCAAAGAGGTGGTCCCTGCTCACTTGGAGACAATTTATGAAGGAGGGATATGCCATTCGAGGTCTGGATTGATCATAAAAACCTCAAAGCTCTCAAAGCCCATCGAAGACTACCCCCTTAACAAGTTCCCTGGGCACAATACTTCCAAAGGTTCCAATTTGAACTTAAACACATCCCTGCAGGGAAGAACTTGTGGTGGATGCTTTGTTGAGAAAATAGCAGTACAACAGTAAGAAGGAAGAAGTTGTTCACCCCATCCCTTCTTCCTCCCACCAAAAGGTGGCCCAAGTCACCACCCAAAGCCAGGATAAGCTGACAACAGTGATGAAATCAGCACTCCCAGCAGATCTGTAGTTCAACAATAAAAAGGACATCCTAACAATGAATGATGATTTAGCTGGGAAGGGGTCCAAACCCCATGGGGTTGAGGCTGGAAGTTCTACTATGAAGCCATGATGTGAAACTAGGAGGCCACTTTGGATTCCTAAAACACTCCACCTTACCAGGCATCAATTTTGATGGCCAAAGATGTAATCGGAAGTGGAAGATTACATCAAAAGCTGTGCTACCCGCGCAATGATGAAAACATGACAGGGGAAGCCTGTCTTCACTATTGGGAATGGACCTAGAAATTTTGGGCCAAATTTCTTGCTAGGCATTCTTAATCTTATATATTTGGTAGATACAAAAACTTTGCCCCCCCCCCCCATAAAAGGGGAGGTTTGGAGCAAGCGGTGCTTATCAGTTTGCTTCTTGTAGGCTTCTGCTGCTTCCGCTAGAGCTTTCTTCGTATTTTCCCATCCTTTCTTTAGCGGGTCAATCCATTCAGTCAGAGACATGGAGGAGGGAGGTTCTCTAGGCAGCTCAGGCATGGGAACAAATTCCATGCCACTGGTAATTTAGAAAGGAGTTAATCCAGTGCTGCTGTGGACCACATTGTTGTACATCACTTTGGCAAAGGGTAGCAAGTCTGACCAGTTGTCTTTCTGATAGTCCACATAACATTGGATGTATTGTTCCATCATCACATTGGCCCTCTCCGCTGCGCTATTCGTGCTGGGATGAAATGCTGAGCTCTATCCTTGTGTGGACCCAATAGACCTCAGGAACTCTTTCCAGAATTTGCCGGTGAACTGGACTCTGTCATCTGAAATGATCTTCTTGGGCACTCCGTGCAGGAGATAAATGTGTTTCACAAACATTTTCGCTAATTTCTTTGTGGATGGCAATCCTGAGCAAGCGATGAAATGTGCCTGCTTGGAAAACAAATCAATAACTTTCCAAATTACTCTATTCCCGCTGCTGTCTGGGAGCTCAATGATGAAGTCCATTGTAATCTCTCCCCATGGTCGGCTAGGGCTGGCCACTCGTTGTAGTAGTCCAAGAGGGGGAATAGTAAGGAATAGATGTAATTTTGGATGTAATTTGGAACCCAGACACTATGGCAGGGCTGTCAAACTCCTGGCCCCTGGGTCAGATGCATCACGCACTGGTCACACCCATACCTGGTTTAGCGAAGGGGGGAGTCCCAATACATCACATGACATTGCCATGATGACGTGAGTTTGACACTTCTAGCCTATGGAGATTCTCAGTCATTCAGAGTCATGGCTGTCCTAAAGGTGCTTGTTTCAAAAGGCAAATAGACTTTGTTTTTCCTTGAAGACATTTTGCTTCTCATCCAAAAAGCTGAGCTGAATAACTTTTTGGGATGAGAAGAGAAATGTCTTCAAGGAAAAGAAAAGTCCAGTTGCCTTTTGAAAAAAGCACTTTTGGCTAAAATGGCTACATTGCTTCCTATATTGAATATGCTTTCTTTTAATAAATACTGGTGTTTTAAAAGTTGTTCATTTTATAGCTTGTGCTTTTTATTTTGTTTCAAATGCTGTTCAGAGTTTTCTTTAAAGAAATTTGACTAGAACTTAGTCTGATCTAGTAAGCCAGCAGTCCCCAACCTTTTTGGCACCAAGAATCGGTTTCGTGGAAGGCAATTTTTTTCATTGACTGGGGGGAGGGGAGATGGTTTGGTTTTGCTTGCTAGTCCTTTTCCCAACAGGCCAGGGACTGAGGACCCCTGCACTAAACCATATACTATATTCTTCAGCAAAGGTAGATTATAATCTCTTAAAATAGATTATTCACATTTCACCTTATATGAGATCCAGAATATATCCTTCAGTTTTAGAAACATAGATTTGTAATAGAATGACATTTAATAGAAAGACAGTTACATAAGATAAAAGTCAGCCCTTTCCTATAGAAATAAAAACAAAATTGATTCTTGGAATCTATTGCAAAATAGGAAATCCTTGGAATCTATTGCAAAATAGGAAATCCTGAAAAATACAACTTAAAGAGGATTCTGAACACCTCCTTTTAACATTTTTCTATTATGCCTTCGACATGAGACCAAACAAAGCTAAAAACAAAAACAAATACAAAACTAAAAGGAAATAATGATATTATGCTAGCCTTCTTGTATATGTGCCCTCAATACTGGTTGGGAATTATGAAGTTCTAATCCCGGTATATTTGGAGGCACGAGTTTAGAAGAGCTGCATTACCCCATTGTTTCATTGATGGTATGAACTTTTATGTATTATTAATTAAATCTTAAGGGGGATGCTCATTTTAAATTTAGGAAGAAGAACAAATGGTATGTACAGCCGAAAGTGTCTGAAACTTCAACAACAAAAAATAAAAAAAACTTATCTTCCTGTGGTAAACTCTACCACTTCCTCTTTATCTCTTATCTGTTGGCAACTATTTGGTATGATTCTTTTTTTAAAAAAATAATCAAGGAAATGTTTAAGTAAAGCTTTTTCAATATAATAAGGTATCCATCAGTGTCTCCATTTATCATCATCTTCAATCACTTCCCAATTCCTGGCATGTCTACAACTTCCATCACTGGAATTTGAGGAGCTATAATGCTAGCTAAACAATAATTCAGAAAATATTTAAAAACTGAGCTTCATCAGTTAATATTTATTACACAAGAATACAAAAAGAAAATCAACATCAATCTACAGCCAAGTAGGAGAAAATCCACTCCCTCCCCCAAAAGGGACAGGTACCTGCTTATCTGTTAACAGAATAACAGAGTTGAAAGGGACCTTGAGGGTGTTCTAGTCCAACCTCCTGCTCAAGCAAGAAACGCTATATACCATTTTAGAGAAATGGCTAACCAGTTTCTTCTTAAAAGCCACTGGTGTTGAAGCATCCAAAACCTATGGAGGCAACTCATTCCACTGGTTAATTGTTCCAACTGTTAGGAAATTTCTTCTTAGTTCTAGGTTTTTCTACTTAGTTTTTTTCATTTATATGATTAAATGTCTAGTGGACAAAAGTTAGATTCTCCCTCACATCTTCAGATTAATTCTTCTGTTCTTATATTCTTGTAAGTAAAGATTTCATTTTTAAAATAATCTGTGAAGAAACAGAATGTGTTTCTTCATTTTGAGAAGCACAACAGGAAGTAAATAATCCTAACCCCCACATTGATCTGGACCACAAATTCCTTGGTCTCCTGTCTTTGCCATAAAAATATATAATTCAGCCAATACATCTATCTCATTGATCCTTTTCTTTCAGTATTACTTATGCTAGTGCTACCATGTAGTGAAAAAATTGGATGCTTTGACATTTTTGAGGTGTTAGCTAATTCTAATATCTACCTCACTCATATGGACAAGTATATAATTGGAGACCCTCCAATTTCACAATGTCTCAATATATTATCTGTCATGTTAACGACTTTTAAGATTGCCAAACCTTTGTCTTGCATACCACATGGATGCATTCATACACAACTTTATTTATAGAGAAGAGAAATACAAGAGAAGACACACAGCATGTAAGAGAACTATTTATATGCTGAGTAATGAAATACATTTTCATCTTCAGAAAGGAGATCAATAAACGGAGAGGTCGATCATTTAAAATTGAAAAACAAGCAAAAGAGATAGGGACATATTCCCCTGACTGCTCCTTTTTTCCTATTAGTTCTAAAAAACTTACATCCTTCAAATTCATGTCAGCAGTTATAGTTTCCGGGTTATCTGGAAGGAATTTCCCAGTCAAATTAATATGTTATTGAGGAGTCCTTGGTACACTGGGCTTAATTGTTTTCTTGCAGATGTCTAGAAGAAAACAGCCAAGCTCAGAGAGCATCATGGACCCTTCATTTCAATCCTGCACTACAAATATTCTCCTTTATTAGCAATATCTTATTTCTTGCGTTATTATTTACTCCCCAAAATAAGTGAATATTACTCAGAAACTATGATTCTTCTTCTAGAGAAAATATGATTTCTCACTAATTCAGTGATAGTGAACCACATATCACATGTCAAGAGTGACATACCACCATATTTTTGGATGATGTGCCAATGTTCACCAACATCTGAAAATAACTATCCTCAAAAGCATAGAGCATGAACATTAAAGTAACTCTTGGAGTTCACTAATAAGCCTCTATGTATGTCCATAAGGAAAATAATTGGTTTAGATGATCATAGAAGGTAAGAAAGAGCCAGAGTGCTTCCCACACATTGGAAAATTTATGAGGAGGCTTAGGAATAGGTTCAGGCATGTATCAAATCGAGACAAAGATTAGTCTAAAGCCTGAGGCCTTTGCCTTCACACCAAAATCATTTAATTTGGAGGCTGCCTAAATATACAAATTGATCTTTCAACTCAGATTTACGTTTGTTTAAATTAATATATCCTTCCCCCATAATCATGCATTTCTTCTGAACAGAGCAATTCTTAAATGAATGCCATTTCTCATGTCTTCAGTCTTCACAGCCAATGCTAAGGATTGATAAACAGAAACAGAAAATATTCTTGAAACTCTGCCTGGCCCTGCTATTGAATAATAAGCATTGCTTGACTAGAAAGTGACTCTTCTTAGGCTGCATACGGGCAATTTGATGAAGGCAGTGGACTATAAGATTTGCTGTTTGATTCTGAGCTCAAACTTTGAGAATTGACAAAAGGTACCCCTAGAAATAATTTTTGAAAAAGAGTGTGGGCTAATTAAACCAAATAGCTAACTTTATTTGGACAATTATTAAAATACATTATGGGAAAGTCTGGATTTCAAGGAATGTAGCCTTTTTCTACAAGATGAAGGAGACAATGTATTTTGAACTGGTCATCTGTTTCTTTCAGCCTTGATATCACACTGCCATCTGTCTTGAATCTGGGAAATGCACAAAGGGAATAAAGAGTTGTTAAAAATATGGCAGCCTGCCCTGTACATTAGCTCAGCTTGAAATGAAGCACTTACAATTCAAGAGGCATAACCCTTTGGGAACATCTGTTGTGCACACAAGCCCGATCAAAATAGGAACTGAACAAGAGCACAGCTGGACTCAAGCTATTTATCTGAATAGCGCTTGTAACAAAGTCCTCTGAATTTTGCAGCAGCTGGCTGTTACTGAGGTCATCTTCAAAAGTTAGTTGAACTAATTCATTAAAGTAAGTAGCTCTCCAAAATAGGTACTTTTCAGATGTGTAAGACTACAGCTCCCATCATTTGGTCCATTCTGACTAAGTATAGGATTTATTGAGTGTAACACTATAGTGAAATAGGCTGTGTTAGAATGAACATCTCAGGGTGAAATGTATCACCCTAAATGCCAGACCAAGAAAAGCATTATTTATGTTTCAGATTAGGTCCTTTTCACTATATAAAATGAGGCTTAATAAATTATGATCAATAGATGAGTTTAGGTGACAGAGAGTTATGAATTATTGGAGCCATATTAGCATAAGCAGAGAAATTACTAAACAATATTGTTTCTTAGCTTCAGTATGATTTAGGCAATCATTCTGAGCAATACTCTGTACAGGATCTAAAATATTTTCTTTAAGGGCTTGTTCTAATATTTTGGAATGGTCAAATTTGGCTCCCAAAATTTTATTTTAAAAGTTATGCATTTTGAAAATCAAATATTTACATTACTTTGTAAAAAGACATTGACTTATATATACAAAGAACCAGGTAATGAATCAAATATAATATTTAGACAGACAAAGAAAAGATCCATTGCTGCTTTTTGTTATTTTAACTGTTATTTTACCAGTGGTGGATTCTGGCAGGTGCTACTTTGCTCATGGACATGCTGCATGCCCAGTACAATGAAAATTGCTCTGTGCATGCACAGAAACAAAAAACAAGATGGTGGTGCCTATGGCACCCCCGGGAGAATTGGTTTGGGGGTGTGGCAGGCCTAGGTCACTGCGGTTCCAGCGACCTACGTCACCAAGCCACTACCAGTTCGGCCTAACCAGTCCTGATTTTTGGAGTTCGTAAGGAGGGACGCGACCACAGGGTGAACAAGAAACAGTCTTTATTAACAAGATAAGTATGACAGCGATTCCGTCAGAAAACTAGCGCGCCAAACATTATATACTGGGGCTTCAGCCAATAGGAACTGACTCTCAGCCGGCAACAGCCTCCCTCGCGTCTTGACCAATCAGGACGGAGGAGGCTGTTGCTGACCGGCATAAAGGTGCTGAAGTACTTTAACCAACGGGGCCATTTGCATGGCCTATACATATTCAATGAACCTTTGAATATTCAATACCCCTTCCCACCAGTTCCGCGCATGCTCCTCGGATGGAGCATGCGTAGTCCTGTAAGTAGGCGGGGCGGTGCCGGACCCGCCCCGATCTACGCAGTTCTATACTAGTCGTCGGCGGAGGAGGACCTCCTTGTGGTAGCTCCTCCCGGAAGGGGGTGTAGCTCCAAGGCACGCCTTCTCGGGATGGCCCAGAAGGAGGGCTCAACGGTAATGGTGAGCAGGGGCGAGGTGGCGTGTCCACTGTGACAGTGTCATGTTTGGAAGGCGTGTCGGAAGGGAGGAACCTTGGCCTAGGTGGGGACCGTTCTGCGGCGGCTTGATATGTTGGTGGAAGTCCCCGGCAGGGGGCGCTCGGGCAGGTTGGGCCTGGTGTGGTGAAGGCCCAAGGCGTTGTTTCTCCAGATTGAGTTCCCGGTTGTTGACAGGAGAGGCCTGGAGTGGCGAAGGCCTCGGGCTGCTCCCCCGGACAGGCGGTGCCGGCATCGGTTGGGTCCGGGCTGCTGGCTGGCGGTGGGAGGCGTCTCCTCAATTGATCCAGGTGACGCCTCCATTGGGATCCGTCAGCCAATCCGACTCTAAAAGAACACGGGCCTGTCAGGGCAGTCACAGTGGCTGGCACCCATCTATTAGGCCCCGAAAATGCCCGGGCCCATACCGCGTCCCCTAATTTAAATGAACGGGGAGGGATAACCCCCAGGTTGCTAGGCTGATCCCCTGAATACAACGGATGTAGCCGGTCCAGGGGAGTCCGCAGACGCCGGCCCATCAAGAGCTCCGAGGGGCTTCGGTTGGTTGTTGGGCAGGGAGTGGAATGTTGGCTTAGCAGGTAAGCCGCCACTTTCTCCTGCCAGTCGCCCCGGTCCATGCGGCCCAGTGCCTCCTTTGCTGAGCGGACCGCCCGCTCCGCCCGGCCATTGCTGGCCGGGTGGTACGGGGCTATGGGCGCATGTCGAATCCCTTGCCCGGCCAGAAACTCCTGGAACGTGGTGGACATAAATTGGGGCCCATTATCTGAAACAATCAGGTCCGGCAACCCATGGGTCGCGAACAGCCTTCTCAAGGCCCGGACCGTACTCTCAGCTGTGGTGGAGCCCATCAGGACCAGCTCCACCCAGCGGGAGTAAGCGTCCACCACGACCAAGAAATTCTGACCGTGGAAGGGACCGGCAAAATCTAGGTGGAGGCGTGAAGGTTTGAAGGTTTGAAGGTTTATTGGGATTTATATGCCGCCCTTTTCCCTGAGGGGACTCAGGGCGGCTTACAACCACAGGGGAGGGGGGGTGCAAGGTCAGAAACAAAACAATATGTGAACAAACAAAAAGATGACCATGGGCCTCTCGGAGCCTCCCACTCACGAGCCGGCCCAGCTGGGGGATTTGGCCTAGATTGTTGACAGGGGTTGCAGCGGCCAACATAGGCCGCTATCTCTGAGTCCAGTAAGGGCCACCAGACATAGCTACGGGCTAATGCCTTCATTCGTGCTATGCCCGGATGGTCCTTATGGAGCAGGGACAGGACTTGTGGCCGTAGCGCGGTGGGGATCACCACTCGATCCCCCCAAACGAGACATCCCCCGTGGAGGGAGAGCTCCGCCTGCCGGATTTTAAAGGGCTTGAAGCCCTCTGCCACTTTGTCCAATGGCCATCCCCTCAAGACCCAGGAAGCGACCTGGGAGAGGATCGGATCGGCCCTGGTGCAGGCCGCGACATCCGCGGCCGAAATGGGGAAGCCGGAAGACGCGATGGACAGGATGGAGAGGCAGGGCACTAGGGCGGTATCGGTCTCCGGCAACGGGCAGCGGCTTAAGGCATCGCCGTGCCCCAGCTGCTTGCCCGGACGGTACTGCAGCGTATATGAATACGCTGCAAGGAACTCCGTCCATCTAGTCATGCGGGGGGAGAGGATGGGGGGGGTCGGCTTGTCACCTGCCAAAAGCCCAAGGAGTGGCTTGTGGTCAGTGACAAGGGTGAAAGGCCGACCATAGAGGTAGTCGTGGAACCTCTTAATCCCGGACACTGCAGCCAGAGCCTCCTTGTCTATCTGGCTGTAATTACGCTCCGCCGAGGAGAGTGTCCGGGAGTAATAGGCCACAGGGGCCTCTAAGCCATTTGGGAGGACATGGCTTAGGACGGCCCCGACTCCATAGGGGGAGGCGTCACACGCCAATGTCAGTGGCATCCTGTCATTATACTGGACCAGGACTGCCGCTGACGTCAGAGTTTCTTTGACAGCCGCGAACGCATGCGCTTCGCGGCTCCCCCAGCGCCAGGCCGCAGATTGGTCGAGCAACCGATGCAGCGGCTCGGCTAGTGACGCCTTGTGCGGTATAAAAGGGGCGTAAAAGTTCAGGAGCCCTAGGAACGCCTGCAACTCCGCCTTGGAGGTGGGTGCAGGGGCGTTCCTAATGGCCGCGACCTTCGAAGGTGTGGGGTGGATGCCTTGGGCGTCAATCATGAAGCCCAAGAATTCCACCCTCGGAACAGCAAATGAACATTTGCTGCGTTTCAGCTTTAAACCCGCGCCCCTGAAACGACTGAGGACCTTCCGCAGTACTTCGATGAGTTCTGAGCGGCTGGAAGCAGCGATCAGAATGTCATCGAAATACGGAACCACGCCCGGCAGCCCATGGAGCAGCCGCTCCATTAGGCTTTGGAAGATCCCCGGGGCCACGGAAACACCGAATTGCAGGCGGTGACAACGGAAAGCCCCACGATGGGTGACGATGGTCTGGGCAGCCGCCGCATCGTCATCCACCGGGAGCTGTTGATAGGCCTGCGCCATATCCAGTTTGGCGAATGTGCAACCCTGCCCCAGGGAATGGAGCAGGTGTTGCACTACAGGGACTGGATAGGGGTTTGCCTGAAGGGCCAAGTTGATCGTCGACTTGTAGTCGGCGCAGATCCTCACCGACCCGTCTGGTTTAATTGGGAGGACAATGGGTGTCTCCCAAGGGGAATGATCAACGGGCTCGATGACTCCCTGCGCCAACAACTTATCCAGTTCGGCGTCAACCTTGGCCCTTAAGGCAAAAGGCACCCTACGGGCTTTCAGCCTAATGGGAGCAACCTGAGGGTCTAAACTTAAAGAGATGGGGGTCCCCTTGTAACAGCCTAACTGGCCGTCGAAAACGTCCGAAAATTCCCTTAAGGTGTCCTCTAGGGTGCTGGGAACCACCCGGTGGACCCCCCCAATAGATAATCCCAGGGCCGGGAACCAGTCCAGGCCCAAAAGGGCCGGCAGGTCATCCCTGACTATGAGAATGGGTAACTTCCCCTGGAATTGTCCATAACGTACTGAGATAGGGAAGGATCCTAGTGTAGGAATCAACCTCCCTTGGTAATCCCTTAGGGAAACCTCAGATTGCCTTAGGCGTTTCTGGGGCACTTTAGGGCATAGCTTGGCGAAGAGAGACCAGGGCAGGAGGGACCGGGAAGAGCCAGAGTCCACCTCCATCCGGCACAGCTGACCTTCCAGCTGGACGGAGGTTGAGACCTTCCGGGCCCCTGCAACGGCTTGGCTCGCCGTACTGTCAAAACTAGATGGTTGACTGGTGGACTGGTAGCAATCTTCCGACCGCTTCGGTGGCCGCTGCTGCTGGCGGCGCGGCTGCGCCTGGGAACGGCTGGGAGATTGAAGGAACGAGGGTGCCGGCAATAGGGCCCTGCAGACCTTAGCTAGGTGGCCTTCCCCTTTGCATCGGTTACAAATGGCATTTAAAAATGGGCAGGCCTGGTGTTTATGACGGCCTCCACATCCCCGGCAGGGCACTGTGGACGCCTGTTGCGCTGCCGGCTGCGGTTTCGGCTTTCTCTTAGGCAAAGTTCTCATCTGGGCTACCACCTCTTCTTCTGGGTCCTCATAAGGCAGGTCGTCCTCGACCATGTGGGCTTGGGGCGATGCTTCAGGCGGTGGTCGCTCCGGTGTGGAAATCTGCAACCGCTCAATATCGGCCGTGGATTGCTCTGATAGTTCAGCCGCTCGGGCAGTCTCCACGGCCTGAAGTAGGGTAATTCGGTGATTTCGGAACATGCGGCTCCGCAGGTTGACATCGCGGACCCCGCACACAAACTGTTCCACCAAATTTTCCTCAAGGTTTGAGAATTCGCACTGGGCAGCCACCATCCGCAAAGCCTCCAAAAATTGGCTGATTGATTCATTTTGTTTTTGGACTCGCCGGCGAAAGGCAAACCGGCGAGCGATGACAGAAGGGGTGGGCGCGTAATGGTTCTTCAATCTGGCCATGAGTTCGTCCCACCCCAGCTTGTATGCTGGCCGCGGGGCTGCCAGGGCTCTCGCTGACGCGAACATGGATGGTTCGCAGCATGAGAGGAAAAAGCTGCATTTTTCCTCTTCGGTTTGAGCTTGATTTTTGGAAGCGATCAGGTAACACTCAAACCTCTCCATAAACCCCTCCCATGATTCTCCGGCCGAACCAAAGGGGGCAAAAGGAGGTAGAGCAGATGTCATCTTGACGGTCGTGAAGGGAGAGACACAGAGAGGCCACACAAAAAAATTTTTTCCTCTTCAGACAGCGTTCGTTGCCGGACTGGACAGCGGCAGCTAACTGCCTGTCTCTCTCTTTTCACCCTAGCGTCACAGAATCGCTGATCCCATCCTCGTCGCCAGTTTTGGAGTTCGTAAGGAGGGACGCGACCACAGGGTGAACAAGAAACAGTCTTTATTAACAAGATAAGTATGACAGCGATTCCGTCAGAAAACTAGCGCGCCAAACATTATATACTGGGGCTTCAGCCAATAGGAACTGACTCTCAGCCGGCAACAGCCTCCCTCGCGTCTTGACCAATCAGGACGGAGGAGGCTGTTGCTGACCGGCATAAAGGTGCTGAAGTACTTTAACCAACGGGGCCATTTGCATGGCCTATACATATTCAATGAACCTTTGAATATTCAATACTGATTACCAACTTTGACTTTAGGGACAAATGCTGTTTTAGATGCAATATATGAAGAAGAATTGAGTAGAAATGTAAGTGATTTGCTTGGCTGTGATCTCAACTGATACTAAATAATCAAAATAATCTTTAAGGGTTCATAGAGCACTTCTGCTCTACTAGAGAGAAAGGACAGTGGATTGCTTAAAAGGCCAACTACACAGGTATGCATGTTGCTTTTTCATATCTTCCTCAAAAAAAAAATGGTCTTCCAGTATCACATTATCATACTTGTTTTTAATAAATGCCCTTGCATATTTCTGGTTATCACACATACAATAGTCAAATACTCTGTTCAATCCTCAATTGTAAAAGATTTTTCTAGTTATTTAAAATATTTTAAGTATGCTTCTGAACTTAGAACACTTCTACAGTCATTAAAATCTCCCAATGAAAAATAATTAAGGTTTCAGGTAAATATTCTAATGTTAAAAATAAATTGAATCTCAAATGAGGCTGATGAAGGAAGTGAAACCAGTAAGGGCAACTATTTTGTGACAAAAAATAATCCTATGAAAACAACAATTTGTTTCCATAAAAATTAAACATGCTAATTCATTAGTGTGAAAATAAATCTAATAACTGAAATATAAATCATTACTTCTAACTATAGCAGGGAAGACAGATAAGTTGCTCTGTGTCTTATCATCTTGCAATCCAGTGCTAACAGTTGATTGGCAGCTTCAAGTACTCATTTTCTGATTCTCTATTTTTTGTTTCTGGCCTGGAAACATCTTCAAATATTACATATTTTCAAATATGGTCATGTGGAAGGAAAAGCTCTGTCTTTTCTTAAATACCTAGTAATATTAAATTCTATTCTGTACAATTTTGTTACCTAATTTGGGGTGGAAATTCAAGATAATTTGTGAGCTTCCAGCAAGGGTTCTGAAATGAGGAATGGTGATTCATAGGACATAATTCAGGCAAGATGATGAAAGTAGAAAATGCCTTTGGGGGAGAGGTAAGCTTTAAAAGATATACAATTGTTTCATCACACTCTTTCTGCAAGGATTTAGAAGGAGGCACAGTTTCTCACATATCTATTAGAAATGATGAAATGAAATAATCATAAAAAGAATGGTTAGACCACGAGTTTCATAACTTTCCTATAACTAATGCCATGAAGTTATATGGACCCAGCTTTTCGGGTCAAGTTAGACAAGAAAGCTGAAATTCCCACATCAGTTCCATAGTGTTATTGAGCCACATCTGCCTTGCATTAATCTAGATTATAGACCCATTTAGCTGAGAGCAGACTAGATAGTTTTATAAGACTTAAATTATTTTGAGAATCAAAAGATTCCACTTGCATATATGTATACTTAACAAGTTGATATGCAAGAAAAAAAGAGGCAGGGTTTTGGTGGGGTGGGGTCATTACTAAGGCCTACTATACTCACATTGTTCATGGGTCTGGTCTTGCAAAACATCAAGTTCTATAAAAACTGAATTCTTGAAATCAGCAAACTGGGCACTGTGAAATACAATCCTGAAACTACTGTTGTAATTGGACATCTTATCAGAAAAGATATTAGTTTTGCCAGTCTCTCAAAATCACCATTTATTGGCACCTTAAAAAAAACCTTACAGAATATGGAAATTAATGATATATTTAGAATGAATTTCAGATATACCTTCTGCTGCAACTTATATTCAGCTGTATTTGTATCATTTTAATGATATTAACTTTGCACATTGCAAAATTCTTATAAATTGCCAACGGTTACAGATAAAATCAGGCACCTACAAGTTATATGTGTATTGCTGTCTTATGTAAATTTCATTAACAGTATACAATTTTTTCTAGTTTATTAAATTTCTTGAAAAACAAGTCTGAACTGGTTGAGAGACTTCAGTTCAACTTTAATATTATCCATTTTCTTATTTAGTTAACAAGTGGTGGGAACTCTGTTTTATTCCTCCACTAAAATACGATTGTGTAGTAACTGGGGAGGGGGGGGGACTTTCATTTAAAGGAGACACTTTCCCTTGGTTATATGTATGAATGTGAATTCACTTTTTCAGCTCTAATATTTAGGTAAACTTTTTAAATCACTGTGCTAGAATGCTGAGGAAATACATAGACTTTTCATAGAAAAAAAAATCTGGAAAATATTGCAAAGTGTGTTTCCATCTGTTTCCATATGTGCATGTAGTACATCACATGTCTCTTGGTTGGTAGGTTTTTTTTAATTGCTTACTAGATTGTTTCTAACTTGCAAGATAGCTTGCATAGAATCATGTGAATCTGACTGGGGCAAAATAGAGCTTGCATTGACATGCATGTAAAAAAGTGCTTCTGGCCAAACATTAGCAGGGAATTTTACATGTGTTATTTAGATGAGAATGCTTATGGAGGTAGTAATCTGTTTGCTGCTGATATTTACATGTTACATGTTAAAGTGGTTGGGGAGAAATTAAAATTCTGAATGAACCAAGTCTAGAGAAAAACCTATTCTGGCAGGAGACATGAATTCATGATGGGAAAGAGATATGAAAATACAGAAAAAATATTTGAGCCATTCAGAAATGCAAGAATGGTAGAAATGATCTGGGATAAACATCAACTTAGGCAAAATAATCTATTTATTTGAAAGACATAGTTTCTTATACATAAAAAGAATACATTTGAAAAATATAATTTTAATGGTAAAAAATTGAAATATTGTAGTGAAAGACACTACACAAAAGACACAAAAATATTTGCAAAATCATGTTATTATAGCTAACATGACAAGTTGTATTCACCATCACACTGCAATTTCTTAGAATTCATATGATGTCACAATTCATGTACAAAATGAACAGAGATGATGCTTCCTTATTCAACTATGTATTTTCCTCTTTATAGATGTTGCTGATTTTGTATTTAATTTTGAGATATTGATGAAAAGAAAAACATGCCAAAAATGAATATTGATGAAAAGGAAAATAGTCTATTTGAAAATAGTCAAAAATAAGTTGTCAACTTGTGACCATAATTGAGCCCAAAATTTATATTGCTAAGTGAGATAGTTGTTAAGTGAATTTTGCATCACTTAATGACCTTTCTTGCCACAGTTTCACTGCAGTCGTTAAGTAAATTTGGCTTCATCATTGACTTTGCTTGTCAGAAAGTTGCAAAAGTGTTCACATAACCCTGGGACACTGCAACTATAATAAATGAGTCAGTTACCAAGTGTCTGAATTTTGATCATGTGACCATGGGGATGCTGCAATGGTTGTAAGTATGAAAAATGGTCATAAGTTACTTTTTTCACTATTGTTGTAACTTCAAATGGTCACAAAATGAACTGTTGTGAATTGAGGACTACTTGTATAGATAACTCTTGAATTATGGCCATGACTGAGTACATATTTATGGTCATTAGTCATGCCATTTCATTAAGCTGTGATTGCACCCAATTTTGCAATCTTTCTGCAGTTGTTGTTAGCCAAATCTATTATCCAAAATGGTCATTTTTTCACTGGAAACAGAAACAAATGACACCTTCCGGCAAAAAAAAATATATAGTCTCCCTTTATTTATTTATCAGCATAAATATAACAAATGTAACAAAAAGGCAACAGTAAAAAATATTGGGTTTCTGTCTGGATGGTCTCTTGTGACGAGTCGAAGACAGAGAGTGGAAGTGTGACCTTCCTCCCATATTTGGGCATACCAGGGGTTGTGACTTTAAATATATACCTCTCACCCTGGCTGGCTGATAAGGAGTCGAGCTCTGTAGCTCAATGGTTAACACATCTGCCTAAGAGGCAATAGAGCACAGGTTCGATTCCCAGCATGGGTATGGCTAGCTGATGAGAGCTAAATAGCTTGAAATAGATCTATACTAGTCTCCCTTTATTTATTTATCAGCATAAATATAACAAATGTAACAAAAAGGCAACAGTAAAAAATATTGGGTTTCTGTCTGGATGGTCTCTTGTGACGAGCCGAAGACAGAGAGTGGAAGTGTGACCTTCCTCCCATATTTGGGCATACCAGGGGTTGTGACTTTAAATAAATATATATATATGGCTAGCTGATGAGAGCTAAATAGCTTGAAATAGATCTATACTAGTCTTCCTTTATTTATTTATCAGCACAAATAAACACACACACACACACACACACACACACACACACACACACACACACACACACACACACACACACACACACACACACACACACACACACATATATATATATATATATATATATATATATATATATATATATATATATATATATATATATATTTACATGACACCAAGGCACCACCAAAGACTATTAATATGGGCTGATTGCCAAGTGCCCAAAATGTAGTTACATGTCATGGCCGGTCATCAAAACTTCAAATCTGGTTGTAAGTAGCCTTGGGGAGGTCATTGTAACTTAGAGAATGCGTATAACAAAACAAAAAAAAAAAAACAATATGGAAGATATTTCATACTGTGCCTACAAAAAAAAGTTTGGGGTGGGTGGGAAGCTGTTAGAACTTCGAATCTGGGTTGTAAATAACCTCAGGGAGGCCCATCATAACTTCAATAGTTGCTAAGAGATCAATCTTAGTTAAGGACTAGCTTTAAAAAAAAGTTTAATTTAGTTTAAGAATTCTGTGGGTATCAGTTACACAAAAAATGTGTATGGTAACACAATAAGAGAAGAGTCAAGAATGAATGGATTCTGAATGAATGTGGATTGAACATAAAAATTAAAAACATACTCTTCTACTGAAGTTGATGCAGAAAACTTGCTTTATTTTCATTCCTGCTTACAATTAATAATTAATACTTTATTAATTAAATAAATTAACATTAAAACATTTTAATATGATCAGGACATATTTGTTAAATGTTTGACGAATAATAACAGCTTTAAACCATATTCTTCTTATGTCATATTAAAAATTACAATCTAATTACAAGGTTTAGCTTGTCTCTTATATCTCTATCATCCCTAGGAGGGATAAAAAAATATTTTCCCCAATATATGGAATTTTTTAACCAAAAATATGTCCAATGGATTTGCAAACCATCCTCTGTGAAGTTAAATCTGGTGCCCTACTTTTTTGCCTCATACTCAAATTCCACTCCAAGGACTGGAAGTATAATAGGCAATCGACATCTAAGAATAAAGAGTGGGAAACATAATGATATTTATCCAGAAATATTGCCACTTGCGGAGCAGATTCCCCCCCCCCTCCCAGTTACTTGAAACAACTTTGCCAGACTGCAGATAATGGTGTGGGGGTCACCACTTCTAGTGGTAAATATCAGGATTTGCCATGGAATTCTGGCCTGTCAAGACCAGCAAAATGAGAGTTGTGGAATTGACAGGCTCTCAGAAGGATGGGATTATTCTAGCATGGAGCATAAGAGCCTGACAGCCTGAATGAGATATATTTTCCAAACATACAAATGAGGCTCTGGAATGTATCTTTCTTCTCAAGGAGCGTAATGTTGCACATATTTAAGTAAAGCAGGCTTCTGTTTTCAGCTGACATACATGGAAGGAAACCAGCAAGAAGTATGTTATGTTCAGTTAAGGATATTTGATTTCAAGCTGTTGGCTCATAAAACGTTCCAGAGCATTTTTTGTTGGTTTTTTGGGGAACAAGAGGGGGAAGAAAGGAAATTAGTAGGTACACTAAAATAGGCCAAGTAATAACAGGAAAAAATATATGCAAAGGGAAAAATATAACTCTATTTGTGCAAAGCTAGCCCTTTATCATCCAAAAGGTGATGATATACCCATTAGTTTTCCTTATTGTCATTCTCTAGCTGCTTATTCAGAGAAGAAAATAAACGAGGTTGTCAGAGAGTTCTGAAATAGAAGAAAAACCTGCGGGAATTTGCATCAGCCTGTACATTTTAATTATTTGTTTAAAGTCATTTCATAATATAATTGCAAATCTATGACAGATGAGCAAAAGTGTCCATGACAAAGGGATAAGGAGAGAGCGGGATGGAGGGAGGGTGGTGGTGGAAGATTTAAAAATTCAAGATGGTAACTACAACACAAGATCATAATCTCACTCCTTTAAACTTCTTTGACATTCTCTACTCCTGCTGCCAATGGACATTCCTGACCCTGGTATATGTAGGTGGTGGAAAATAGGACAGAAAACAATATGTGAAATCATAGCTCGGCTGAGTCAAGGAGTGAATGGTAATCATTACCAAAATATCAGAACAAGGCCTGATTGGACTGGTCTCCCAGGAGGGAAGGGTTTTGGACATTGGAAATTGCTTTCAATATAAGATTTTATCTCAGCCTTACTGCATTCAGCATCTCTAGTAAAAGTAACTTTTCTCTAAAAACCTATGAAGTCAAGCAAGGATAATTCTTTCCTAGGAGTAGCTAGGGCCAGTCTGACAATAAGCAAGCTCTGCGGTAGCAGTCAACCAGGAGAGCAATGTCTACCGATGGAACCGAGCAATAAATGACAAGCCACGAAAGTGGCCTGGAGGAGGCTGGAGCTCCCCCATGCCAAACCACATCACCCCTAAGAGGAACTTGAATAGCTGGAGAACATTAGCATTGGTGAGAAAGCCCTGAAGCCCTGGGGGTGAAAGATAAGGATGTGAAAGAAAAAGCCCTTGATGTACACCCAGGCAAGCCATGGAGCCAAGAGACAGGAGTATCTCAGAGGTCAGGGCAAAGAGGAGCTCCCAGGTGAGCTGAATGAATGAGAAGAACTGGTGCAGCAACACAAAGACTATTGAGAGATGCCTTTGGAAAATGGTGAGCCAAGAAATTTCTCACCCAGCTGGCAGAACCTCGGCCCCCTCTGGTCTGGTGGGAGATGGCATGTAGGACAGGTGGCTATAACAGGGGTAGTGGCAGCCTCATCCAGATCCATCCCAACCCTGTAGCTCCATCACCAGCTACTCAGGTAGTGCAGCCCTTTCCCCGAGGGGAGCCTGTCTGGGAGAGGGGGCTTCTGGCAGTCACTACTGTTGGTTTCCTTGTGGCTGCACCACACGTCTGTGTGTGTGTGTACACATGCACAATACAATAATAATTGCTCTGCACATAGGTAGAAGCAAAAAACAAGATGGCAGCACCTATGGCGCCACCTGGAGCACCAGTTCAGGGGTGTGACAGGCCTGGGTCACTGCCAGTTCTAGTGATCCAGACTGCCAAACCACTACTAGTTCAGCCAAACAATTTCAAACCGGTATGAACCCACCATTGAGCCTGTCCTCCAAAGGCAAGGGATGCTGAGACCTCATCCCCTGAGGCTAAATATACAGTAGATTCAAAACAACTGAGGTTTTTCCACACCTAGATGTTGAATTATATGCAGGAGTACAGAGCTGACCTCACTATCAAGACATGTGTGAACATGGCCCTAGAAAGTACTGCTGTGGAATAGATGGTTGCCCTCCCCAATGACAGGCAACAGAGTTCCAAAACTTCAACTGATTCATGATTGCTTTGCACAAGTGGTTCAAAGACCCAGTCATCCAATGCAAGGCCCAAGCCTGTATCAAAACCATTAATCAGGTCCGCAGGGGAGCGGCAGCATACAACCAAAAGTTTTGTGAGTTGGTGTGTCAGCCAGCTGACTAGCCAGACAACATTCTAATAGAGTACTTCCAAAACAGGCTCACTGTTGATGTATACAACACCTGCATTCACAGGGAGTTCCCCACCCCTCCACCAGTGATACATGCTAGCTGAAGACCTGGCTAGCTCCTGCAGCTGAAAAACCCATGAATGGCACCATTCTCCTCTCTAGTGAAGGCAGAGGCACAAAGAATACCTGGATGCAACCTCAGCCCCAAATGCTGATCTGCCAGATACTTCAGATGCAGGAAGGAAGGGCACCAAGCTGACTGCCAACTCATCAAAATGATCCCAAAGACCAGTGACAACAAGGAGAAAAAGGTGGGAAAACCCCCCAAAGGCCCTATGAGATGTTGTTAGAATGAGTTGAAGCCACTGAATTCCCTCTTCCTGGCAATGGAGAGGGGGAACTCCGACAACCCCAGAGATGAGTGATATCGACTTTGGTGATGATTCCCTGGTAAGTTGTCCTGTGAACCCCATCACCATATCAGTCGAGCTGAATGTGCCATTGTTGGGTGCTCTGGGAAACATATTGGCCTTACTAGAAAGGCTGTACCAGGTACATGGTGAACCATGATACGGTGGAAAAATTAGGACTCAGATTCCAAATAATTAAGGGTACCCATAGCATTTTGCCAGCTAGATGAGACCATGGCTGGGGGAGCCCTGGTTCACTTTATAATGGAACTAGTGGAGATGAGGATGCTGATCACCAGGCAACCTTGAGTTTTCTTTTCACATATTTTATTTCATTTTCATTTTCCTTTTTGTACAATCACTTATATACTGTGCAATTAAAAAAGCAATAAACACAACTTGTCTTCTATTCCATCATGAAAAACCAGTATAACACTTCAATCCTCCATACACCCTTTCTTCTCCCCCTCCAACTTTCCTTTCTCCCCTCCAACATTCCCCTCTTCTACTTCCCCTCCCCCTCAAACATTCCTTTCTCCCCTTCCCTCCATCTCACCCTCCTTACATTCCCCTCTCACTCCCTCTTAACTCCTCCCTCTTCTTTCCCTCTACTCCTCACTTCGGTGTATTTCTACTATTCATTAATCTATTCAATTTGTATTTTACACTAAAATTAAAAGAAAAGAGAAAAAAAGGGAAAATAAAAGGAAAAGAAAAAAAAGGAAAAAAAGCAACAGTATACAAGTGCATTCTTATTGTTTTGAAAATTGAAACTATCTCTCCACCCTCCCCCCCTCCCCCCCGTGAACCCCCCTCCCTAGCCCCCTTCCGACTTCCCAGATCCCATTCCCGGCATGACTCTTTATCAAGCACAGTCTGGAGTATATTAAAACCAAATAGATTAAGAATTAAAGGATTAAAAATAAGGGAAAAAAGAAAGAAATAAAAAAAAGAACCAAAAAAAGGAAAAAAAGGGAAAAATCAATAAACTCTCTACATTAAGCTCAGCTTCCCATCATTATTAAAACTTAAGCAATGTGCATCATTCCTAAACTCAATTAATTTATTACTTGCAGGATTTCAAACTATGTTGAAACCAAGTGAGTTAATCAAATAAAATTCTACTGTAGCCAGGACCTTATCTCTTTATCTAGGTATGTGTCCGTTTCCAAACCTTTAATTTGTCCCTTTTACCTCCTTCTCTATAAAGCAATTTAGACACCTCAAATATTTCTCACGGTTTCCATTCTAACTCCTCTCATCCTGCCTCTACCCGTGTCCATATGTATATTTTATATCATCCGTACTCCTCTCATATTTGCTCCGCCTTCCTTCAAACTCCCTGAATATATCCTTCCAAGCATTATATTCAAATAGCAATAACAATTTCTATAAAAATCACCTTACTTTCTGGCTTCGAATAAGCTCTAATTGAACCTTCACTACCCTCCCGTCTGCACCACCCTTCCCAACTCCATTCAACCTAAGCCGCAATCCAGAAACATCACAATCTCCGCCCTCCTCACCCTAGAGAATAAATCATAAGCAATTTATATAAAAGTTCAAAGTTATCCATCAAGTCATATTTAAATCCCATACAGTATATTATCCGAGGGGATCAGCATTAAGCAAATATTTTGGAAGCAAAACTAAATCCTTGTTCTCTGCTCTTCTGCCCTTCCGGAGGGGGAAAACGATACCTCCCGCCTTGTAGTTGTGTGTTTAATTGTTTCTCTTCTGCTTCTCCTTGTCTTTCTCCATGTCCGGGTGATTCAGGAAGTCCCGCCTTCAGGATCTTGTAGTAGAAATCTCGGGCTTCCCAAACAGAGTTAAGGCGATGTTTCTGGTTATCGAATGTAACCATAATACCAAATGGCACCTCCCATCTGTACTCTATTTGATTATTTCTGAGTTCTTTGGTTAGGAAAGCATAGTCTCTTCTGGATCTTAACATTTGAGATGGTATTTCTTTAAAGACGATCAAATCCTGTCCATCAATTCGCAGCCTGTTATTGTAAAACTTTTGTAGTATCGCGTTTCTGGATTCTTTTGTAGCAAAGTATATAATTATATCTCTCGGAAGCTGTCTCTGTTTTGCTGTCCACGAATTATGGCGGTAAATTTTTTGAATCTGCCAATCAAAGTTGAGTCCCGGACTTCCCACCAAACGACTGAAAGCCTCCGAAAAGGTCTGTTTCAAATTCTCCTGTTCCTTTTCACGCAATCCCCTAACTCTTATTGCAAACACAGTCTTTTTATAATTTGTCATAACAAGTTGTCTCTCTGACTTTTCAATTTCCTGTTGCAACTTTTCAATTGTAAATGTCAGATTAAAATTAGTTTCTTCCAAAAGTTCCAGTTTATCTTCCATTCCTGCAATATAATCTGTCATTACAGTTATAACCTCGATCATATTCTCCTTTGTTTGAGCAATCTTAGCATCAAGTTTATCACATAATTCCGAAACAAATTGCTTCATTTCCGCTCTAAATTCATTAAGAGTTTCAAAAAGAAATTCTTTCGTTAACAAATCTCCAGTAGAGGGCGTAGAAGGCAAAGGCTGCGGCTTTATGGCAATTGCTTGCGATGTATTATTGAAGAAACGTTTCGGTTGCTTTGACTTAGGAGCCATAATAAATAAAGTCATAATAAAAGAGTAAAACAAACAAACAAAGTCTCTGCTCACCTTGATTTAAAAAATTCTATACACAATAAATAAAATATTCTTTTAAAAAACATTAAAAAATAAAAGAAAAAATCCGGGTCATTTACCAGCAGGCAGAATTAGCAGTTCTCTGATGCGATGGATGCAGCAGGGAGCAGGCAGGCAATGAGGCAGCAGGACAGGTAAACTTACCGGACTGGAGGGACAAGGGTTGTCGGTTAGGTGGGCACGCCACCTGGCAGGCTTAGCCAGCCAGGCGAGGCTGGAGGGGGGGGCAGGGGGCTTTCGGCCATGTGGCATATGCCAGCTCACGGCTTTCATGAAGGCCTTCCCTAGCGAAAGCCATGAAAGCTAGCCTGCCCCCGCTGCCGCTGCCCACCCGCTTTTGGCTGTGTGGAGAACACCAGCTTGTGGCCTTCCCTTGTGAAAGCTAAGCCACCCCTGCTGCCACCCCTGCTGCCGCCCACCAGCTTTTGGCCACAGCATATGCCAGCTTGCGGCTTACGCGAGCTGGCATAAGCTATCCTCCCGCCACCCCCGCCGCCCCACCTTGTGCTTAGTTACTTACCTGCTGGAAGGCGAAGCAAAACAAAACGAAATGAAGGGAGGGCCCACCGCATTTTTAAATGGGTGTTAGAGGTGATCGGGTTGTCTCCAGCCCGCTCACTGATTTTCTGGATTCCAGCCAATCAGTGAGTGGCAGGCTGGGCTAGTTTAGTGCGGATGGGCAGGGGAGCAAGCGAGCTGCAATGGGTTGGCAAGGGTGAGCAAGCGACATGGCTGGGGCAGGTGTTCCAGAAGTTACTTCCGGGTCCACTGGTCGAACCTCCTCTCACTGGATCGGTAAATTTCACCAACCAGTTCTCCCGAGCCAGTGCAAACTGGTAGAAACCTACCACTGCTTCCAACCATAGATTCTGCCACATGTCCAGATATTCTTTGTAGGAAGAAGCTGGACTTGCGAAGAATTTTCTGAATTCTCAGAATTGTATTCAGAATTCAAATTCTGCATTCAGAATTGTAGCGAGATGGTATAAAGGTTGCTTTATATGTAAGGATAATGTGATGTTTGAGATAGTTTGCACAAGAAGCATGTACTTATATTTCCTATGTAATATTGTAAAATATATTGAGAATTAATGGTAAGTAAGCATATGACCAAAGCATGGCAGTTTGGAAATGGCCCAGAGGTGGGTTGCTGCTGGTTCAGCCCAGATGTGGTAAACCAGTAGTAGCAGCTCTGGCAGGCTCCACCTGAGACCACACCCAATTTGGTAGTAGAAAAATTGGCAACACACCTCTAAAATGGTCTCTCAGTTGCAAAATGTACTTTGACGAGAATAAATGCCCAACTGTAGTACAGTTGCTCCTCATATTTCTGAGGAGAGGAAGAAATTGCTAAGCAAATTTAACATCCAATTTTCTTTGATTCTCACAAATTACTTCAGCAGCAGAAATAGTTTCCCCCAGAAATTAAATATAGCATGTGCATTTATTATTTTAAGATGGTTACTGACTAATTCATATTGGTGTTGCTATTATTATCATTAGACTACCACCAAAAATCAATATTATGCATAGCATTGTTATTAAATATTGATATTGTTGCAATGAATATACATAGTGCTCTATAGAATAAAAGAGGGCAGAAAGTATCTGCCTAAAGAAATTTACAATGTAAAATTTGCTGAAGCAGCAGAAAAAAGGGAATAAATGGAAAAACAAATAACAGAAAACTCATGGTAAGTTCAGTCAACAGAATTGTGTTTTCAGGCTCTGTTGTATTATTAGAAACATTAATGTTTAGGAGTAAAGATAAATAAATAAATGCTTCTACATACATATAGGACTCAACTAGGATTCTTCAAAAAGCTGTGTGCAACTTCTTTGACTTTTTTTCCTTGTCAGTCTTTTTCAGGTACAAAAAAGGATCAGGAGAAGTGGTGAAGAAAGATAGCAAAGTTACAAATGATGCCATCTGGAACCCGAGTAAAATTATTTTGAGTAGGTCTGATCATTTTGGGTTGTTTGCTATTTTCTTGGTTTAACTATGCTAAACCTATCTACAGGCATATTGGTTTCCTATCGAAACTGCCCATTTTCAATTTTTGATCTTTAAATGGGCTTTTGTTTTGTCAGCCCAAGGGGTGGGGGGAGAGGCTTGGAATCGTACATAGGAAATCACCCAGTCTCTTCAGCATTGGCCCGCCTGTGCCATCCCACCTTGCCGTAAGTTACATTGAGTTGCCCATGCCTACTCAGTCACATGACACCCCCCCCAAAGCCACCCCCACTGAATCAGTCACTAGGTGAACCGGTTGTTAAATTACTTGAAGCACACCAGTGGTTATGACTAAGGGCCAGGGATACAAATGCAAAAAATTAAGTGGTAAAATAGCCAGCCCCTCCTTCCCTCCCTCCTTCCTTCCTTCCTTCCTTCCTTCCTTCCCTCCCTCCCTCCCTCCCTCCCCCCTCTCTCATGGGGGGGAGGAAGGGATGGCATGGAGGGTGTGGCTTGGTGGATGTGGCAGGGGAATGATACATAAAATATTTTGCCCACTTTACTCCGGGGGAAGGATACTGCAAAATCTCCATTCCCTCCTGATCAGCTGGGACTCAGGAGGCAGAGAATAGATGGGAGCAGAGCCAGTCAGGGGTGGTATTTAACGGTTCTCCGAACTACTCAAAATTTCCACTACCAGTTCTCCAGAACTGGTCAGAACCTGCTGAATACCACCTCTGGATGACAGGCAGGAAAATGCCCCTCCCCATTTTCCTCCCGTGAGCCTTCCAAAAACAGGGAAAAAGCAAAACAGCTGGCTGTGGAGCTGCTGGCTTTGGAGAAGTGGCCCAACAAGCAGAGTGCTGTGCCCAGAAAGAGAAGGGCAAAAGTGGTGTTTGTGCTGCCCCAAAGGACCAGCGAGCTGCACTTGCAGCCAGACAGTTCCCCCCTAAGTGCCCATGTGCTAGCCACACCCATCCCCCCTGGGCTTATTTTTGGTGTAGGGATAATATTAGGCCCATCCCCTGAAAATTAGGGTTGAGCTTATTATTGGGGTGGGTCATGTTTTGGGGGGAAATGGTATTATATATCTGTATATGTGTTACTATTTTCTGAATTTATACTTTCTACTTATTTTTATTAGTTTTTAATACAGTCACAATATTGCAAGATATTATATCTCTGTCTATCATCTCTTAGCCTTTTTAGAACTTCATCATTTATTGACTTTTTATTGATTCTTTTTTATTTCTCTCTTGGGATTCTAAATTTCTTTCTAACATTTTTACACAGAATGAATGTTCCCTCTGCCTTACCCCTTATCTCCTTCTGCTGTATCATTTGGATGTCCATCCATAACCCTTTCATTATTTTTGGAAAATCTTCCTTTTTTTCTCTCTGTTCTATTGTAAGCTCTTAAGGAATTATCTATTTGATTCTTATTATTTATTGTTACCGTCTTTTCAGTATTTTTGTTTTCTTGTAACTTATTTTGATTTGTCTCTTCTACCACACTTTCTAATTTCTCATCTGTCTTCTGAATATTATGTTCATCTTTTCCCACCATTTGTTGAGGATCTTCTACACTCACATCTTTATCTTTGAACAATCCCATCATCTCCTTATGATTCTTTGCCACATTTTCATACATACTTTTAACCATCACTAACATTTCTTCATAGAACTTTATTATATCTTGCTGAGTCATTTTGTACCAAATTAATATATTAAAAATTACTCAATATACCTCTAATATTCCAGTATCCCAATATCTAAAAACTCCAAAAAAGTCAATTTTTAATAAAATTTAGGCAATGCCCAGAAGCATTCCCCCAGGTCCCCTAAATTTCTAGTCCCTAAAAGCTATAAATTTATACTTGGCAATCTTTGTAATTTCCAGTTTATACCTTCCCAATTGTCCACATTTTAAAGTCTTGTTTGTCTTTTCTTATTTTCCTCCCCACCTCTATTGCTTTTCTTCTTTTGCCTCATAGGATGATCTATCAAATGATGTTAATAAAACAAATCCAACTTGATGGCTACCTGTATTTTTGTGGTTTGTACTATTCCCTTTCTGTGAATTTGCCTTGCCTTAGTTTCTGAAGCCATTAAAGCACAATGGTAAACTGCTATCACTTACTAGTAAAATAGTTATCATACTAAGAGGAAAAGTGAATGTTTTACAAAGGCATGTGGACACACATCTTTTTTTTCTCTTTCCATAAAGGAAGAAAGGTTGGTTTCATAATATCAAACATCACATTTCTGCCACATTTATCTACATAAAAAGGTACAGAGATAGAGAAGGAGGAAATAGTAGACATTTAAGAAAATGTGATTATAAAGAACTGTTCTTGATGTGGTGGTAGTGAACAATCCAACAGACTGCTTAGCTTAAAGCTGAAACTCTAAGATCTGTGTGGATCAGAATTATAGTCTAACATCATCCTAAGAGCTGGTGAAAGTCCACCAGGATATTTGAAACCACTGACTTTTCAGTATTTCTTCCCAAATCAACTTTAAACTGACCTGACCTGAACTCTAGTGGCTAAGTCAATAATATCAGGGCAGCTGTTCATACAAAAATTGCACACTTGCACTATCATTGCTGACCCAGGTTAGTTGGCACAAGATGCATTGCATCTCTACAAAATTATGCTGAGGTAACTTTCACAAGTAGATGCACTATATAAAACTTTTGTAGATAGAGAGCTCAGTTATTATCTGCCATTAACATCTAATCTTATTTGCTTACATAATTTAGTGCTGTAATGTCTTCATATCTGGAAAATTCCATGGGCTATATAAAATGCTTCTCTTCTATGATAAAGGGCTCTCTTTCTAGTCAGTAAATTGGTGCATGCTGATGATTCATTGGAGACATATGCTAGAAATTTTTTTAAAAAATCTTAATTTCTTGACGAATGCAACTCAAATAATTGAAATACTGTAAGACATCTTTTGTTATCTACTACAGGATTCTTAGGATCTATTGTGTTCTTTATGCTTTTTTAAAGTGACAATATGATGTACAGCCAACATTTTATTGACAAACAATAGTCTCAAACCATTGAATACTAGAATGCCTTTTTAAAAAGTGTGATAATCTGTTAAATTCAAGAATGAGTTGCTGGCAAGTTAATATTAATATAGATACTATTTACATTCACAGTATATATTCACAACATTAAATTGTAAAAAAAAAGATAAGACATATATTTGACTATATAAAGGAATTGCACAAAAAATATTTGATTTCTGATATAAAGCACAATGTAAATAATACAGTACAATGTATTTAGTACTTTGATTTTGTACTGGCTTCACAATACATACCAGCCTTTTCCTAATATCTTCCAGATGTGTTCAGTTCCAATCATTCTTTCCCAGCAGAGAAAGGAACTTTTTGCTGGCTGATAATTTTGAGAGTTGAAATTTAACACATTTAAAGCATGAGAATATCAATCTAGACTCTAGCAGTGGTGGGTTTCAAAAAATTGTACTACCTATTCTGTGGGTGTGGCCTATTCTGTGGGTGTGGCCTATTCTGTGGGTGTTGCTTGGTGGTCATGTGACCGGGTGGGAGTGGCTTGGTGGTCCTGTGACTGGGTGGGAATGACTAGGTGGGTATGGTCATGTGATTGGGTGGGCATGGCCAACTCGATGTCACTCACATGGAGAGGCACTTTGTCTGGCTTTTCCTTCCCCCTCCCCTCCCAGCCAGTCTTCGCCTCCTCTGGCATTAAAGCATACAGTCAATCAAATATTTCCAATCTTACAATTGAAAACACATTAGAAAGGCATTTAGATCAATCAATATGGTCAGGTTTCGGGATTTAAAATAAATTTAGCAAAAACCAAAATATTAGCTATAAATATGAATATCAAGCAGAAGGAAGAACTGGGAGCGATGTTAAGATGTGAGGTAGTTAAAAAAGTCAAATATCTAGGAGTTAATATCTTAACCTCAAATGGGAAATTATATAAGCATAATTATGAACCACTTTGGCATAGTATACAGTTGGAGTTGAAAAGGTGGGAGAAACTGCATTTGTCTTTGCTGGGTAGGATAGCAGCAGTGAAAATGAACATTTTACCAAAATTTTTATTTCTTTTTCAAATGTTACCAATACTTAAAAGAGATGTGAATCTTTTAGAATGGCAGAAGGGTATCAACAAATTTGTATGGGCAGGAAAGAAGCCGAGGGTAAAGATGAAAATAATGCAAGATACACGTGAAAGAGGAGGATTGAAATTACCTAATTTAAAATTATACTATGATGCAGTGGCATTATCTGCAATTAGTGATTGGACTCATTTAACCAATGATAGAATATTGAATATCGAGGGACACGACTTGGTATATGGTTGGCATGCTTACTTGTTATTTAACAAAAAACTGGATAAGAATTTTAAAAATCATATTTTAAGAAATGCTTTATTGCGGGTCTGGAAAAAATACCAACACAAACTAAATGATAAATTGCCCATGTGGGCAATTCCTAGACATGCAATTGAAAATATGAATACAGAACAAAAACACGATAGAACCACCTATAGACAACTTCTTATTTTAGAAAGAGGGGTGTTACAATTAAAATCTTTAGAGGTACTTAAAGAAGAGAAGGTAGTTCAAACGTGGTTTCAGTATGGTCAACTACAGGCCAGGTGGAAAACAGATAAAAAAATTGGCTTTGTAAAAGTTGAGGATAATTTGTTTAAACAAATAAGAGATCAAAGCTCAATGCATATAAAGAGGATATACAATGTATTAATACAGATGGATTCTGAAACGGAACTGATTAAGGATTGTATGATAAAATGGGCTCAGAATATTGAGGAACCAATAATGCTGGACACATGGGAAAGAATTTGGGTAAGAAATGTGAAATTTACACAAGCACAAAATCTGAGAGAAAATTTTTATAAGATGTTTTATAGATGGCACTTAGATCCCAAAAAGCTTGCTTCTATGTATCCGAATGTTCAACCTAAATGTTGGAGATGTGGTTCTCTTGATGCTACATATTTTCATATATGGTGGACATGTCGTAATGTTAAGGCATTTTGGATAAAAATATGGTGGATTCTGCAAAATATCTTCAAAAGAAGGATAAAATTCACCCCCCAGCTGTTTTTATTAGGTATATGTATTTTGCAAACTTTTATTTTTTATTCATTTTCACATTCAATTTACAGTCACTTATATACTGGATATTTGCTATAAGAAAAGAAATAAAATAAAATAAAAAAGAAAACACAACTCATCATCATTCAGCATAAAACAAAACCCCACCTGACACTTCCATCCTCCATACACCCCATCTTCCCCCTCCAACTTTCCTTTCCTCCCTCTAGCACTCCCCTTTCCTACTTCCCTTTCCCCTCAAACCTTCCTTTCTCCCTTCCTCACCCTAGCATTCCCCTTACACTCTCCTTACATTCCCCTCTTACTCCCTCCTTGCTCCTCTCTCTTCTTTCCCTCTACCTCTCCCCTTGGTGTATTCCTTTATTCAACTCTTATTTATTAATATTGAGCTATGAAGATAGAAAATAGGAAACAAAATATGATTTAAAAAAACCAAGGAAAAAAATATAAAGAAAGAAAAAAAAAGAAGAGACAACCGTATACAAGTGCATTCTTCTTCTTATTGAAACTATATTACCACCCACCCACCCACCCCCAGTAGGTCCCCCTCCCTAGTCTCCCCCGACTTCCCAGGGCCCACACCTGGCACTGCCCTCTGTCAAACCCCTTCTGAAGTATCTTGTGATTAAAAATAAAAGTAATATGAGAAAAAAATAAATAAAAAGAAATTACAAATTATAAAAAGGAAAAGAAAAGAAAAAAAAGAAAAAAGAAAAAACTCTTTGTATTAAGCTCAGCCCCCCATCTTTATTAATGTTTAAACAGTATAAATCATTCTATATGTATTTTATTCTCGTCTCTTGCTTCTTTGTTATTTACCCCAACTTCCTGTAGACTCTCCAATTCATCTTCCTTAACCTTATATTCAAATAAAAATTTATGCAGATTTAGCAGAAATCAGTTTGCGATCTAGCTCAAAATAATCTCACCAAACTTTCCCTTCTAGTAGGATTTAAACAGTGTGGATCATTCCACATATTCAGATAATAATTTACACAAAAATCGGTTTACATTCTGTCTCAAAATAATCTCACCAAGCTTTCCCTTCTAATAGAGTTTAAACAATGTAGATCATTCCGCGTGAATTTTACCCTCGTCCCTTACTTCTCTGATATTTACCACTACTTCCTGTAGTCACTCCAAATAATCTTTCTTAACCTTATTTTCAAATAATAATTTACACAAGAGTCAGTTTGCCTTTTAACTCGAAATAATCTGATCAGGCTTTCGCTACCCCTCCACCTACCCCGCGTTACCCGGCTCCCTTCCTCCCAAACCAAAGTTCAGTGAAGTTACCATCTCCACTCTCTTCACTTTAAAGTCCTGGACAATTTAAATTAAAGTTCAAACATATAAGTCCCGTGAAATATGTGTTCAGCATCCACTCCACGTAGTTCAGTCCCAATATCACACCACCAGTATCCAATTCCGCTTTTTCTACCGGAGAGAGATCGCAAACCCCCATTCAATCCACAACTTTGACAAATATTTTAAAATGTCTAATAGGAAAACATCGTAGTCTAGAGACTGAATGTCTTGCAAATTGTTGGGTCTAGACAGGATTACCGTATCTTAAACCAGACAAATATTTTGAGGACATAGCTAAATCCTCGATCTCCGCTCTTCTGCTTCTCCGGAAGGGGGAGAGCTACACCCTCCGTCTTGCAACCATGTGGTCTGCTGCTTGCCTTCTCCTTCGCCTTGTCTTTCCTCTTTTCCGAGTGAGTCAGGAAGTCCCGCCTTCAAAGTCTTATAGTAGAAATCTCGAGCTTCCGAAACAGAATTGAGATGAAATCTTTGATTCTCAAATGTGACCGTGATGCCAGCTGGCGCTTCCCATTTATACTGTATCTGGTGGTTTCTAAGCTCTTCAGTTAGGAAAGTATAGTCTCTTCTTGCTTTTAACATCTGGGATGGTATTTCTTTGAAAACAATCAAATCCTGCCCATCAATTTGCAACCTGTTATTGTAAAACTTTTGTATGATCGCATTTCTGGATTCTTTTGTGGAGAAATATATGATTATGTCCCTCGGGAGCTGTCGCTGTTCTGCTACCAACGAATTCTGGCGATAGATTTTTCGAATCTGCCAATCAAAATTAAATCCCGGGCTTCCCACCGCATGGCTGAAGGCCTCAACAAAAGTCTGTTTCAAATTCTCTCGCTCCTTTTCGCGCAATCCTCTGACTCTTATTGCAAATGCCTTCCTGTTAAAATTTATCATAACGAGCTGTTCTTGAGTATCTCTAATTTTTTGTTGTAGTGTTTGGATGTTAGTAGTCAAATTAGAGTTAGCCTCCTCCAAGCTTTCCAATTTATTCTCCATTTCAGCAGTGTAATCTGTCAGAGCAGACATGGCTTCAAATGTATCCGCCTTCATTTGGGCAATCTTAATCTCTAGATTATCATATAACTCCAATACAAATTCTTTAATTTCCTGTTTAAAGTCATTAAGCATTTGAAAAAGAAATTCCTGTGTTAAGAAATCTCCAGTAGAGGGCGTAGGAGACAAGGGCAGCGATTTTATAGCAGATTCTTTAAGCACATTCGTAGAAGGACGCTTCGGCTTTGACCTGGGAGCCATTATAAGTAAAAGCTAAAGATAAACAAATAAACAGCGTTCTCGCTCCCCTCAATTTCCAAAAAAAAAAAATTGTTTATAGATTTTGGGTAGTTAATGAGGAATAGTCTCCAGGAAGGTAGAGCCGGCTAAGTACATCCCCTATCAGTCACCAACGGAGAAAAATCGCCATTTTGTAACGCGTTTGAACAAAGAAGCCTCTAGGACAAACGAGGCTGGTGTTTAAGATAGTAATAAAAGTAAAACCTCTCAGGGGTGGGACCCGCTCGTATTAATCATAAATAACTTCAAACAACTTTGCTTTGTCCTGAGGGGGGAGTCTCCTGTCTGGAGCTGCAAAAAAGGTAGCTGAGAAGAACTGGCTGGAGATAAGAGCTCAGCTAACGCTGGATCTAATCTCCGTCCACAGCCAAAAAAAAAAGAAGAAGGCTGTGAACTACGAATAGACCCTAGCCACTGAGCTTCTCCCTGCCCCTTTCTTGCCAAAAAGGGGTGATATCTTTGATCTTATTTAGATATACAGACCAGATCTCTGAGAGGAGCTCCGTTGAGCCCCCTTCGGCGACAGGCTCCACCCCCGGAAGTCTATTAGGTATATGTATTGACTTTACGGCAGCAGAGATTAATTTGGTTCTGTACTTAATAACGGCAGCAAGACTCTTGGTGGCGCAATATTGGAAGAAGAAAGATTTGCCTACAATTCAAGAATGGACTTTAAAAGTTATAAATTTAGCCGAAATGGCAAAAATTTCAGCATATCTCAAAGAACATTCAAACGAGAGATATAAACGAGACTGGAAAAAATGGATTGATTATATACAAAGTAAACATGGGATTAAGAAACTCCAGATAGCTTATGCTTAGCATCAGTAAGAACTCAAACTGTTTAAAATTTGGGTAACAGTAAGAAGCTGAGATCAATGTAGAGATATTCTAGACTGTGATTGTTAAAAAGTTATACCATGTATGGTCTCTGGGAAGTTGGGGGGAGGGAAGGGAGGTGGGGATCTAGGGGGAGGGGGGAAACATAATATGTGTTAAACTTTAAGGTACATGATTGCACTTGTATACTGTGGCTTTTTAATGTTAGTGTTAAAACAGAACAAACCAAATATATTGGAAGGTAATAGAAGTATACCGAAGGGAGAAGCTGAGTGAAAGAAGAAGGAGGGTGGAGAGAGTGAGAGAGAGGAGGAGGAGAAGGAAGGGAGGGAATGGATTAAGAGAGGAAGTGATAGGGTTAGGGTTAGATAGAGGGGGAGGGGAAGTAGGCGTAGAGGGGTATGTGAGAAGGGAGAATGAAAGTTGGAGGGGGTTGAAAGAGGGTGTATGGCGGGTCAAGGTGGTATATTCGGTTTGTATTGTAGGGGACACTTTCTATATAAGTGAGGGTTGTGGTTATTACTCAATGTTAAATGCCCTGGTTATGCACAGTAAACATGTGATTGTATAGAATGAAACGGAAATAAAAATATTATGCAGAAAAGAAAGGCATTTAGTGTCTTTAGTGGATATTTTACAATTCTTTCTCTTCTCCTTTAATTAAATCTTTCTGCTTTTTTTTTTCTTGGGCCTTATTGCAATATTTCAAAATTCTCACAGATCCTTCACAAAGAACCAGTTCTATTTTAACTGGAATACAAAACAATCTTTCCAGTCTGGAAATCCCTAACTCACACACACACCCCTCAGCTCCTCAATACTTCTCAATGTTTTCCTTTCTGTTATGTACAGAAATGTGTCTTTCTTTTATTGCTCATTTTCAAATTAACAGGCCAACCAACTTGGTGGAGAGAAGTGGCTTCTTCTTCTTTGTGCACAAGCCTGATAGAGGACAACTGCCCCTTCCTCTTTCTCCCCTCCCCAACTCTCTTTATTGTTGCACTGCAGTTATCTGGAAAAATGTGTGGGTGGGGATAGGGTTACACAAACACACACACACACTGCCATCTCGAAGGTCCGCTAGTGGGTACCTTAAAGATAATGGACCTAAGAGTTGCTCTCTGGATAGATCTTCCTTTCTTAAGTAATTTAAGAGCATTGGTACTGTCAGCCTCTGCTTCCCTACTTGTTTTCAGCTGCCATTGAAACAGGGAGGGGGGCATGGTATTTGGGTGGGGAAGTATTCAGTACAGGAGTGATTGTAAAAAGGGAGTTGTTCTCACCATCTATTGCGCGTGCTGCAGATAGTGGATTTTCTGCCAAGGCCAACTGTCCGGCATACTAACCTGATGATGCTTTTTGAAGATGTCTCCCACATGGCACCTGGGGGATGTGAGGATTGGATTATGGGGTGGGGTTACCAGGGGGAGGGAGTTGGGTCACATAATGATATCTATGATTATGCATGCTTTTGCCTCAGATCTTGCTTTGCTTAGCTGCTATCTACTCATGACCAGTAAAAGTACTCTTAATTCTGCAAAAATGAAGTTGAGTTGTTTCTTTCTTGGTTACTGAGGGAGGCTGCCTTGACATTAAGCAAGATCATGGACCTCTTTTCTAAAGAAGTTCACTTTGTGCCTTGTTCCAAGATCCCGTCAGCTAAATCATTGGCTAAATTATTTATTACACATGTATACCGTCTACGTGGTATACCAGAATGCATAATTTCGGATAGGGGGGTTCAGTTCACCTCCCTCTTCTGGAAGCAGTTTTTGAAGTTGATTGGCTCTGCTCTGGGGCTAAGCTCTGCCCACCATCCTCAGACTAACAGGGCTTGTGAACGGACTAATTCTGTTTTGGAACAGTAGCTCCGGTGTTTTATTAATTATCAGCAGGATAATTGGGCTGAGTTGTTACCACATGCTGAAGTGGCCTACAACAACTCTGTACACAGCAGCACCAGTTTCACCCCTTTTAGAATAGTGTTTGGCCAGGATTTTGTACCTATTCCAGAATTACCCCGAGAAAAACCACAAATTTTGTCCCTCTCCAAGTGGAGTGACCAACTCGGACAAATCTGGCCCATAACCAGCAAAACATTGGAAGCTGTTCATTGAGCACACAAGAAACAGGCCGACAAGAAAAGGATGAAACAAAGGGAGTTCAAAATTGGAGATCGAGTGTTTTTGTCTACCACGTTTCTCCAAACCACCCAAAAGAAGAAGCTGGGGTCTAAATACGTGGGTCCGTTTCCTATTGTGAAGATCATTAATCCTGTTTCTGTGCGATTGGAACTACCAAAGCATCTTAAACATATTTACCCAGTGTTTCATTTAAACCTTTTGAAACAGGAACACATTTCCTCTTTCCGGGCACCCCTACCTACACCACCTGCCCCTCCTCTCATTGAAGGAGAGCAACATTTTGAGATTAAGGAAATTTTGGACTCCAGGAAATGTAGAAATCGGATTCAATATCTAGTCTTCTGGAAATATTTTTCCCCCTCCCAAGCTGAATGGGTTGATAAGTCCCATCTTAGGGCTCCTAGATTTTTGTGTAAATTCTACTCTGCCTAACCCGCTAAGACCTGACCCAAATTGACTTATACATTTCTAAATTGTCTTGTTCCTGTTTTTTTTAATGTGTTTGTTTTTCCTGCAGGGCTGACTTCCTTTCCTGATGGAGGGCTGGATGTCAGCCTCTGCTTCACTACTTGCTTTCCGCTGCCATTGAAACAGGGAGGGGGGCATGTTATTTGGGTGGGGAAGCATTCAGTACAGGAGTGATTGTAAAAAGGGAGTTGTTCTCACCATCTACTGCGCATGCTGCAGATAGTGGATTTGCCACCAAGGCCAACTGTCTGGCATACCAGCCTGATGATGCTTTTTGAAGATGTCTCCCACATGGCACCTGGGGGATGTGAGGATTGGATTATGGGGTGGGGTTACCAGGGGGAGGGAGTTGGGTCACATATTGATATCTATGATTACGCTCACGTTTGCCTCAGATCTTGCTTTACTTAGCTGCTATCTACTCATGACCAGTAAAAGTACTCTTAATTCTGCAAAAATGGAGTTGAGTGGTTTCTTTCTTGGTTACTGAGAGAGGCTGCCTTGACAGGTACCATCTTGCAGACTTCTCTCCCTGCTTTTTCTTTTATTTTTCCTGGCAATATATTGTGGAAAGCCAAGCAGAGCTCCAAGTGGGTTGGGGGCCCAACTTCAAGCAATTTTTAAAGAAAAGGGTGCAGCCTGGAGACCATGCAGCCCGCTCCCCCCTCCCCCAAAAGCACCTACTGTTGGTCTTCCCTCCAGGGAGGGAAGCAAAGGAAGACAGTGGAGGAAATCCCTTCCATTTCTCCTCCACTTTTCCTCTTCGCCCATCACTCTGTCTGCGCAGACCTCTTCAGGGTATTGGGCTTCTTGGACACATTTCCTCCTTGCTCCCCCCAATATCTGCTTTGATGGAATTATGGCTAAAAGCAAAAGTCCTTTGGAAGCTGCGGCTGCCCCCTTCCTTTTGCAGAAACTCCTCTTGCTGCAGAATTGGGTCGCTTCATCTTTCCTGGCCTTCAGCTACTCTTGCCTGATTATCCTCTCCTGTCCCCCTCCCCCCCCTGCACAGTCTCAGTTGCTGCTTGGAGAAGGGGAGATTTCTGGTTTTGCAGGGCTGGGAGGAAAAGAGGAATGATGAACAAGCCCTCCAAGGCTGCCCAACCCTTGATGTTTTTGCAACGAAATTCTACCCCCAAAAAAACAGAGGACCCCTCCACCCAAATTCTGCATAGTAGAGGCTTGGCCTATGACTAGGGAACATGTGGGGGAGAAGCTGCAGCAGCTCCACTATGAATAGAAGGAGAAGAAAAAAGTTTGGATTCTCTCTGCTGCAGCACTTAGCATTGAATGTTGTGGCAGAGAGAGGCTGAACTTTTTCCTCTCCCACCATTCATAGAGGAGCTACTACTCCATTTATGCCTCCCAGCCTCTTCCCTCCTGCCCCCCTCCCCTCTACCTGAAAAGGACAGGCAGGTTGCCACAGTTCCCTTCCAAGAAGCAGGAGAAGAGAAAATGCTCCAGTCTGGCTGGTGCACCAACCGTGTGGCTCACCTGCACTGGCTGTCTCCCTGGCAATGGGTGGGGGGTTGCAGGCACTCCACCAGCTCAGGTGCAGCCAGGCCAGAACACTTTCTCTTTTCCCGCTGCCAAAAGAAAGAAAAAAGGGAAGGGGCTGGGAGTCTCCCCCCTCCAAGCAGCAACTGAGACTGTGCATGGGGGAGGGGCAGCAGGAGAAGATAATTGGATAAAAGAAGGTGAAAGCCAGGAAAGATGGAGCAATCCCAATTCTGCAGCAAGAAGAGTTTCTGCAAAAGGGAGGGGGAAGGGGCAGCTGCAGCTTCCAAAGGCCTTTTGCTTTTAGGTAGGGATGCTGGCTGGCACTTGCTTCACTTACTGCTCACCACTGATGCTCCTTCGCCCCTCAGGCTGCAGCCCCACCAACTGGGCAGGCAAAGGAAGTGGGTGAGCGGGACAGGCATGGTGCAGATGGGCGGGGGGAACGAGTGAGCTGCAACTGGGCAGGCGGGCAGTGGGAGCGAGCAGAGATAGGCCAGGGGACCATACTGGTATAGGGGCATGGCAACGCCACCATTGACAATGGTACAGAAAGGTACGGCCGATTTCCGCTACCTGTCTACCCGTACCGGTCCATACTGGTCGAAACCCACCTCTGGACTCTAGGTATTCATCACTCTATTATTGGATTTCATGAAATGCTTTCCTATATCTCACCAAGATTTAAACAATCCATTTGAGTAATCTTGCTTGTTTTCTGGCCTCCAACTGTTTGCCATGCATTCCCTTGTAAAAAATATTACCCAAATAGTTCTTGTGTACAGGAATCCTAAAATATTGGTCACTTAAATAGTGCATATGATATGTGTAAGCAAAGACTTCTGACTATTCTTTAGTTATTTTCAAACCAATACAGCAACCTGTGTGCATCTATGTTCAAGGAATTTGTGGCATTCAAAATGGGAAACTTGATCTAGGTTGCTAGTTAAAAAGCAGTGAACCAAAACATGATTTCTGATTTCAATCTGTCCATTCCAAATCATAGGAAAAGACACTGTGTTCAGTGTTTAGTAAAAGTTGCAAGAAATTATATAACTTGGATTATGTCAATTTTTAAAAAGTGTATGTATATGTGTGTGTGTATATATATATATATATATATATATATATATATATATATATATATATATATATATATATATATATATATATATATATATATATATATATATAATATTCTCAAATAAGAATATGTTAAATATGTTTAATCCTTTTTTATCACTTATTGTAATTGGACTGTGAAGAAATTAATTCAAGAAAGTATTAACTTTAAGAGCCTAACTATAAACTAATATTTAACTGCTGTGAATAAAATAAGGTAGCTACTCAATCTTGTGTAACATACAGCAGAGTTATGCAATGTAGATTACAGAGTCAGGAAAATTTCTTGATCACATGCAAAGCATTAGAAAGAAATCCAAAGGAGAAATTGATGTATGATCAAATCGATTTGACTTATATCTAAATTCAGATCACAATATTAAAAGATACCTGAAAACTGTTCCATATGGTCTCTACAAGTATAGTATTGTATGCATACATATCTACTTTAATTTATCTGGTGCATACAGGTGAATGATTTGACTCTCATTTAAGTAATCTCCAAATCTATTTGCTAGGTTTTTTTATGACTCTCTTAGTTACATCTGCGTAGATAAGTAAAAATAGCACAAAGAAATATATAATGTTAATTCATCATATATATTGACTTGTTTAATTAGTTAATTACACATAGACTTAATGAAACCAGGCTTAATAGCAGTAACTTTGAAAGGAAACTTGAAGTCTTAGTGGACAACCAGCTAAATATGAGCCAGCAGTGTGCAGCAGCAGACAAAAAAGCCAATGCAATCTTAAATTTCATTAACAGAGGAATATAATTAAGATCTAGTGAGATACTAATACCACGCTATAAAGCCTTAATAAGACTGCACCTAGAATACTCCATCCAATTTTGGTCAACAGACTATAAAAAAGATGTTGAAAAACATCTGGAAAAAGTGCAGAGAAGAACAACCAAAATGTTTAGGAGACTAAAACATATGAAGAACAGTTAAAGGAACTGGTCATGGCTTGTATAGTGAAGAAAGGACCAGGTGAGACATGATAGCAGTGTTCCAATACTTGAGGGGCTGCCTCAGAGAGGAAGGGATCAAACTATTTTCCAAGGCACCTGAATGCCAGACAAGGAATAATGGGTGGAAACTGATCAAGGAAAGATTCAATCTAGAAATAAGGAAGAGAAATAAGGAGATTTTCTGACAGTGAGAAGAATTAACCAATGGAACAGATTGCCATTGGAAGTTGTGGGAGCTTCATCCCTGGAGGCTTTTAAGAAGAGATTGGACTGCCATTTGTCAGAAATGGTGTAGGGTCTCCTGCTTGGGTGGGGGGTTGGACCAGATGACCTACAAGGTCCCTTTCAACTCTGTTAATCTAATCTAGAGTACCAATGGAGTATTATGATTGATATTTGTGTTCTGGAGAATACCCCAGAGGTTGACTGGCCCTGAGCATACTTTTGGTTTCTGTCAAGTTTTCATAGAAATGGGAAATATTTCAATTCCAATAGTTTGTCAAAATTGCATTTGACTTTGTGCCACCTGATAGATAGTTCATTCTGATTTTATTTTCCATTGCCTTGTGACCTCAATATTCTTCCTTCACCTCCTTAGATTATAAATTTATTCATCTTCCATTAAAAAAAAACAGGCAAGAACATCCCATGAGAAAGCAATGACCACATGAACCATATTTTTGTACATTTTATAAGCCAATGGTTTAAAAGAAGACAAAGGGTTGTAAAGAAACTAAAATAATTTACTGATGTGACCTGAAGCTCTATTGGGAACATACAAACATGCAACAAAACAGTTCAGCTTTCTTACCTGTTAGATACTAGCTTCAGTTATAATGGTTTCCACCAGGTCCTCTGTTCCAGTGGGAACAGAGGTTTAATCTCATTGGTCGAAGAGTCTGACAGCTTCCTTTAAAAGGGCTGCTGTCAGACTCAACCTTTGCTGGATTGTTCGTACTTGCCTGTTATAATAAAGAGCTGTTGTTACCATTAGCCTGTGTGTCTTTCTATTACCCGATCTAACACTGGTGACGAGGATGGGATTGGAAGGTAACTAGGTGAAACAAAAAGAGCGTAGCAATCCAGCAAATAAATCCAACCCAGAGCTCAGTGTGGCTTCAAGCTGCCATTTTGAGTGGCTAACTCAAAATGGCCATGTACACCCTACCGACTCCGTATGACCCAGTCACTGAGCACTGGGACTCGTATATGCGGAGGTTTGACTGCTTCCTCAAAGCCAACGACCTCATGGGCCTTTCTGAAGGCCACAAGAAGAACATGTTCTTCGGTTACTCTGGACGGGAAGTGTTCAAAACTGCCAAAGACCTATCAGAGCCAACGCCGCTACAATCAATCGCTTGGTCCGTGCTCCAGCAGATGCTGAGGACTCACTATGCTCCCAAGCCGTCTAAACATGTCCGCTGGCACGAATTTAATATTCGCAACCAGAAGGAAGATGAATCAATCACCAAGTACGTTGCGGTGCTACGAGACCTAGACAAACTTATTCTTGACCGCATCATATGCGGTGTGCAGGACATTAATTTACATAGGAGGTAGATATCCTCAACTTCATCATATTTTGCTGTTATATGTTCTAAGTCTTCCAGCTTCTTCTCTATCCTCTTATATGTATTTGATAATTTCTGTATTTTTGAAAGAATCTTTCCGTTTGCTTTTGAAAATTTGCGTTTGCTTTTGAAATTGTGCCATTCTCTCCAGATAACAAACACAGCTGCTCTAGCTTGGAAGGTTAATAAAATTAAACATAGATTCACATGAACATTTATTTTCACTTTTCTCTGATTAAAGATATACTTCAAAGGGACATCTGTATGCTTCCCTTGTTATCACTCTCTATAACCAAGCAGTGAGACCTTGTAGTGCCAAGCCCAAACAATCAGTGAAGAAAAAAAGTGTTCCATTCCCAATACACAAACTCCAATACACAAACCTTCCAGCCTCCGAGTAGCTGTTTTATTGTTGCAGAATTCCTTATTTCTTTTATAGCAATAGCAGTAGACTTATATACCGCTTCATAGGCCTTTCAGGCCTCTCTAAGCGGTTTACAGAGAGTCAGCATATTGCCCCCAACAATCTGGGTCCTCATTTTACCCACCTCGGAAGGATGGAAGGCTGAGTCAACCCTGAGCCGGTGAGATTTGAACCGCTGACCTGCTGATCTAGCAGTAGCCTGCAGTGCTGCATTTAACCACTGCGCCACCTTGGCTCCTTTTATATCTTTTTGTATTTAAAGTTAGAAAAAAGAGTCCAATTTTGAAATGGAACTCCCATTTATAAGAACACCCACAGTAATGAAAGAGGAAATTTTTAGACCATAGGTTACAGAGAATAATAAAAGAAAAAATAGAAGAAGAAAACTTAATACATTTGTTTTAAAAGGTTTGCATAAATTCCATCCATGAAGATAGCATTTAAAAAGTAAGATAACCACTGTCCAAAACCATTCCAAGTTTAATTCCGCTGCTTGATTCTTCTGTTCTCCAATTTAAATTAATTTTAAGTTTTTTTATAGGCAATCTCTTTTTAAATCAGTAAAAGTTCCTCACCAGGTGGAAACACTTTCTCTTTCTGTATCCTTCCACTTTGGAGTCACCCCGACTTCATCAGCCTTGGCTGGATTTTTTGTTGCTGGCTTGAAGAACTTCTCTTGCATCGATCAGGGACTTTGCGATGTCCCTGAGGTCAGAAAGACGTATTCTTCCTGTTCAGCATCTCTTAGGGACGGTTTAGGTCCAATTGGACCACCCAGTGGCAAAAGTATCGGCTGCGGTCTCAGAGCATCGAGACGGCATGTCTATATCATCGCAACATTGTCTCCTCCCTTCACAAATAAAATACAGTAATGCATTGGATCTTTTTCTCACAATACTGTAAATTAAATTCTGAATATTAAAACTACAATATAAAATATAACAACATACAATGGAAACAAAATAATAGAAGTGTAATATTTATCTAATTGATGGTAAATAGCTCAATATAATTCAATATAATATTATTGATATTATAATAAAATCCAGCAATCCATATTAAAATAGAATCACTAAAAAGGTGGGAGAAGGAAAATTATGGCAGAGGCTTTAGCAGTTTGGACTATATTTAGATTAGCAGATCAACATATTTATTTTTACCATGTAAAATGGTTTAATAGTTTGAGAAGAAATAATTCTAATAAACAGAATAGAAGTAGCTCAATGCTGAAGTATGGAATCTTTGGTGCTCTCTGAGTTTGGCTGTTTGCTTGAAAACTTTTTATTATCTCATTAGATAGTATAGTATCATCAATGCAAATGGAGTTTGCTGCTTGTTTGTATACACTGGCTTGGGTGTGGTTTTTCTCCTTGATAATTATTTGATTAGGTTATTGTTTTCTGCTTGATTGTTTGCCTAATGTTAATGCTTATCTGGGTATTGGCTCTGGAGAGGATGTGTTCTGGTCTTTTTTGTTTCTTAGCTTTTTTAATGATTAATGATCTGTAAATTTGGTTTATTTCTACTGTTTATGGTTTATTTGAACTGGTTTATTTGAATGCCTGGTTTCTAGGAATTTCCTAATATGTTTTGATTTAGCTTGGTCACAATTTCCAATGGACACTATGGTTGAGTGTGCCTGTGTGTAATAAGTTTTCATTGTGTTTTATGACAAGTTGGTATTCATGGATGCACTCTGTTAGTCTTCTCACTGCATGTTTTACATATCGACTGTTACAATCCTTGTGCTATATGTTACAGATAATTCCTGTTTTGTCTTCTTCAGAACTGGGTCTTCTGGTTTACCCAATTGGAGGGTTTTTGTTGATTTGGTTTCTATGGCAATATTATATGATTACTGGTTGCTTCTGAGATGTTTTTGATGTATGGTAATGTTGTTTGTTGTTTGTTGGTTTGTTGGTTGGCTGTAATGGGCTGAATAATCAGATGCTTTTTGTTAAAGTTGTGGTAACATCCCTTTTGTTGAAAGATGTTGTAAAGGAAGTATATTTCCTTTTTTTCTTTTTGGTGTTCTGGCTTGCTGTGATGTGTTTCTGCTTGTCTGAATAATGTTCTTATATACTCTTGTGAGAGGCTGGGTTGTTATTTTTGTAATGGAACACATGGTTAGTGTGAATTTTTTTTTATAGATTTAAAACTATCTTCATCTCTTCACATTTTCTCATGTGCAGATTCTACCTGTTTTCAGATACCCAAAGAATTCTTTTGGTACACAAATCTAATATTGCTGTTGCTGTTGAAGGCCCTGAAGAAGACAGTAGTATGCCAGAAAATGGAAAATAAAATCAGAGTGAACTATCAGGTGAGACAAAATAACATGGAACTTGACAAAACGATAGAATGTAATTGCTCTGAAGCTGCTTGATTTGCAAAGTTGCTGCTTTTCAGAAATCACAACCATCAACTATTGCCACTCTGACTTCCAGACTGCTCCAAATCACAGCACCAACTCATCATGACATTTTTAAACTTCCTCCAAATTCCAGGAGACTGCAGAACTGCATTCAATGATTATGCCATTATTATAGTTTGTCAAATAGTTATCCAGATGTTGATTGGATTTGGAAGGACCTGGGATAGACAGATATTTCTGTTTGATGTGTTAAAAGTGACATCACAGAATGTAAGCTATTCAGAATAAAGCTGACCTTTGCAATTGACGGTGGTGATTTTGTCAATGCCAATGACATTCAAATGGTGCTCGAGTTATTTTGAGATTGCATCAAAAGCAGCTACTACCTAACTGACCTGACTTTTGCCACATTCATTCTTCTTCTAATTTGCAGTTTTTATTGTTATTTTTAAAAAACATTTTTTCTCTTCTACTCTGTTGTCTCCAAGTATTGCCTTGTCTGCTATCCAGACTTCTTTGCCTTTCTTATTGACAATTGTTGAGTCTGGAATGTAATACGACAAGTGCTTGTCTAATTATAAAGTCTTAGAGCACTTTAGCTTCTTTGGTGTTTTGTCTCAGAGAAACAGCTACCACAAATATTGAAATATACCAATACTGTAATATTAAATATAAGCATCAGCGCAATGCAACAAACAAACCAACTAATATATTGTATGGTTGCAGTTATAACTGAATATCTAAGATGCAAAATCAGCAAACAAGGGCTAGAGGGAGAGGGGGGATTTATAGCTCCAAACTGACTGTTTCATTTTAATTGCAGTTTGATTTTAAGTTACTTCTTCCTTCTGAGTGAATTCCCCATTCCTGACAACAGTTATTAAAAAAAGAGCTAAGAAGGAATAAGTAATTTCTAGGAAGTTTACAAACTGTTTACATACGTTTGTTTGCCATTTAAATGAAGTAGAGTAAATTTAGTTGGGTGCAAAGTTTCCAGATTTAAAACTGCTTTAAAACCATCTGCTTGCTCATTTTGAACCTACTATGTTCTTGTACCATTGGGAACATAGTATCTTTCCTGTTCAATTTGTAAAAAGTTCTCATGCAGTTACCTGGCTTTGGGGGTGAGGACATAGCAATAGAAGTCTTTTGTGGAATCTGAGATATTGCTAAAGCAACATCGGGCCACAAAGTATTCCATAGTCTGAAGTGAGTTCATTGATGAACAGGAAAAAGGAAAGGAACACTAGGTCTCCTCTAGATTAAAATTGGATCTGGAGAAGAAATTTTATAAACACTTATTGACTATAATGAATATGCATGTATTTAAGAGTAGGAATCTCAGTTTGGGGGACTGGTGATCATTCTCATGATTTTGAATATGTATATTTTGGTTATTCTTACAAAATGGCAATATGTAACCATAGATGTTACATATTCTCATTAAATACAGGCAAACACAAATTATGTTTGTTCAACAAGCTTGTTATCAATCTGCTTTCTCTTGTTACTCCAGTATCCTTCTAGCATCCAATTGTACCCTCACTTTTTTTCCTCTGATATGGACTACTTGTAAAATAAGCACATAGGCAAATGGGCCCAGATGCATAATGGGAATTAAATTAAAGGTTGGCAATCTGCTTTCTAATTTATCCACTTATTTAAATGTATTATAAAAGTATATAAATGCATTCACATATATTTATTTCTGTTGTTTTCTAGACTTATAACACTTATTTTATATATTTGTGCCGTCTCTTTGTTATCTTTGAATAGAAGAAGCCATAATAATTTGTACTTCCAAGAAAAAAAATATAGCCTTCCACAACAGTATAAAAGTAAAGGTACATTCTGCTACCTACCTGCCATTAGCTTCTTCCAGGTGTTAATTAAAATGTTGTCAAGATAAAGCAGTCTTCTGCTGATACACAAGTGACTGAATCTAAAGAAAATTTGTACGGTCAATTATTAATCCCATTTAAGAATGCATATTTGGTAACTAAACCTATTAACTAATAATAGAAAATATGAGGGCACTGTATAACTCTACTGGTCTTACAACCATATTACACAATTCAGTACCAGTACACCTGTTTCTAAATCCAAATCAAAATGCTGGTGCTAACCAGTAAGGCTTGAGACTAGAGTAACTGAAGAAATATTTCTTTTTATATACTTCCATCCAAGTCCAACAATCAGAGGTCTTGCTTTGGATGTCCCTGCATACTAAGGAATGGCAGCTAGACTAGGAATATAGTATTGAAATATAACAATACAGGAGGTGGATGCATTCATTTGATTCCTACATCTGGATTTGTTTTGGAAATATGGGAACAAATAATATTATAGATAGCTATAATATTAACCATATGTTCCAAATGGAGTAATAAAAATTCAGCAACAAAATAAACAGAAAATAAGTAGCAGTCTGCAAGTAATAGGTCTTTAATTTCCTTCTGGGAAGTTCTAAGTATGTGTATTCTGGCAAAGCAATATAAGTGACTAAAAATTTCCAAAAAACATGCAAAATATATTTTTGTATACCAGGTTCTGAATAAAGTTAATGAATGATGTGCTTGATCATCAATTTTTTTGGAGTGACATGAAGGTGAGTTTGAGTTTAACAGCAAGTTAAATATTTTCTTTATTTAATTTTAACTTTATTTACTCAGATTATCATTTGGCTTGCCACATAAAAAGGTGTAATAAAGCATTAATGGTTTGAAACAAACCCATATTAGGGTTAAAAAACTGAACATTCAGCATATTCATATGGAGGATTTTTTCTTGAACTTTACTATTTTAAAATGCATTATTTTTTTAAAAAAATCCACATGTGGGAATATTTAAACTGTGGGTTAAAAGCAATACTTTATGGATAAAGGTTTAATCAATCTTTTTCAGGTGATATTAATATGATGCAATCTCTAAAATGCTATTTCTCCCCCCTCCCCTTCTTACAACTTGATATGGCCTACTTTTTACTATATATGTAAATTAGCCCTAAATGCAGAACACTTGATACAATAAGTTCTTATGAGGCTTCTAAAGGATGTTCAGATCTCAAGACTAATAAATTGAAATAAAACAAAGACTGTATTTTTATAGGTATTTTTAAATACCTATATTCCTGGTTTTCTGCTAGATTCCTTTACTTGCCATGATACAGTGATATATAGCCAGATATAAATCATTAGCAAATTCTAAACAATGGCATTGTTGTTCAGATTTTTATTTTGTTCAGATTTTTCTACTTTCTTTCTGTTTATATCATAAAACTATACCATTATTCAAGGGAACTATGATTTTAAGCTCTTCCTGCAACTTACTAAGGGGACTGAAGAAATTTCAAAATCAGAGTGTTATATGAAGTTTTGGTGTTTCTGTAAGAGCATAAAGAAGTAACAAATCATATTTGACAAGTACTCCAACTTTTTGCATGTGTAAAACAGTTTTTTATATCCCAAATTTTCATTAGTAAGCTACAATATACACCAGCAATCCCCAATCTTTTTTTCTCCACTGATTGGCAGTGGTGATGGCGGCAGCAGGGAGGGAGGAGGCTTTCATGCATGCAATCTAATCCCACACATGCACAAATGAAGCTCTGTGCACTCACCCACTACTTGCAAGGACAGATTCTCAATTGGCTGTGGAGGGGGGACCATATAGGGGGCTTAGCAAATATAGAACTGGGCAAGCATTCCCAATCAGCTGACATCCAGGTCAGAACACTAGACTATTTGTTTTGTATAAATATGGGAGTAGATTGTTGCAGTTCACTCTCCAGTTCTCGAGTGTCATTTGAGGAAACTACAGTATTTCTTGGAGTGACTAACTTGGATTCTCAAAGGAAGCAAGTACTCTGAGCATGCCATTACTGGAGATTCTGATGGTTGATGGGTCATTGTACAGAGTAATAGGTGCAGAAAAATTCTCTAACTGATTCTCTCTCATCATCATTCTAAATAACAGTAACATTCTTGAAATACAATTGGATTAAATGAAATATAAATGTGTATAAATAATATTTCCATCTATAGCACATTGTCTTTTTATTTCTGTTTGAGTAGCTATGGTAAAATTTTAAGGTTCTTTTTATTGATATACAAGTCATGTCTTACAGAACATTTCATAGACACAAAAGAGTAATAATGTGTTTGAAAAACAGAATTGTTCTAAATACATTTTATCATCATCATCATCATCATCATCATCATCATCATCATCATCATCATTTATCCAACACTTCTATTTTTTTTTTCAAATTCTAGTTATTCGAAGCATAAGACCAGGTATAATTTGGCAAAACAATGAACAGCAATTTTTAAGCTTGGTTTTTCCATTCTTTAATCTTCAATCCAGAAGATTAATGGTTAATCCCAGCTATTTTCTTGCTGATTTTTGAGAACTAGGATTTCATCATCTTATTTTTTGTTTGTGTGTTTGCCTTTTACTGTCCTGGAATCAGAGTTCTAGTACTTCACTAGAAAATAACAGTGTTTTTAATCAGAAACTAATAATATTTAACCTGCTAATCCTTCCAGAATATACAAAAGGAGATAAAGTTAATGAACTCAACAAATGAAAGAATGGAGTGGCAGTGATTGGATATTTGCACGAAACAAACAACACATGTAAGATAAACTCTCATTCCACTCCATTGCACTTTGGGATTAAGAATCAGAGTCAAAAATGAGGCATTGAAAGCTTTTAATTACATTACTGTTAAGAGATAGAGTATGATAACCATGCATTCAATAGAAGTCAGTTCTTCATAATTAGAATTATTGCATAACAAAATAATGTGCTATAGCCCAAATATACATACATATATATCACAGATACTAATCAAAATCACATTCTTTCTTATTTCCAAAGCCATCCTTAATTAATACTTCCTTTCTTCCTTTATGATCACCTTATTTTGCATAAGCACAGATAGGTGGCAAACCTAGCTAATTTTGGCTGAACTCACAAAACTGGAAAGCCAGGGCTGGTTAGTAATTGGAGCAACCAGGAAATTCATAGCTGCAGGCTACTCTGCAAAGTTGAGATAGCTTCTCAGTGCAACTATTGAGATGTTGACTGCCAATACTTGGCAGGTTGGGAGCAGTACCCTTCTGTTTTCCTTTTTCACATACACTTCACAATAATGTGGTTTCATTTTATCAGATTAAGCTAAATCATAATTTCTATAATCATGATTTATTTTAATAAATTAAAATTAGCTATTTGCATAATAAATAGCTGAAAGCCACGCTTCACAGATTCACATTCACTGGCTTAATACATACACTAATAATAACCAAACAGACCACATTTTTGGTTAATCCAGTGTGTGAACAGCCAACATAAATTACCATTTCTATTCCTTTACCATAACAAAAAGTTTCCCGGCAGTTAAAACTGTTTATTCCAAAGAAATAGAAGTGAAACTCTTTTCACTTCTAATCAAGCCTCATCAACCCCATCAAACCAAAGAGAAGAAGTAACTAAAGAGGGTTTTTTTAATTTAGAAAAATGGTCAATATAGACAGAAAAGTAAGACCACTCTGATTCTCTTGAAACAGCATGGGGTCCACCATTGTAAGAACTGCATAGTGAAAGGCACTCCATCCTCAAGGAAAGTTGCCCATGGACAGCTTGGCTAAAACTCAAAGCTTCTATTGCTTTATGGAACTGAGCTGAATAGCCCAAGCATGTGCACTAAGTTGCTGTGCTCAGACTCACTAAATCATTTCATGTGTTGTAGCAGATCTGTTGCCTCTGTAGCTTGTGCCAAGTGAGGTTGATGAGCAAATGGCACCAGAACTAACCAACAATTTGACCACAGCAACTGTGTAAAACTCTTTGCAATAGGCTACTTTGTCTATTCAGAAACCCAAGTGCAAAAGCAGCACTATCAGATGAATGGGAAAATATGTGTCAAGGATAGTTAAAAAGACAGACAAAATCTATTAGTTGTATGTCAATTTAAATCAGTCTATGCTAACTGCTGTTAATTGAGCAGTTGAAAAAAAATTATGGGTGACATGGCTGAGGCTGGCAAACTGGGGGGTGGAAGGACACTATGGGTTGCAGGTTAATGTTTCTATTATAGTTTAAAAACAAATGTTCTTTTTAAACTGAGAAGCATCTCTTTGGGATTCAGTCTTAGCACAATGCTATTATTTATTTCCTTCTTTGGCTACCTTTATTTTACCTTGAACTCTTGTGCCTCATATGGCTATGTGTACACATGATGAGTGCTATTTTCTAGAATCAGGTGAAGTCTCTGTGTCAGTAGTGTTTTCCATGTAATAAAATGTAACTCACACAAACAATTAATTAGATTGGAACTATACTAAAAGTGCCTCTTAATAAATCCAGGAAGTGGGTGTATGGCCTGAATTTCAGCAACAGGACATGTTGTCCAGTGGGCTCTCTGAAGAACCATCAGATTCCTGTTGTATTGGGGGTGGGGTTAACTTTAACCCTAACCATAACTGTCCTGGGGGGACAATGAAGAGGAGAGGCACAAGTGGGTGTGGTTGGAGAACCCGCAATTCCCCTAAAGCATTTGCCTCCAGATCCAAAGCAGGAAAGGCAGCCAATGCAAGCTACCACAGCTGAAAGGCCAGACAAAGCGGGGAATCAGTGTGGTGATCATCTAGGTGAGATAATAAGAGTGCTTGAAAGTGCAATATTCCTGTAAATTAACTTTTTAACCTCTGGTTAAAGTTTTTTAAAGACAGAGTGGCAGAAGAAAGGGGGGAGCGAGCATTACAAAGCTCTTCCACCCTCAGGTCAGCAGCGAATGGATGGAGCCGTTAGCTAGAAGAAAGGAAGTGATAGATCTTGAGAATTGCTTAAGGATGTTAGAAAGCAAATTGGAATCTCTTGGTGTTTGACTTTCTCTTTATGCCTTTGATTTTCTTGGTAACTTTTGAGAATCTTTGAGATTTGCTTTCAAAGCTAGGAACTTAAAAGAAACTATGTTGAATTAATTGTCTGCTTTGCTATCTAGTAGTAAATTGTGCCTGGTAAAAGCTGCCAAAGAAGGAATGACTGTAAAGTAATGAGGGATAAAGTTTTATGTTTTTTATACAACATGTGATGGGACAAAAAGGAGTCTGCTTATGGCAACTTTTATTTGCAGCTAATAATTTATGGCTCTCTGACACATCAGTTGCTGATTAAAGAAAGACAGTGTTGTGGGAATGAGGCAGAAAAGGGGTTTTGTCAGGAGATATTTGGCCAATACTTGTTGAGCTGAGTTCTGTTATGCACCTAGCTCTAAACCAGAATAATTTTATAGAAAATAACTGCCATATTTGATTGGTGAGAGTGATCCAGTTTTATTTCCTTGACAAATAGCTTAGTTGCAGGATATAGAAGTTATTCCTTAAACATCATAAGAATGAACAAGGAAATGTACAGTTAGTATTCTGATAGTTTGTCGTGTACATTCCAGGAAAAGTTAATTACTAAAAGTTTAACAATTTCAATCCAGATTTCTGGACTTTGTTTATTCTGTTAAAACTTTGTTCACAATCAGTTGGAAAAATGTGTGTATTTTAAAAGACTGTAAAAACTAAGCATACCCTTATTACATCATGTGCTAAAAATTACCTCAACACACATTGCAGTTTGCATTAAATCTGGTTAATTAAAGTTCCTGTAGATTATCATTAAAGCTCTCAAGGATGCAGAGGAAATATGCAGCAGCCATGCCTGAGTCCACGTCATAATTCCAAAAGATTTGACTCTTGTCCATTAATGTTTGGCTATGAAAAGTAACCAATAACAATAACAATAATAATACAGTACATATAGTGTACAGCAACCCAAAAAGACCTTGGCTTTGGTAAATACTATATAATTGCCAAAACTTCACCATTTAAATCTCACAAAGGGCTCAAAGCATCTTTTCTGCTTTCCTCATCAGCCACCAATCTTATCTAGACTTCCTCATCAGCTTTAATTAGGGTCAGCCATCTCAATCAATATTTTTGAATTTATTAAATTTAATTAATTTAAATTTACCAAAACTAAAGAAAGGGGAATGGGGCCTTTAAATAATATACATATCTTAAATATAATTCAACAATCACAGATGGTGATCTAATATATAGATCTGGTTTGCAGATCACATTGTCATAAATTTTTTTCCTCATACTTTATCAAATAATTCACATATGTATTAGGTTAGAAACAATAGTCTATAAACCAGTTTGTACCACACAGTATGCCATAATGAATGTTGTATAATAAATATATGTTTGTAACTGAAAGCTGACTAAATACATTTAATCCAGATGTAGAACTAGTTGTTACACACACACATACTCTTACACACACAAAAATGATTTGCCTTAATTGACTTCAAATGTATACCTCCTGAAATTACTCACAAGCTACTTAATTATTAAGAAGAAACATTTACAGTTGTTCAGTTTTTACATTCAGATTAACAGAGTTGAAAAGGACTTTGTACTGTAGGATATCTAGTCCAACTCCCTGCCTAGGCAGGAAACCCTACACCACTTCAGACAAATGGCAGCCCAGTTTCTTCTTGAAAGCTTCCAGTGATGAAGCTCCCACAACTTCTGAAGGCAAGCTGTTCCTTTGGTTGATTGTTCTCACTGTCAGAAAGTTTCTCCTTATTTCTAGGTTGAATCTCTCCTTGATCAGTTTCCATCCATTATTCTTTGTCTGGGCTTCAGGTGCCTTGGAAAATAGGTTGACCCCTTCCTCTCTGTGACAGCCCTTCAACCTGTACCACTGCAAATTGCTTGTTGATGATGGATATGCATGGTGGGAGAGAGATGTAATCTACATTTCAAGGTTAGCAAACAGGTTGAGCTTTAGCAGCAACTTAAATAATTTGTCAATTATTGTTTCAGTAACAAATATAACATAATTTGGAAAGTATATTTGATGTTAAGTATAAGAATTAAAGATGAATATCTGAATGCATTCAATCTTGCAAAGTCAAAAGGAAAATAGGAATATAAAAGCAAAATAATGGCTAGTATAATCCTTGATTAGAAGGCTCAAGTAGACTAAATCAGGCATGCCTTTTCCTTATTTGGTTAAAAAAAACAAGAGCTGCTCAGTGATTCCATCTCCTTCAAGAAAATGTCAGGCAGGTCCTGCTGCACAAACATCAACAGAACCCATTTATTATGCTTGTTTCTCCTACCCCCTGCTGCTGCTATAGCAGCTAAACCAAAAATATACATCCCCCCCACATTCCTGCATTCCTTCTCCTTTCACCCCCAAATGCTCCTAGGAAGGATATGCAAGCCATTCAAGACCTGACACAATACTCAATTCACTACCCATACAATTATTCTTATTTTTACTATACTATTTGATCTTGTTTAAGCTTTCTTACCTTCTAAATATTCACAGAGTCTCTCTAGAAGTTGTAGCTTTGTATCATCCCCATATTGATTATTCTCACCAGATGATATTTCCAGTATTCAAATATAGGCCATATGCTCACCAAAATGATTCCTCCCACAGTGCTTTTCAGGAATCCAAAAGTTTATTTTAAATAAAATTAATATTTTTGGGAGGAAAGTACCAGCTCCATCACCTGCACACAGCCTTAGTTCTTAGAAAACAAAAATGATTAATAGTTGCCTCTCAGTCTTAGAAACAAAGAGCTTAGTTCTCACATCATAAGGCACAACATTATTTATATAGTTTGAATACTGTAATATTTTTGGTATATACAATATTAAAGGGAATACAGAAAGTTTATTTATTAGCTGTTGATTGAGGAAAAATACTATTAGCATGTTTTCCTTAATCTTTTCAAGCAAGCAGCAGCAGTAAGTATTTTTAATAAAGTAATACATACTTTTTAATGAAAGCTTAAATTCAATGCTCATAAATGAAAAGGTTCTAAAAGAATTATCTTAATTGCAAAAAGCATATGTGTCAGACCAATTAAGAATCATATATGATCATATTCATACCATACAATAATACATATTGTTCTTACTGTATTTTCTATTTGTTTTTATTTTATAAAAGATTGGCAGATAGGAAAGCAGGGTGTGCTAGTCAGTCTTATGGTCTTCTCTGAGTCTGACTCTTCTCCAAATGGTATCATAAAAAGCATATCTTTGTGTTGCAAAAATGATAAGTTGCAATCTATTGCCTATGAGGAATAATAAATGCCACACCTAATGGTGCTGATATGAAAAAGTAAAGATCAATCTTCACATTCACTACTAAATTACCAGTATGGAACTTTTACTGATAGAGACTACAGAGACCAAAACTGAAGGAAATTGTTAAACTGCAAGGTATCTTAACAATGCTGTTATTTCAGATATGAGACAAAACCTGTGATCACTGCTACTGTGCAAGGTTTTAGTACTTAACAAAAAAAAGTCCAGAAACATCTGGAATGTTTGTAGTTAATATTTTGGTACTAGAATTATTATAAATATATGAAAACAAATAAATATTAATACTTTAATTATTACTAAGGCAGCTCTTCCAATTTCCATGAATGCATTTTAAGATTAGTTTCAGAATTAATAATAATTATAATCCCCCAGTGATGCACTATCTTGATGTGGTTGTTGGGCTTGTGTGCTCTGAGGAAAATGAGAGCTAGGTTCAACTATACTGGACAGGTCTCACAGAAGAAGCAGAAAAAGAGTTTGTCTCCCATAAAAAATATGTTGAGATGTTTCAAAAGCCATACCAGCTCTTTTGTCGCCTGAGTTAACAAGGTCTGCACTAGATTTTGGAGTTCCTGGATATCTGGTAAAAAATGGACTACTGGTTGAAAAAATGGACTGTTGGTTGAGCAACCAGGGCCAGCAGCTGCAGAACTACTGGAAGAAAAGGCATTTGCCCATCACAAATAATGATCTGTTATTACAGAGCAAGCCCAACAAGATTTGAAACAAATGCACCAGTTCTGCAAAGAACAACATCTAGAATCAGAAAGAACAGAAGAAAGGCTAGTAGATCAACACTGATTTATAATACAAAATAAAGTATTCACAGAAGAAGAATTGGAAGAACTGTAAATGTTCACCCAGGGAAAAGAAATCAAAGCCTTGCCAGAAATAATTCAGAATGTAGACGCAAACCAGGGAGAGTTGGTAGTAGGGAATCCAGCAGAGATATACTATTGTTTTCATTTAGAAACCGGCACCATCTCCTCTGCCTCAGGAAGAACAAAAATCTTTGATGAAAGCAGTAAAATAATTGAAACAAAGAATAAATGAGCATCTAGAACAGCCCAAAAACATCAGAATAAAGCTACCTGCATTGAGGCTTCTTCCAAAGAAACAGCTAGCACAAGCATTAAAACATAAAAATACTGCTATATCAAGTACTGAATAAGCACCAACTCACTGCACAAAACAAATCCACTAAAGTACAGCACAGCTGCAGTTATAACTGAATGCATGGGATTCAAAATCAATAGGGAAGAATAAAACTAAACAGTGCACTACAAAAATTGAAGATTAGATTGGAAAATAAGATCCGCAAGTTGAGATCAGATGCAAGCAAGCTAAAACAGATGAAAGAAAAGAAGCTGAAGAACAAAAAGACCAAAGAATACATAATCAAGAAATATCATTTAGAAACAAGAAAGATCAAGGAAGCACTGGAAATAATAAAATAGAAAATAACAGTATAGCTAAGAAGATTAGTGGGTAAGGGTTAGGGTTAGAATTAATCTCAAATTATAGGAAGAATCTGCAATTTCAATCCAATCAGAAATGTTTCTACCAATCCATCAACAGAGAAACTGCACTGAATCAATTAGTATCTGAAAAGGAAGAAACAGTGCAGTTCTGGATGCAGATATGGTATGACCCAAAGGAATACAACAATGATGCAGCTTGATTAAAAGAGGTGGATAAGAATTAAAAAAGAAGTTGAAATGAAAGGACTAGTAATAACAGCAGAAATGGTAGAGAAAAGAGCAAGTAAAATCAAGAATTGGTCAGCACCAGGTGAAGATGAACTGCATGGTTTTTGGTTGCAACATTATAACTGGTCTCTACCCACTCATTACCAAGCATTTTAACAAAATACTACAAGGAGGTAAAACTGAAGAGTGGCTAATATCTAGGAAAACCTACATGATAATGAAAGATTCAGCAAAAGGGAGATGCACCAGGTAACTCCAGACCAATTACCTGCTTACCAACAACTTTCAGATGGTTAACTGGTGTGGTAGTTGATGCAGCCCAATAGCATCTAGTCAAAACAATCTCTTTCCACCTGAGCAGAATGAAAGCATCCCAATAGCAGAGGAACAAAAGATCAACTCCTAATTGACAAAATGATTTACGAAAAGTGATAGAGAAGGAAAACCAACCTGAATGTAGCATGGATTGACTATAAAAAAAGACATTTGACTCTCTGCCACATAATTGGATAATCAAGTGCCTAAAAATTACAGGAGTCAGTAGAAACATCAGAAGGTTTGTGCAAAGATCAAAGGCACAATGAAAGACACAGTTGCAGGTCAATGGTGAGAGACTGGGAGAAGTTACTATCAAGAGAGGAATGCATAACACAGGATATGTAGACAGTAAGCACAGGGTCAATCAAAATGGACTCAAATGTATATACACCAATGCACAGAGTATGAGGAATAAATAGGGTGAATTAGAAATTCAAGTAAATGAGGGCAGATACAATATTGTTGCCATTACAGAAACTTGGTGGAATGAAACCCACAAATGGAACATACAGCTAGAAGGATTTAAATTATTTAAAAAAAATAGATCAAATAAAAGAGGAGATGGAGTTGCACTATATATAAGAAATAACTACATCTCTACAGAAATAGAGCACAACAATGATGAGTACTATCTTGAATGCATTTGGGTTAATATTAAAGGTTGGGGGAGGAATGACTTGCCATAGGACTATACTACAAGCTACCCAACCAAGCAGAGGAAGTAGATGAACTATTTGCTAGTTAGTTATTAAACTAAGGTATGTAGGAAGCATACCACAATAGTAATGAGGGAATTTAACTACCCTGACTTCAACTGGGAAAAAACTCTGCACCAAATGGGATCCAACAGGTTCCTAATGAACCTAGCAGACAACTTTGTTTCCCAAAAAGTAGAGAGGGGAACAAGGGGATCAGCCATATTGGACTTAATTCTCACTAACACAGAGGAAATGATAGAAGGTGTTGAATAGTGACCATGCAATATTGGAATTCAACATTTTGCAAACAAAAGTAGTAGAACAAAGTCAAACTAGAGTCTTGGACTTTAAGAGAGCTAATTTCAATAAACTTAGAGAGAGCTTGGGAAGAATTCCATGGATGAGAATCCTCAAGGGGAAAACAACTCAAGAAGCTTGGGAAATTTTGAAAAATGAGATTACAAAAGCCCAGTCTAGCACAATACCAATGAAGAAGAAAAATAACAGCTCTCAAAAGAAACCAGCATGGCTACATAAAGAATTCTCTGACAAATTGAAAGACAAAAAAGATAAGTATAAAAAGTAGAAAGAGGGGCACATAACTAAGGTAGAATATCAGCAAATAGCCCGAGCCTGTAAAGATGAAGTGATGAAAGCTAAGGCTCACAATGAAGAAAGGCTTGCCACAAAAATAAAAAAATAACAGGGAAGAAGGCAGGGCTTAGCAGTGAGAAGACGGAGTTTCAGGCTACTCCTGAAATTCCCCTATTCTGAAGGAATTTTTGGATGGGTCGTCGGACCCTAGCTGTCCCGTAGAGACAGTGAAAGGTGAGGGGAGATCCAGTGACCTCAGAGACGTTCGCAAGTCTCTGGGGGACTTGGAATTAACCCCTCCTGCCAACTCCTTTCTGGATTAGCTGCATGCTAACTGAAACTGCAGGTTGCCCCTAAGAATGGTGAAAGTGCATTCAACTGGTAAGCTGATTTTATTACTCGAAGAGAGACGGTCCGCACTAAAATTTAAGCTAATTGAAACCAAAGAACAGAAGAATCTAGCGGCGAATTGGTTTTTTTTTAATGGATTTATGGCCGGTGGTTACCCTATTTCTTAAACGCTTTAAGGAATTCTTCAACATTCCCCCCTGACTCTTTCTAAGTGGGTTGTAAAACTAACCTACTACAAATTGGCCCCTCACGATCTGACACTTTTATTGCTTGGCTGTGTTGGTCTAAGATCAGATAAGATCGCACAGCTCCCAGTGTGTTTTTACTTGCAAATATCTTAGAGTCTCTAACTGCGACACAACATGGCATCGAATTATACTCCCAAGGGCTCATTTCAGGGCTCATTTCAAATACTTTTTTCTGCATTTCGGAAGCTGTTTGATTCATATCAAAGATTTGGAAAAAAAATTGATTATTTGACATTAAAATATGAAGGAAAAGGTGAGAACGTGGAATGTTTGAATGTTCCTGAAATACAAATGAAAATTGTGAGAAATGACGTCTGGTCTACCTCGGAGGAAGAAAGAAATGCAACGCTGGAAAGGGGGGGAGCTATACAAAAGATTCATTTTAAGAGACAGATTGCAGGAGAAATGAGAAGTATTAAAGAATCTACACTTTATGAAACATCATTGGCAGATTTCTTAATTCCACCCTTGAGAATTAAAGTCAATTTGAAAAGTTTAACAAGCCTGGGACAACATTATTATTTCATCAGAGACATCCTGAGCAAAAAGGTGCGAAGATATCCCTGTTTGGACTTGCTTATAAAAACATTTGGTAAATCTATTCAACAAATGGCAATAGGACTGAGAAGGTTTTGTTATTGGAGAGACATAGGCTGACAGATGGAAGAACACAACTTAAAATTAGCTAAATCTAATTACTCTTATTTGTAATAGATATAGCTGAATAATAATTGATATTGATAGTAATGTATATAATGTGCAGTTGATATGATAAATAATAATTGGATATGAGAAAGGAAGGTTGGAAATGCTTTTGGACTATATATAAAGGTTATTAATCACAATAATTATCACTATTAAAAAATAAAATAAAATATATACAGTTAAATGTTAATTAATATGGGGAAAATGCTATGTTATACGATATAACTACATAAAGAAGGGAGAATGATAATAAATTATACTGCATGGAAGATGGAATTTTTGGTATTAAATATTATGGATGTTCAGCTAAAATAGGATATGAGGATTTGATGTTAATAGAGGATTTTACAAACAAGTAAATGAAATGTCAGCATGTGGTTATGGATTAACTCTTTGGCATAGTTAAGGTTGAAGGATGTTTAAATAACTGTAGTTAACTAAAAGTGGAGGTATAATGATGTCAATATGGTAAACATTTGAGTTAAGATATTTGAATTAATATGAATTAATGGAAGAGATGCACCAAAACATGTTGTAACCAGCTGATATACTTTTTTTATATAATATATACCTGTGTTCTTTGTGTGTGTGTGTGTGTGTGTGTGTTTTGTTTTGTTTTTTTCCCTGCCTTGTCTTTTGTTTTTTTTGTTTTTCTTTGGCTTTTTTGTTTTTTCTCTTTTTTTTTTTTGATTTTTTCTTTTCCCACTGGTGTGGGCATGTATTGTTTAAGATTATTATTATTATCAATATTTTTAAATAATAATTACAGTCAAATGAAAATGGATATATGATGATGGTGATATGTATGAATATTTGAGTTAAAATGCTTGAGTTAACATGAGTTATGTTTGTTGACTGTGGAGGAGATGTATGAAAGTTTATTTGTGACCAACTGATACACTTTCTATAGCATGTAAAGAAAGATGTTGTACTTGTTTTAAATTAAAAATTAAAAATTTTTAAATTAAAAAAAAAAGTAAAAAAATAACAAAAAAAGCTTCTTCCAACATGTTAAAAACAAGAAAAAAGTTAAGGAAACAATTGGTCCATTGCTGGGAGAAAGTGGCAAGAAGGTGACAAGCAACAGGGAGAAAGCAGAACTATTTAACCCATTTTTTGCATCTATCTTTACACAAAGGGATAAAACAGTTCAACCTATCAAAAACAGTACCACAAAAATCAGATTAGGAACACAAGTTGAAATAAGGAAGAAAATGATAAGTGAGCACCTGTCTACTCTAGATGAGTTCAAATCACCAGGACCGGATGGATTACACTCCAGGGTTCTGAAGGAACTGGCAGACGAGATCTCAGAACTACTAAACTATATCTTTCAAAGATCCTGGAGCACAGTGGAACTGCCAGAGGACTGGGAAAGAGCTGATGTGGTTCCCATCTTCAAAAAAGGAAAAAAAATAGATCCGGGAAACTACAGGCCTATCAGCCTGACCTCAATACCAGGAAAGATTCTGGAAAGCAACGAATTAGCAAACACTTAGAAGTAAACAAAGTAATAGCCAAAAGCCAACATGGGTTTGTCAAAAATAGATCATGCCAGACTAATTTTATTGCATTCTTTGACAAAGTGACAAAATTAGTGGACCAGAGGAATGCTGTCAATATAGTTTACTTGGATTTCAACAAGCATTTGATAAGGTAGACTATAACCTACTAGTAGATAAAGTAGAAGAATGTGGGTTGGACAACATCACCACCAGATGGATTCATAACTGGCTGACCAACCGCACTCAACGTGTAGTCCTCAATGGAACTGCATCTACATGGAGGGAAGGATGCAATGGAGTACCCCGAGGCTCTGTTTTAGGGCCAGTACTCTTCAACATCTTCATCATTGATTTGGATGAGGGAATAAATGGGGAACTTATCAAATTTGCAGATGACACTAAGTTGGCAGGTATAGCCAACACTCCAGAAGATAGGCTTAAGATACAGAAGGATCTTGACAAATTTGAACATTGGGCACTATCTAATAAAATGAAATGCAATGGTGAAAAGAGTAGGGTTCTACATTTAGGCAAGAAAAACAAAATGCACAGGTACAGGATAGGTGGTACCATGCTCAATAGTAGTAACTGTGAGAGGGATCTTGGAGTCCTAGTGGACAACCATTTAAATATGAGCCAGCAGTGTATAGCAGCTGCCAAAAAAGCCAACACAGTTCTAGGCTACATAAACAGAGGGATAGAATCAAGATCATGTGAAGTATCAATACCACTTTATAATGCCTTGGTAAGGCCACACTTGGAATATTGCATTCAGTTTTGGTTGCCACGATGTAGAAAAGATGTGGAGACTCTAGAAAGAGTGCAGAGAAGAACAACAAAGATGATTAGGGAACTGGAGACTAAAACATATGAAGAATGGTTGCAGGAACTGGGTATATCTAGTTTAATGAAAAGAAGGACTAGGAGAGACATGATAGCAGTGTTTCAATCTCTCAGAGGTTGCCACAAAGAAGTCAAGCTATTCTCCAAGGCACCTGAGTGTAGAACAAGAAGCATTGGGTGGAAACTAATCAAGGAGAGAAGCAACTTAGAACTGAGGAGAAATTTCCTGACAGTTAGAACAATTAATCAGTGAAACAGCTTGCCTCCAGAAGTTGTGAATGCCCTAACACTGGAAGTCTTTAAGAAGATGTTGTATAGCCATTTGTATGAAACGGTATAGGGTTTCCTGCCTAGGCAGGGGTTTGGACTAGAAAATCTCCAAGGTCCCTTCCAACTCTGCTATTGTATTGTATTGTTTCAAGGAGATTCACTATCACCAAACTCCATTGCAATATCTTGGCTATATATATGAACAGTGATGAGTAGCGATTCTATTTCAGATGGTGTTTTTCCATACAGCTTTAGATCTATGTAAAGGACAGTTGTTGATAAGAAAGACAACAAAGTTTGGATACTGGATGTGGCAGTGCCTGGAGACAGCTGTTGTGGCCCGCCAGTGGCCAGAGGAGCTGGCAGCAGAGTCGGACAGTGAGAAGGTTGGGGAGAAACTTGGGCTAGTCTTGGAGCCTGGGGAAGGATGAGCGCTCTGCATCAGAAGCAGAAATGGGGCCAAGGCCATCTGGCAGTGATTGGGTGCCTACGGAACTAAACAGCAGTGAGGCAGAGGAACATCTAGAGCAGGGGTAGTCAACCTTTTTATACCTACCACCCACTTTTGTATCTCTGTTAGTAGTAAAATTTTCTAACCACCCACTGGTTCCACAGTAATGGTGATTTATAAAGTAGGGAAGTAACTTTACTTTATAACATTTATAAAGCAGAGTTACAGCAAACCCATACTGCCCACCATGAAATCTGGAACGCCCACTAGTGGGCAGTAGGGACCAGGTTGACTACCACAGATCTAGAGCCTGTTCCCAGTGTGCACATGTGACGAGCTGTCAGAAGAGAAGAATAACTCAGAACTCCATGGTAAACTTGGGAGTAAGGTCACAGGTGAAAGGTGATTAGTCCCTCCCATAGGATATAAAAGAGGAGTGAAAGGAGTGGGCTTTAGCAGGAAACAATTCATTCAGTCAGTCATTAGATTTGTTTCAGGAATCAGAAGATCTGTCCATGAATCTCAGAGACTCTGTGCCCAGTCTTTCCTTGCACAGCACCTCATTTGGAAAATATTTACATGGCAGCTTTCCAAGATAGATAAAGTCTGTAGTCATAAATATTCCTTTGAAAGACTGTTTTCTAGGCCTTGCTAAATATGAATGAGAGGAATTCAAATTCATTTACTCAAAGGGGATTTGTTGGGACCAGGACTCTTCCTTGTGCTTTTTGGAGTAGCTTAGGTCAGAACAACAGCAGAATAGAAGAGAAACAACTAGAGAAGATAAGAAAATACAAAGATCTACAAATAAAAATAGAATGACTGTGGCAAAGGCAAGCAAGGATAATACCAATAGTAATAGGCACCTTGGATGCAATGCCAAAACAATTGGAGTACCACTTGAACACCATCGGTATTGACAAATTCACCACCAGCCAAATGCAAAAGGAGGCATTACTGGGGACAACTTCCATCCTGTGACACCGTCAGTTACACCATCAACCATCCAGAGTTGCCTATCCCAGGTCCTTGAGTCCTACCTGCTTGATAGATAGAGAAAAATGCCAAACCAGTCTGAACCAAGAGCCAAGGTGGCGCAGTGGTTAAATGCAGCACTGCAGGCTACTGCTAGATCAGCAGTTCAGCGGTTCAAATCTCACCGGCTCAGGGTTGACTCAGCCTTCCATCCTTCCGAGGTGGGTAAAATGAGGACCCAGATTGTTGGGGGCAATATGCTGACTCTCTGTAAACCGCTTAGAGAGGGCTGAAAGCCCTATGAAGCGGTATATAAGTCTACTGCTATTGCTATTGCTATTGAACATCTGGCTGACTTTGTGGCTAAAACAACAACAACAACAACAACAACAACAACACAAGAACAAGAACAACAATCCCATCCCTCACTGCATGGCCACTCAATGTGACAAAATGCTTCAAAATGCAACAAGCAAAGAATGGTTAACAGCAAGTCGAACATACTTGATAATGAAAGATTGAGAAAATGGCACAGAACCAAGCAACTACTACCCAATTAATTGTCTGCCAATAATATTCAAACCTTTTACAAGAATACTGGCAAATTTAGTATTCAGTCATTTGATGGGAAACAGTTTGCATCCAGTAGAATAAAAAGGAAATTATAAAAAAAATCAAGAGGAACAAAAGATCAGCTGTTCATTGACAAAATGCTACTAAAAATGCAAAATGAAGAAAAATGAATTTAAATATGGCATGGGTTGATTACAAGAAGGCATGTGACTCATTACCCCATACCTGGATTAACACCTGTCTGGAAAACTTTGGAATCAGCAAAACTATTTGTACATTTTTGAAAGCAAATATGCAAAAATGGAAAACAGCAAATGGGGGAAACAATGGTGATCTCAACATCAGATGAGAAATCTTCCAGTGGGAATCATTTCCACCACTACTGTTCATCATCAAATTAATTCCACTGACAATAATCCTATGAAACAGAAAACTGGGATACTAAATCTCAAGCCGACATGTCAATATAAACCATCTATTATACATGGATGACTTAAAATGTATGCAAAAAGCCCCTGAATTTAAATCAATACTCAACACAGTCCAACTGTTTAGCAGCGATATCAGAATGAACTTTGGATTTGAAAAATGTGCCATACAATCCATTCAGCAAGGAAAAATGTAAGAAATAGAAGTAATAGAATGGGAAATGGAAGCATAGTGAAAGCATTAGCAAGGATGACAATTACAAATACCTAGGCATATTGGAAGCAGATAACATCTTGAATGGAAAAGAGTTAATGCAAAAGGAATACATCAGGAGGATCCGCAAAATGTTAAAATCAAAGAAATACTGGAAACATAATTAAAGTCATTAATCATGGACATCGGTTTTTTATCTGGATAAAGAAGCCTATACACAGTCAATACCTGAAGGACATTAAAAGAAAGGTAGATACAAAAGTAACATGGACCTGGTTAAGATCAGGAGTGCAGAAGAAAGAAGTTGAAGGCTTCATTTTGGCTGCCCAAGAACAAGCTTTGCAGACCAATTCCATGAAAGCAAATGTTAGCAACAAAAGCAAAGGTCACTTAGTTCAGTTAAACAATATATTAAAGATCTGGAAATCCAACAAGTGTCAGACCTCCCCAAATACTACCCCTTAGGAAAGAAGTCTTAGATTCCATTTGGTTAAAGCAAAGGTTCTTTTATGAAGAGTGTTTGTTGCAGTAAAGTCAAGCCAGCTCATTGGATACAAAAATAACGTATAGGTTTGCCCCCATCCCTCTCCCCTTGATCAGTCTGTTTCCAGCCAACCAGAGTTCACCAAGATGTTTTGAGAATTCTGAGGTGTTGTGGGGTGTTCTGCATATTTATCAAGGTGCTTGGCCATGGGATGCTGGTACAAACAGGTTCTAGCTGCTCTGGGCCTTCTCACCTGTCATTCCCCCTCCCAAATTCCTGTCATGTACACACAAAGCTTTATTGCTCTTTCATCTCCCCCCTTCTTCCCCCTTTAATTCTCCCCCTTCTTTTTATGGCAGGATGCCATAAAAAGGATGCCTTGTGAGGCCCCAAGCCGAGCAAGGCAGATCTGACAACAAGATTGGGTTGCTCTTCCCAAGAATGTTTATTTAAG